>NC_060214.1:12490357-12798928 GCF_021130785.1 Homalodisca vitripennis | reverse complement strand
GTACGGCACGTCTACCTCACCCCACCTCTCAATTTCGTTATCAAACACTGCCATCTGCGATGCGCGCCTCGCTTATAGAAGCTTCTTTTGTACAGTCCAGTCCTTATCATTCTTCTGGGCCTACTCCTTCCACCGGTAATCCAGTTACCCCAGAATTACAATTTAATACAATCGGTACATTATGATGACAATCTATTTAAAGATAGAAGGTCAGATGCCACCCTGGGAGAAGGTGATTGCAGGACCATTCTGTTCATCCTCAGACTTGGATGCAGCCTCCACCTTCTCTCATGTTCAACATGAACCCACTTAGAGACAGTCCCACAGGATTCACACCTAGAAATGCCACAGAACGCAGTTAAAGCCTCGTCTTCCTGGATGCTGAGCCTAAACTTGCCAGAGCATCAGCTCTTCGTTCCCAAAGATCCCCTCATTACCAGGAACCCAGGGAAATGTGTAGTAATAAGGAATCTAATTATTGGAGATTATTCTGTATTCTTAAAAACTTTTTTAAATTATACATATAATTTAAAATTTTCATTGATATAAAATGCAGAATATAAATTGAAATATATTATACAGTACTTTTTTACTACACATTTGCTACTCTTAAAGTACCTGTAAAGTTGTCATGTTCACTTATACGATGACGGATTTAGTTAAAAAGTACCATAGGAATTTTAATAAAAATTGCAAAATATTTTGTACTTTGTAAATTTTGTAGAATAATATTGCCTCTTTTTATTTTACTTTAAATTTGTTCAACAGGTGCACTTTTCTTAAGGCCATTTTCTCTGCATCGGTAAATCTGAAATTCAGATGGATCTTGAGCAGTTCTTTGGTATTGTTTAACTGCAGTTACATTATTGCATTTTATAAATTTAGCAGCATTAAATTATTATGCAATAATCGCTAAATCAAAATGCATACATTTTCTCAAATCTCAAGGTTCCTTTTTCAGATACATAATCCAGTTTTTTTTGTATGAAACGTCATTTTACTGCTAAAAATGTGTAAAATCTTATCCTTTTACGTATATTCCCTTAATAATAATAATACATACAAAGTGTGATAGATGACAATGAGATGTACAGGTATGAGAAAGTTATTATCAACTAGGTGTTAACGAACATTTTCTGTTTTGTTCACTTCAATTTTGACAATCTTGTTGGTGTCCACAAAAGAGACATTCATTTAAATACGAGACATTCATTTAAATACAAAAAGGTTGGGCAATTTCTTTTGGTTTGGTGTATTATCGGTTACTGTTATGACAAGGCAGGATTAGGTCAAATCATGTGATGTGTAACAGGCTCGCTAAAGCTGCATGCAAAATTTCAACTCTTTAGTTACATGTGTTAATATGTCAGTTTGTTTACAAATTTCTGTAATCTGCTATTTTCTTGTTGCCATCATTTTCAATCACAAGACCTATGTAAAAATGTTTGCTAACGCTCAGCCAGATCCCATGGAGTGACATAACCATCGTCAAACTCAACGTTGCCTTTGAAAATTAAGCTTCATGCAATTCAAACTTATAGTTCAGTTTGTTTTCTAGATATCATGCAGACAGACAAATAGAAATTAAACTTTGTTCAGCCCCTTGAGTTATAGGCTTCACTAATGCTCGGCCAATTATGGTGTTTTACATCTGTAAAGAGTCGTGTAAACAGGGGCGCACCGACGGGGGGGGGCGAACTGGACCTGTTTCCCCCAGAGCATTTTATTTCAAAATCATCAATCGCCTAATAGTCTATTTTCGACTAAGAAATAATATTTATGTTGGAACTTTAAATCAATCATAATCTAATACATAAATTTAAACTTTATAACTATTTTCATTTATGAAATACACTGCACTGCACGTGCAATAATTACATTTTGTTCAAAACGCTAAATATTTGAATTCCATCGTCACGTACAACGACAGAAGTGAGGTTAGTTACTATTTCTTGTGACTTTTACCTGTACCCGGTACTTTCAGTAACGGAATACAAAATATATACGAAGTGATCTAGAATCATAACTTACGTTTCTGAATACTCCTGTATAAATATTGGTACAGTTACACATTCCAGCTTTTGTTGCTGCTAAAGTAGTTCGCGTACTTTTTACTAGGAACGACTAGGTAAACGTGTGTAAAGTATCAGTATTTCAATTTAGTCTCTGTTAAAAATGAAACGTTGTAATAGTGAATTCTAATTTTATGTTCATGATAATGATTAACGCAACCGATGCCGAAAAAAATTATACAAAAATTGGTCACAATCGGATAACAATTTTCCGAGTTATTAATTTTCAAAGTTGAAGTGTGGTTGAAAGCGCCAAAACCCGGTATTGTTTACCAATAAAAAGACTGGAACTTATTGTTCGTAAAGAATTTTTATGTAAAACACACAAATAATCAATCTAAATTTTAATATAACTCCAGTTATTGCAGCTATATTAGTTAGATTGTGGTCAAATTTCACACTCAGATAGCTTTGAGACGTAGGTCTCTGGAAATTCTTTATTACAGTTGTTTTCATTTATAAAGCCTATTATATGGTACTATAGCTGATTCCCGCGGCTTCGCACGCTCTACGTAAGCTTTGCCCGTGTATGTGCACTTCTGGTACGAGTCAATTAGATTTCCAACGCCGATGTAGAGTTTGCCTTGTTGCCACGACCAAGAAAGTGTCTGTATATTTATAGCTATTGTACACGTACCTTTACTTTATTATAAAGTAGTCTAACACTCGAGCTTTAAGTTTAACCAGAAATCTATCTTAAAGAGAAATTCCCCATCATAACTTAGCGCCTTCAAATAGTATTTGGTTATTTAATATACATAACTGTCAGGTAATTGTAATTAATAATGTGCAGGCGCTTTAAAGACTATTATCTTTTGCAGCGTCAGTTGGTGGCGAGTTACATCAATGGGCATAGCATATAAACCTTCTCCGTGGAAAAATACATATACATACAAATTTTCATAATGATCGTTCAAATAGTTCACGATTCCATAAAGGACAAACACACAAACATTCATATATATATATATATATATATATATATATATATATATATATATATATATATATATATATATATATACTAGCGGGCCCGGCGCGCTTTGCTGCGCATTTCAATAATTTTTTGCAAAAGTTGCCCGCGGCTTCGCACGCAATTTCCCGTTGAAAACAGTACACTATATTCACTTATTCTTTTTCTATCACATTCTAAACATTGCTGAGATAATTGATAGTCGTTCCATCGTGAGCCTCTTGGGCGTATTATGAAGGTATGTACCATATTCCTGCCTCTATCTAGCTGTTACCCACGGCTTCGCACGCAAATCTTAAGAACCGAAGTCCTTATATTACTTAGTAAATTTTTTTTTTACTATAATAAATTTTAGATTAAATTAGTTATATCTCCGATGCCACGATTGAGCTTGCTTTGTTGTCTCGATCGAGAGAATATGTACACACGGAGTTTTGAGAACCATACTTCTGTCAAAAAAAACAACTAAGGTTGATTTTATAACATTCTTTATATTTGTAGCCAACGTAAGATAGTAATTATGATATCTGCATTACTCTTCTGATCAAGCATGAGCATGGTTTATATTAAATAAATATTGCAGTTAAAGGTGAATTTTTACGTCAAATTTGAATTGTATTATCTGGATAGTAAAGTCTATGTTTAACAGTGATTGCAAAAACAGTTTAAACAAAATTTGTCGTTTCTCTTAAGCTTACTCTATGCTTTTAAAACTATAAGTGTAATATATGTTTACAAAGAACAGCTGATTAAAAATTTGAAAAGACGTTAACATATGTTTGCTGCAATGCATTTCTTATGGGTATTTCTGTAACCAGTGGGGCGGAATCCTGAATCGGGAAAGGGATGGGCATAGCTTATAAACCTTCTCCGTGGAAAAATACATATACGTACAAATTTTCATCATGATCGGTCCAATAGTTCACGATTCCATAAAGGACAAACATACAAACATTCATTTTTATATATATAGATAATGTTTTGTAAAATTAGGTAAGAAGTTGGTAAATGATTGGAATGGATAATAATAGTGTGACTGAATGCGTGTTTTATAATTAGGTATTTATGTTTTATTGTCATCTTTCAGCGTGTGTTTATTAAATGTAAACAAATAGTAATTGTGTATTAATAGGCCTATAAGGAAATTCCATTAATATTGTATGTGTATTAACTTCACAAACCCTCATCTGAAATAAATACGTAAATACAATTGGGTAGGGTATTTAAATCCAATCACGTTACAGATTATAGGCTATATAACTTGAACGAACGAGGAGTATTTACACCTTACTTTCCTGCGTTAAAGTCTCCAGTTAATAAATTTAGTTTGCACGCTGTTCAGTTCATGCTGTCCCGACTAAAAAACTGAACGAATGCAAGCTAACTGGAAATTAGAAGAGACTCTCTGCAGGTTGTAAAAAATAAACAATTAATTTGCATTTTTCAACATTCAAAGACCACGGTGCCGATGAGCCAGTCGGAGAAATCCCGCAAATGTGTCGGCGAGCTCATAATTTTCTGAGGAACACGGCGAGGTTGTCGCCGAGAACGAACAAGGCCTAATGTGACCACGACGGTGCAAAACTTACTGCACACGGCGGGACGCGAAGCGGCGGAGATGCAAAATGGTGAAAAATGTCGCCACGGAACAATAACGGAGCGTGGTGGGGGAGTCTAGAGCAGAGGGTCCAGTCCAGATGGCCGTGACATAGTTCCAGTGCGGCGGCTGGCGAGTGGCGACGAGCAGTCGAGCGGTGGCGGTGGCAGTGGCAGTGCGATCGCGGAGGCTGTGGCGACCACAATCAGCTGACATAACCTCACTTTTTATCGGTGGAAGGTGACTGTGATTGATTGGATATCTCTTTGACCCCGTTATCAGGTTGGTAGTCCATATAAAATTAATTTAAACGATATTTAGTTATAATTCCAAGAATTGGAATTTTCTCACAGAATATTAAGATCTCCTTATTGTAAACTTTTAAGAATAAGTTATTTTTATACATAACTTCCTTGTTACATCCAGTCCCTCATTCTAAACTCTGCCGATTTGCAAGGTAATGTAACTGCAATAATATTTGTTCTGAATGTTATAATAAGTCAGTTTTTAGGCAATGTTAAAACCAAAAGGAGCTTCCAACTTAACATCAAAATCCAGTGATATTAGGGAATACCGTATTTTTTATAAGTACACGGTGCTGTATTTTATCAGGTAGAGATTGTATCATGAGAGTAAACAAATATTTTGGCTGTTTCAAGATTTTGACTCTTCATTTCTACAGTATACAAACAAGTATTATTAAACATGGATTTGATCATTCAAATCTGAAAAGAGGAGTTTCGTGACGAGCTTTATATGGATTTGAATATTCATACTGGTTTATCCAAGACGTTTACGATAAGTTTCTAGTTATGGAATATTAAAAGAGAAAGTCGTAGTAGACGACTTGCAACAAACGATTGTGACAATTTCAAGTTTTTATTTTGGTGGTACAGTAGTATAATGATCTTAACCTGTAATCTCGAACGAATAAAGAAGATAGAACTGAAACCAAAACCCAAAATAGTATAGTCACCATCTATCTTAATGTGTTAAAAACAATTAATTTTTTGGCTATTTCCACTTATATTAAGTTTGCCGCTCAGCAGCATGTTTCTATCAGTCTCCAAATATATCAGTCCCAATAATCAGTATCCAAATCAATATTGAAAACTCTAGTCCACAGTGAAATGGTCACATCAAATTCAGCCATTTGTTGCTCATCAATAGAGTCAATCGATTTTTGCAATTAAACTCGTAGATTTCTATGCCATAGCTTCAAATTTGCAATATTCTTTACATTTAAGGCACTATTTCTTACTATTATAAATAACAAAGTTCTCAGCTAAGATTTTTCCAGTGAACAAAATTCAAGAGCAATCATTACAACAACAATTTGAACTGTTTACTATTTTATTACAGAAAATATTTCAAGAATTCAACCGCCTTGAACAAAGTTTGTATCGTTTAAACTATGCACAACCTTTAATTTTCAAAAATCCTTAGGATAATAAACGTATTCTATGGGACTTTTGTATTTTTAACAGAAATAGAAGAATATTTAAACGGCCATGCCATTTAAACAGATTTAATTATTCCGTAAGATTTTAATTGTTGCATGTCTGACCTAAAGTGAAAAATCAACATTCTGTTAAGCGGGAGCGTTTAAAAATGCAAAAATTTTCTCTAAAACAGTTATTATTGAAATTTTTGTAAAATAGAGGTTTTTTATTAATATTATACGGGTGGATATTTGCAGAATATAACACTATTCTATTGGGACTCGGGCGATCCCAAAATAAATATTTTCACCGAGAATGAAATTTGGGTTTTGGCACTTTACACTGTAATCTTCTCCTTTACTGTGTATGGTGAAGAAATCCAAAACCCAAAATAATTGTTTGGGTAAAACGAATTAATTTTCCAAAAGAGTTTTTTTATCTTATAGTCCAGGAGCTGTGAGCCAAATTGCATTTTATGAGAACATAAGTTTCGTTAAATTGATAATGCAATTCCCCCAAAACGATCGCCGGTCACATTAGCTTGGTGCGGTTGAAATGAAACGGTAACAAAAGGATTAAATAAATCAAAAACGTATTTTATCAGATCACATTTTTCTTATTCACACTACCATTATTATACTTCACCAATCCTATAAAGATCAAAATTTTGATTTAAAGTGGTTACTTTTAGTATAGTGAGTGTCACTGTAACGTAGTCTGGCTGTGATGAAATATTATTTATTTGCCTGGTAGGTTTTAAGTGCGTTAAGCTAAAATAAGTGTAATATGTGATAAAAATTATTGTTTGGTACTTTAACCCTTTTGATACCTTTCCGATTCGACCCCATCAAAATTAATATGGCTGACGATCGATTCCATTCTTAGGGACATTCACCCCGCGTAAAGGCCACCATAGTTCCTTAGGGCTACTCGATGTTATACTGGCAGTTATTTTCCTACTAAGCATTTACCGTCAGTAAAACTCTGATTGATCTTCTAATAATTAATAATGTTTAAGCGAAAATAAAAGTAGGCTACGTTTCAAAGCAGCCTTCGTGTTTACAGTTCTACTCGATCGAAGAATTCAAGTGCAGTCAATTAAAACCTGTCCGCATAAACGGAATCGTAATGTTGTCCATATCCATAAAATTAAAAACAGAATCGTAATGGCATGATTATATGTTGGGTACTTAACTTTGGTTGTTCACTGCTATAAAAACGATCAGCAATACCATCCTAGATTGCAATTTTAGTGGGTTATAAATAACGCGTTTTATTATAGACGAGCGTACTCGTCGAGTAGCGTAGCTCCAATACGCTGCGTGGAACGCTAGGCCAGTGGGGCTCGAGGTTGTAGGACTATGGACCGGTTTGTACTACTTTTCTTTTATTAAATAAAACTCCATGAATTTTGGATTTCGTATGTTTTATAACTTGAAATTAAAATGAAACAGTTCAGACTAGATACAAATTAGTACAAATGTGGCATTGTTTGATTGATAATTCACTACAAAATGTTGTTGTACTCACAGTTCTAAATGTGAGGTTATCAACCTTATATATTCAACAAAGCCAAACTCACATTTGGGTGACGGTGTTGTTGGAATATATGATAAATATCACTAGATCAACTATTCACTGTGTGGAATAACTACAGTTCTACTCTCTGTTCTAGTAATTTGAAGTCGTGGAGTGTTTAATTTGCCCACTGTGGTAATTTTCACCTGAGGTACGGTGTCCGTCAGGGTGCAGTACTTAGTCCACTTTTCTTTCCGATTCATGTCAGTGAAATAGGGCAGAAGTCCCAAATTGTTCAATCCACTTGGTCCTTTGAAATGGTTTTAAGCCCTATAACAATTTATGGCAAATTTGTATACCACTAAAAGTTAAATTAATATCAAATTGAACATTATATCTATACGCTGCGCAAGAGGTACTTGGATATTTACGTCTGTGCCTTTTGAATATGCAACATCTTCCTCGTCTTGGAAGCTGAAGACTTTGACAAAGGCTTGTTATAGAAAATGAATTAACCTCGAGAAGCCATCACGTCAGGTCAATTGGAGTTGTGGATGTTGTCAGCTAATGGAATCGTAATGACTTCACTCTCTGTTTCTACAGGCAAGAAGCATACCTGATTGGTCGTTCACCTATATAGTCTACCAGCGGTAGTGCTGATGGTCGCGACTCGTCCTTTGTCGTCGTAACCTCCTCTAGACGACAGATGTCTTCTTCGACAACCATTAGTTGTTGTCAAACATGTTTTCTGTTAACATCTGTTAACTAAACGTGGCTCTTCACAGTCTGTAATTGGCATGTCTTTACACTTGAGATATGTGAACTGCGGCAAGCACAAATTTACAGTAAAAAGTTAAAGAATGTATTATTTTACCAGGTGAAGTTAGTGCTAAGAAGCCCTCTGCTAACAGCGTAGATGTGACTTCCGAACTACCACCAATGGCCGGGGGCAGGAGGGCTGCTTGCAAGGACAGGATCGCTCAGTGGTCACACATCCAAGTAGCAGCCATAATCGACGTTACTTAAGGAGTAGCTATTGGTACTCATTGGTAGTGTCTCATAGTAGAAGGTAGGAGTGAAGGGTTACTTAATTCTTTTTAGGTTTGCAGTTTTTTAAAGATTAAAGTCTGATTACTATGTTGGTTTAATTACGCGTGGCACTTGCAAATTTTAATCGGAAAAAGTATGCAAGGTGTGGATGTCCTCCATCTTGTAATAAAATGGTGTAATAGAGTTATTCATGATTTTTAAGGATGTCGGTCTTTACCCTGCCCTCACCGTACTCTTGGACTGCAGACATGTGCGAGGATTTTATCAAACAGGACGCAAGGTGGGGAGTAGGTAGAGAATGAGGTGTGTAGATAGGAAGTGTTCCGGACACGGACATTGTATTTCATCCCGCGCTATCTCTAACTCGGACCAAAATCCCAACGGCTTATTTCCGTATTCGCATTTTATAGCTAGCTTCAGTGTACTTTCCTCACTAGTTATGAAGGTAAGTGCTTTATGCCAGTAAAGCAAAATGAAATACCAACATCAATAAATGAGTTATGTAAGTTTCGAAACTCGTATTTTCCAATGGCCTTGGGGAGGACCATGATCGCAGTGTACTTGTATGAGATTCTGCGTTGTTGGATTATACACTCGTAGGTACAATTTCTGTTTAGATCGAAAATACAGAGAGTTAGTTCTTCCTTGAACCTCACCTATGCACAATCGTTTTGTTCGTTGTCATCAGTCTTCCACCTTCCAGTCTTCCATCTTCCCTGGTGCGTGAGACGTATTGTGCAGTGTTCTGGTTCTATGCAGTAGCATTGTCTGGGTTCGTTCTCATCAGTCTTCCACCTTCACTAGTGCGTGTGACGTATTGTGCAGTGTGCAGTGTTCTGGTTCTATGCAGTAGCATTGTCTGGGTTCGTTCTCATCAGTCTTCCACCTTCACTAGTGCGTGTGACGTATTGTGCAGTGTTCTGGTTCTATGCAGTAGCATTGTCTGGGTTCGTTCTCATCAGTCTTCCACCTTCACTAGTGCGTGAGACGTATTGTGCAGTGTTCTGGTTCTATGCAGTAGCATTGTCTGGGTTCGTTCTCATCAGTCTTCCACCTTCACTAGTGCGTGAGACGTATTGTGCAGTGTTCTGGTTCTATGCAGTAGCATTGTCTGGGTTCGTTCTCATCAGTCTAGACTTCATGCTGCCTGTGTACCAGTCAGATATTACCTGTGTTCTGTAAGTGACAGTTAATTATCAAACTTTTATTTGTTTGCATGTTTAAGTTTAGAATCTGTTATCGCTGAAGTATAGGGTAGATTTCAGTCCTAGAAACGTAGTGCACTCTTCTTTGTAACATATAACGATGGCAAATGTCCGAAATCCTTTCAATAAACAAACTTTAAATAAAGAATACAACTATTGATTAAATGTGGGGCATCTGGATACATTGAAGGCTTGGCTATACGCCAGATTTATTGCATTTTAAATTAATATTGATTTATTATATCTGTTTCCAAATTTATAATGTGTTATAGTCGAGTTTGATGTTGTTTATAAATCACGAATTACGATAAGAGTCACGTATTACAACTTCCATCGCTGGAGTCCAGAATCTGCGTAAAAACCTATGATATAAAAAGTCCAATGTTGACATGCTGCACACGTCCGCGCAATAACATAAAGATAACAGCTGTTCTTTTCCACAATATAAAGTCGCCCACACACCGTGTTCTTTGTCGTATGAGCAGTAACATCTTCATTTTCTATTGCATTTGGCATATATTACTTATATACTTTACCTTCTCTCACTTGTGTGGTATAAGATATAAGGACGTGTTGCGATGGTCCAAAAATTGAATTTTGGCTTTTGGGGAAATCATTCATTTCGAATCCCCTTCACACCGCTAGGGGGAGGTACATGCATTTAATCTCAATATATCTAAGTGGCAAAAAAACTATATTATGATCATATGTATTGATATATAAATACTTGTATAAAGTCCCATTTCGGCCAATAAAAAACTTTTTCTTACAAAAAAGTAAGTGTGGTTTTTGTAAAAAAATTGAAGATAGCGATTTAAGTTACATTTTAGTATAAAAATTCTCATTTGATATGATTTATTTTTTCAAAAATACAATTTAAACTGTTATGTAGGCCTTATTGATTCTGACACAGTTCTGGATATAAGTCTACTTTTTAATATCTCCAATAAACCTTTTTTAACATTTTATTTGTGTGATTTTCCTTTAAACTAAGTTTTTTACAACAGTTTACCTAAGATACCACCAGCGATGATGACTATTTTTTTTCAAAATTTACAGCCCATTAAATGGTTAAACAGGGAGTAAACCATACCATGCGAGGTTCCAAATTTGGTAGCATGGGAATGGTGAAATACAATGTCTTGGTTTTATGTACATTTTTACTACTTATTTAATCTGATGTGCCTTAGGGGTAGATTTTAATAAGCGGCGTACACTCGTTATTCGGTTGTTTTTATCGAATGTTTCGATGTTTTTATCCGAAGGAATAATTTGATATTACAATTTATTTAATTTAGCACATGATTTCAACTTATTAGTTATAGTAATTTTAATGTAAGCAATAGACAGCAAGAAGTAACTTATATTGTGAGGCTTTGAAAATGGCGATGAATATGAGGAAAATATGTGAGATATTCCTCACAAGTGACGAGATTTGTTTAAGTGACTTCAACATATGGGTTTGGCTCCTGGTGACCTGTGGGGAGAATTCTTTCCTCCATTTCACAAAAGCGGTTACTCATTGATATCAAGCTGGGCAAGTTATAAATATTGTAACGTTTATTTTATATCTAAGTCTAGACTATAGTTGGTTTTGTTGTTTAAAAATTGTGATGTACGAGATTCTTCTAGTTACGGTAATTTATTAAAACTCTTATCGTGTACGATTTTTACGTATCAAAGTTGGACAATATATCGATTGTTCAATCAAAACAACCGAATAACGAGTGTAGGCCGCTTATTAAAGTCTCCCCTGCCTTAGTTACCGGGGAAGCTCCTCAGCCCGAAGCGCTGCTCTGGGTCAGCACTCAGCAGCAAGTCCGGCTCTAGGCATGGCGCGCGTGTACGCCCCCGCCCCCCCCCCCAGTCAGATGCTACCGAACGTTTGTTTATGGCAATGGAACCTGCTATTAGCGTATTAATACTTCACCATTGCCATATCTTAACTGTCATCGCCCGACCGTACCTTCTCACACTTCTCCGTTTGCCGTTTCTGCGCGATGTGTTGTCGGTTCCGTGTGCCGATTTCCCCACAGCTTTACTTTTAAAAATGCAACAAATGCTAATATCTCTTAAGGTATGATGTTCCATGCAAATATCTCACAAATTACGACGTTCCAGGGTAATATCTCACAATGTTCAATGCCAATATCTCATAAGATACGATGTGGTGTGCAAATATCACACAAATTACGACGTTCCAGGGTAATATCTCACAATGTTCAATGCCAATATCTCATAAGATACGATGTTGTGTGCAAATATCTCACAAATTACGACGTTCCAGGGTAATATCTCACAATTCCACAATGTTCAATGCCAATATCTCATAAGATACGATGTTGTGTGCAAATATCTCACAAGTTACGACGTTCCAGGGTAATATCTCACAATTCACAATGTTCAATGCCAATATCTCATAAAATACGATGTTGTATGCAAATATCTCACAAGTTACGACGTTCCAGGGTAATATCTCACAATTCACAATGTTCAATGCCAATATCTCATAAGATACGATGTTGTATGCAAATATCTCACAAGTTACGACGTTCCAGGGTAATATCTCACAATTCACAATGTTCAATGCCAATATCTCATAAGATACGATTTTGTATGCAAATATCTCACAAGTTACGACGTTCCAGGGTAATATCTCACAATTCACAATGTTCAATGTCAATATCTCATAAGATACGATTTTGTGTGCAAATATCTCACAAATTACGACGTTCCAGGTTAATATCTTACAATTCACAATGTTCAATGCCAATATCTCATAAAATACTATGTTGTGTGCCAATATCTCACACGTTACGATGTTCCAGGGTAGTATCTCACAATTTACAATGTTCAATGTCAATATCTCATGAGATACGATGTTGTGTGCCAATATCTCACACGTTACGATGTTCCAGGGTAGTATCTCACAATTTACAATGTTTCAATGTCAATATCTCATAAGATACGATGTTGTGTGCAAATATCTCACAAGTTACGACGTTCCAGGGTAATATCTCACAATTTACAATGTTCAATGCCAATATCTCATAAGATACGATGTTGTGTGCCAATATTTTATAAGGCTCCACGTTCCATACCAATATCTCGTAAGACACAATGTTTTGTGTCAATGTCTCACAATTTACATTTTCCATGGCAACATCTCACAAAGTATAGCGTTCAATGTCAATATCTCATAAAACACGTGTAGAATGCCAATATCTCACAAGGTACAGAATGTACATGCACTGTTAACCTTCACATTGCTACGGGACTATATGGCGTACATTAATCATGCTCCTCTTCCTCCATGTATGAGAGCCGGGAACCAATTTGCATTGTATAAGCACACAACCTAGTTATTCCTGAAATCATTATAGGAATTTCCTCTAAGGAAGCAATCTATTCCTAGCAACGCTAGTTTTGTTGGGTGTCGAAATTGAAGTAAATTGAAAGATAAAAAGGAAACCTGTATAGATAAAAATGAATATTTTGTTGGTAAGCAATTCACAGAGAACGTCAGGATCAATTTGGATATTTTTTGTTTTTTAATTATCAGAGCGATCCAAAATTAGGCTCTTATGGAAAGAAAATCGGAAAAGTTAGAAATATTGATCCCGGAGTTACATCGGAAAAGGGAAATTCCGAGTATTTCAAGAGTAGGTGTCAAGGGTACCGCAAATATATAACAGCATCATTTAACTTTTACAAGAGATGGTGCGAGTGACTCTAGAAATTATTTATCATTGCTATAATTTTCAATTAAATGGACCAAATTGTGTAGATGTCCACGAAACTACTGGAAACTGGATTTCGTTAACGTTGTGGCAAAGAGTATTTACAGTTGAAGGAGTAAAAACAGAGGCACCAGTCACACACGTGACTCAACCAGGCATTTCCTCCGTGACTGCAATTCATGGAAACAAGCGAGCACAGTGAGTCTGTGACCATTGCAAATGGAATCACAAAGTAATGCACCCATCTAGACTGGGTTAGGGAGTTTTGCACATTTTATTTTGCACAGAGGGATATGTTACTGATTGGTTATGTAAAATTTATATAATTCAAGGATTGGACCGAGGAAATAGGATAATACAGCGAACAGATATCCAGTACAATTAGGAACAAGGGCATACACTTAATTTTATCAGGTTTACATATACTCATACTTTCCAAGAAGGACTCCTGAGGGTTGAAAACAAGAAAGGTTCGGATGGCCCTTGATGCAGGAAAATGTGCTCTTTTGAAGATCTTAACCTAATCATAAATATTATAGATGTGATTGTTTGGAAGTTTTTGCTCCTCATATATAAATACATTATAGTCTCGATTCAACGAATCTCGATTAACCGAATGTCCGAGTTAACCGAATCTGTTAAGCAAAAGTGTTTTGTGTGTTAAATGAATACCGTTTGGTGTATTTACAAAGCAGTATTATGGAATGGAGGCGCAATCCATTCTTAACAGACGTGTCTGCTAAAAGAAAATGGAGATTTATCACGACATATTAACCGAATTGTTTATCGGTTTCAAACATTCGGTTAAACGAGGCTAGTGTACATTGTTTGATTGGGTAAATATAAATTTACTTTTTAGGGTTATGCTTTGTAGGCAATTTGGTATAAAGTAGTTGTAGATACTTGCCACATCTAAAAATAAAATGAAATGAAAAACCTTAGAGGTGCAAAGATCCTTTTGTTCAGTAAGGCAAGAAAACCTGAAATTTCAGCATGCTGACGTTGACCCAGTGGATACAGTTGTACTGATATTAATAAATAATGCATTTACATGTTTTAACAGCAGTCGTTATATAAAATATGTCAGTGTGACGTAACAGGCGTTGCATTCATCCTTCAAGCAGCCGAGCAGTCATTTGGTTCTGTATGCCATCAACAGTTTACCGTCCCGGTCCTGATGGCTTGGTGAGTAAAAAGCCACCGAAGCCAATCGGCGATTTAACTAGATGTTCACGGCCCTTCTCATCTCTTTGGGATGGTTGTTAATAAGTACAGCCCTTGTCTGTCACAGCTCACGCTTGTTTACAGCAGACGACCTAGAGATTTTGTCGTGCGTGACATATTTACCGGGGATAAAGGAAGGACATGGGTCTAAGAGGGTGGATCTTATGATGTCCCGAAGCCTGTTGGCTGGGTATTTTATCCCCAGGAGGTTTCCCTTCTGGTTGGATTATACCTTCCAGTTGAACCTACACTGGGTACAGCAAAAACCGATGTCACTTAAATATGGGCAACCTTATGGATGTCCAGGAGCGGCACATAATTAACTGCAATTCTGGGATGCAATGGAAATTCGATAGGTCTAGTCTACTGCGGGAGACTGTTGGAGTTGGTGGAGCTCTCTAAGTATCAGAGGTTCTTGCTAGCCTAGACATAAGGGTGTGCCACCCCTGCCTGCATTAACTGGATAAGCTGGTTCAGAGCTGGCTTTCACTTCTTCCGAAGAGACATGACTGAGATTAATGCCCCAAATTCCTCCTTATGGATCCTGACATGAGGCGGACTCTACCCCCAACCTTATCCATCCTGATTATTTTGCGTAACAGGCTTCGCTGAGGTAATGCTTGGGTAATGCTTACCCAAATCCCATGGCGTTACTTGCATTATCATTGAACTCATTCTTGTCTACGTAGAAATTAAGTAGCTTGCAAAATTTGAAATCTTACTGGTAAAATATCTTCCGAGATACCTCGTCACATAATACACTCACATTTATATTCATTAAGTGTTCCAATAATAACAGTTCCTGTGGACTAGTGAGAATACCACAACAGTAGTAGTAGTGTGTGCTGAAATCAACTCTTGTCACCATCGTTTAATATTGACTTTCTTTTTTTTTTCTTTTGTCCTTTTGAATAAGCTACAGTTTTTAATAAGTCACAAGTTAAATGCTCATATTATTGTACTCATTTTACCAATTTATATATTTTGCGATTTTCTCGTTGCCATCATGGTTACCCGCAAAACCGATGTAAAGGTGTTCTTTACCGTTCACTCTAATCCTATGCAGTCACATGCACTATTATTGAACTCAATTTTGGTTATACAGAAATGGCGGACAGACAGACAGACAAATCGAAATGAAATTTTTTCAGTCCCTTCAAGTGATAGGCTTCGATAACGCTCAACCAATAACATCGGTGTAATTGTTATTTGTAATTCGCGGGATCCGATAATTATAACATTACCTAAGACTATTGAAATATTTGTATAAGTAAAAACCAATATGTTATTATTTCCAGTCGTCTTTAAAATAGATAATGTACATAATTATATTTTTTACTTTTAGCCCAATTTTCTTTGGCACTGATTTCTATATACTGATTTAAATCCTACAATTCCTCTGGAACAACCAAAGATTCTTTTTATTTTTTCAGTTTTTATAAAAGCTGTCTTTAAGGCTAAAGACTACTAGAAATTATTGAACAATTTTTAAAAATCTAACTAAACACCGTTTTTACCATTTCTTCTCTTTCGAAATGTTGCCTAGGTTCCTCCGAGGGCCAATCAGTGTTACAATCTCAGCTACCTGTTTAGCTCTAGTTGTACGAGTAACATATTTTGTGCCACACACTTACTCCTTAAATTCTTTTACTCCCGATGTTTCAGGGCAGAATGGTGAGTATACCGTATAGTATCACGGCCTACATGTGCTCACTATGTCAGTAATGGCGAAACTATGTGTTGGCACCGATGGCAGAACAACAAAGAAACTGCCATTGTCTCTAACAACATGTAACAAGTCATGGTTTCGTCATGCGCCATAAAATGTGAATAGTTAAAATAGCTTTGCTAAGTAACAACTCCTTATGGGGTGCGATGGCCATCAACACTTCCTATTGCTTCAGAAATTATTTTTACCCATAACCAACAGAATGGTATTTCAGAAATGCGAGTTTTGAAAAATTGGAAGCATCAACGTAGGCTTTCACTTTCAAAGAACTCTTTATCATCAAAAATCTACTCCATTGAATAAAATATTCCGTTGAGGACCCTTATTGCAAATCGTATAACCAAATGCACCATATCGAACTCGATGTTGCTTATGTATAAATGAAGGTTCCGGAAAAATTTAAAGCCAATAGGTCAGTTCATTCTCGAGTGATAGCCTTCGCTGACGCTCAGCCAAAAATTACACTTTGATTTTGGGCTCTGTGTGTCATTTTCTGTTGGGAGTACCGATAACCGAATGGTTTTCGACCTTAGACTATGGATCTGAGTTAGAGATAGCGCAGGTTCAAATTCTATCTGTGACCGTA
Source organism: Homalodisca vitripennis (assembly GCF_021130785.1). Classification (NCBI taxonomy): domain Eukaryota; kingdom Metazoa; phylum Arthropoda; class Insecta; order Hemiptera; family Cicadellidae; genus Homalodisca; species Homalodisca vitripennis. The sequence continues at coordinate 12,781,792 of NC_060214.1, read as the reverse complement.
GCACTTTTTATCAGTACCATCGACCAATATATCGACTCTCCCCTTTTATTCGCACATAGACCGATTTTTTACACAGTCGTACATACCAGCCGAGCCGTATTTAATGGATTCTTATTGAAAAATAATTTAAAACAATAAATATAAATAACTAGCGGGCCCGGCGCGCTTTGCTGCGCATTTCAATAATTTTTTGCAAAAGTTGCCCGCGGCTTCGCACGCAATTTCCCGTTGAAAACAGTACACTATATTCACTTATTCTTTTTCTATCACATTCTAAACATTGCTGAGATAATTGATAGTCGTTCCATCGTGAGCCTCTTGGGCGTATTATGAAGGTATGTACCATATTCCTGCCTCTATCTAGCTGTTACCCACGGCTTCGCACGCAAATCTTAAGAACCGAAGTCCTTATATTACTTAGTAAATTTTTTTTTTTACTATAATAAATTTTAGATTAAATTAGTTATATCTCCGATGCCACGATTGAGCTTGCTTTGTTGTCTCGATCGAGAGAATATGTACACACGGAGTTTTGAGAACCATATTTCTGTCAAAAAAAAACAACTAAGGTTGATTTTATAACATTCTTTATATTTGTAGCCAACGTAAGATAGTAATTATGATATCTGCATTACTCTTCTGATCAAGCATGAGCATGGTTTATATTAAATAAATATTGCAGTTAAAGGTGAATTTTTACGTCAAATTTGAATTGTATTATCTGGATAGTAAAGTCTATGTTTAACAGTGATTGCAAAAACAGTTTAAACAAAATTTGTCGTTTCTCTTAAGCTTACTCTATGCTTTAAAACTATAAGTGTAATATATGTTTACAAAGAACAGCTGATTAAAAATTTGAAAAGACGTTAACATATGTTTGCTGCAAGGCATTTCTTATGGGTATTTCTGTAACCAGTGGGGCGGAATCCTGAATCGGGAAAGGGATGGGCATAGCTTATAAACCTTCTCCGTGGAAAAATACATATACGTACAAATTTTCATCATGATCGGTCCAATAGTTCACGATTCCATAAAGGACAAACATACAAACATTCATTTTTTATATATATAGAAGAACAAACCAGGTTTTAATTTTAACATATTACAGTGAATATCAACTTGTATACATGTTGTTTTTAGTTCGTACCTACCTTAGACTAATGTGATCATTGCCACTAAATACACCTAGGGCTATATAGGTACCAGTAGGATAATGTAGGTTAAGGGGAATCGGAAGATGAAAAAACACAAAAGTTTCAGTTTTGTTTTTTTAGTTTTTTATACTATGTTTCATTGTGATTATTACAAAAAAATATACTTATTTGATCAGTACTTTTGTTTTTATACCACTTTCAGTGAAAGTATGCAAGACCGATTTTGAGTTTGTACTGCTGATCACGAAGATAGGTTTAGCAGGAGGTACTTTTTACACAATACAAAAAGTAAATTTGTTTTCAATAATAGACATATGTGATTTTAATATTAATTTGTCCTGTGTGGTGTAGTGCGTAAAATAAAATTAAATCATTACTGAAATTATATTATACAATATTGTATAAAGTTTTTCTTCGCTGCCCGAGAGTTCAATTTTTTACATAAATTACCTTTTCTCAATAACAGTTTCAGATATCACGGTATTGTTTTGTTCAGTATAATTTGGAGATCATTTTAAGCAGAGGACATTTTCCTGTGGTGTATAATTTTGTGTTTTGAAAATACTCAAGGTCTAAAAGTGTAGGAAGAAAAATTATTTTTTTTTAAAGTTTGGAATATAATAATAATAAACTTTATTGTAAACAGACAATGCACACATTGTATCACAATCGTCCTACCTAACCTAATCATTCATACTGACAATAGACCATTCAGACATAATAACTATACATATATTGTAAACTCACCTGTTTACAATTTTTCTAAACTTTGAAGGTGATATCTTTTCTAGATACTTAGAAAAAGGACATTTAATATAGGCGATATAAGAACTTCTGATTCCCCTTAAAATGTTACGCTGTTGTAAAGAAAGAAACTCCAGACAGGCACTGCGTTTCGCGTACGTACAGAGCGGAGACAGCGGTGTACAGAGACCGAACACTCCGCACCGCCACGCCCGCCTTCGGCCAGCGGTAATCACCGCCATTACACCCAATCTTTCATTTCAACACTTTTGTGCCTCAAATCACTAAATTGTCCCGTATTATGCCGTCACTCGCAGGCAACGTTCTTCTCTTATTTGTTTCTGGCAACACGCTTTCGCACCTCTTAAATCACCGCGGGGACCGAGTCTATCGTCCCTCTTTACTCCGCACCGGAGGGACCGAGTCTATCGTCCCTCTTTACTCCGCACCGGAGGGACCGAGTCTGTCGTCCCTCTTTACTCCGCACCGCGGGGACCGAGTCTGTCGTCCCTCTTTATTCCGCACCGCGGGGACTGAGTATATCGTATCTCTTTACTCCGCACCGAAGTAATCGAGTCTGTTGTCCCTCTTTACTTCCGCACCGCGGGGACTGAGTATATCGTATCTCTTTACTCCGCACCGAAGTAATCGAGTCTGTTGTCCCTCTTTACTCCGCACCGCGGGGACTGAGTATATCGTATCTCTTTACTCCGCACCGGAGGGACCTAGTATATCGTATCTCTACTCCGCACCGGAGGGACCGAGTCTATCGTCCCTCTTTACTCCGCACCGGAGGGACCGAGTCTATCGTCCCTCTTTACTCCGCACCGGAGGGACCGAGTCTATCGTCCCTCTTTACTCCGCACCGGAGGGACCGAGTATATCGTATCTCTTTACTCCGCACCACGGGGACTGAGTATATCGTATCTCTTTACTTAGCACCGGAGGGACCGAGTCTATCGTCCCTCTTTACTCCGCACCGGGGGGACCGAGTCTGTCGTCCCTCTTTACTCCGCACCGGAGGGACCGAGTCTGTCGTCCCTCTTTACTCCGCACCGGGGGACTGAATCTGTCGTCCCTCTTTACCCCGCACCGGAGGGACTGAATCTGTCGTCCCTCTTTACTCCGCACCGGGGGGACTGAATCTGTCGTCCCTCTTTACTCCGCACCGGAGGGACCGAATCTGTCGTCCCTCTTTACTCCGCACCGGGGGACTGAGTCTGTCGTCCCTCTTTACTCCGCACCGGAGGGACCGAGTCTGTCGTCCCTCTTTACTCCGCACCGGAGGGACTGAATCTGTCGTCCCTCTTTACTCCGCACCGGAGGGACCGAATCTGTCGTCCCTCTTTACTCCGCACCGGGGGGGACCGAGTCTGTCGTCCCTCTTTACTCCCGCACCGGGGGGACTGAATCTGTCGTCCCTCTTTACTCCGCACCGGGGGGACCGAATCTGTCGTCCCTCTTTACTCCGCACCGGGGGGACTGAATCTGTCGTCCCTCTTTACTCCGCACCGGGGGGACTGAATCTGTCGTCCCTCTTTACTCCGCACCGGGGGGACTGAATCTGTCGTCCCTCTTTACTCCGCACCGGAGGGACCGAGTCTGTCGTCCCTCTTTACTCCGCACCGGGGGGACTGAATCTGTCGTCCCTCTTTACTCCGCACCGGGGGGACTGAATCTGTCGTCCCTGTTTACTCCGCACCGGAGGGACCGAGTCTGTCGTCCCTCTTTACTCCGCACCGGGGGGGACTGAATCTGTCGTCCCTCTTTACTCCGCACCGGAGGGACCGAGTCTGTCGTCCCTCTTTACTCCGCACCGGAGGGACCGAGTCTGTCGTCCCTCTTTACCCCGCACCGGGGGGACTGAATCTGTCGTCCCTCTTTACTCCGCACCGGGGGGACTGAATCTGTCGTCCCTCTTTACTCCGCACCGGAGGGACCGAGTCTGTCGTCCCTCTTTACCCCGCACCGGGGGGACTGAATCTGTCGGCCCTCTTTACTCCGCACCGGAGGGACCGAGTCTGTCGTCCCTCTTTACTCCGCACCGGAGGGACCGAGTCTGTCGTCCCTCTTTACCCCGCACCGGGGGGACTGAATCTGTCGTCCCACTATACTCCGCTTTCAAAAAGTCGATCTAATCAGAAAGGCAGCGTATAGGAAAAAAAACAACTCATTCAACAGTGGAGTAAAAACAACCGTTCTTCATATGCAGAGGCAACTTGGAATAACATTAAAAGGTTAAAATAATAATATTTGCCATCGTCCCGGCTTAATTCGTCACTATTTGCTCCAGCTTATTGGGTGTAGTAAAACTTTTGACGGGCTGATTCTGATATTAGCAGTGATTTGAAGATACTACAAAAGGGTAAATTCAATTTAAACCATAGTAATTGATGAAATCACAATGATGTATTAAAAATTGGTAAATTTTATGTAGTTATACCAAGATGTTCTAAAGAATAAAGTAATCTCTGGTGCTAATACGCTCGTAATGAATTTAGTGCTTTTTGCAAATAATCTTATGTGAATATTTGGAAGATTCTTCACATTTTATTGATGCAGCTAATCTCAAGCCCGATTTCTCGTCTATCTCAGACGAGAATTTGTTAGCGTGCAAAATTACCATGCCCTAGCCGACTTTCGAACCCGGGTCCCTGAGCGTATTTATCTGAAACGCTAACCACTCAACCACCAGGAACGGCGATCAATGTAGTACTTAGCTCAACGTTGTTGCATCTGTTAACGGTTTCAACATTTTCGGAAAGGTTTTTGCAAAGTATCTAAGCTTTTAAGTTCTATTGGTCACCATCGAATGTCTTGTATCCTTTAATTTCCATCGGCTTTTCAAAATGAAAATTTCAGCGAAGATTTCTACCATAGTGATTGGTCACTTAAAAGTCTTTGATTAGTCTTTGCCAACACGAGGAAATGTTGAAGTTCCCGGAGGTCTTTCCACGATTGTTCCCTCCCCATCACTCCACGTGGGAAAGCACGTCCAGGTGCCAGACACTGCCGCAGACGAGGTATTAACCTTGGTCTACCCGAGCAACAACCTCTCGTAGCTCTGTCGCCGTAAATCATCCTCCACCACCAGCTTATGTGCTTCTCGGAACTATACAATTCCTATATGATTTACCCCGGGGAGCAGTTGCTTGCTAATGAGGCTTTCTTCAGACATCCGATCGCCAACTGCGCTGTTCCCGCCAAATTGTACCCCTCCACGTCTCCTAGATGATTTACACCCACTGTTTGCCTTAATTCGTGTTGTAGACTGCATAATGAATGCGGTGTTTTGTTTAAGTTTTCATGTCGTGTGATTTAAATTCTGGACATCGAAATACGAACCGCAAGCGTATTTTGTTCCATGCAGAAGAACAAAGATTTCTGATATTTTGAAATATTTTAAAAACAGACAAGGTGTGCTTATATAACCACATTACAATGTACTTAAAATTGCTGTTTTGTCTATATAACTGTCTGTCTCGTCAAGAAATTTATCCAAGAAATGTCAAAGATGAACTTAAGTCAATTGCGTTTTTAATGCTTTAATAAACCAAGATCAATAACGTGACAAAAATAAAATTTAGGTGACTTTGGAAAAGTGTTAGGCATTTAAAGAATGTTGGATACTAAATACATTATATAATTTTGTATATTTTTTGAGTTTGCCAAAAATTAGATTTAAAACTCAAAAAGATTGTGAGAACTTCAACAAGTGTGTGTAAAAAGTAGAATGAGAGATTTTTGCGTGCTTTTGAAATAATAGTGGTGGTATAATAAACACTGACTGATACTCATTTATTGCGGCTTCAAAGAAAATGATAACCTTTTCGAGAAAACTAAAATGTTTTGTTCGCTTATCCTGCTAATTTTCACGTGTACTAGAAGATACTCTTACTTAGTGCAAAGATAAGTACACCTTGAACTCCTGCACGACTTTGAGCAGTTAGCACAAGGTCCCCAACTGGTGATAACTCCTTACTAAGGACCGAGAGAACTGTCACTCCTTCACGAAGGAGCTTTCACAATCTTTAGAGAATACAAATACAATATTTACCGAATTTCAACATCAATATTTATCTTTAAAGTTTTTATTGACGGAGATATTTATATGGTAATGGCATTTTAATTTATTACACTAAACATTTGTAAGGAGAAATGGTCCGAAGAAGGTGCAAATTTTATTTACCTCCCCGGTATTCGAACCCGGGACCTCTCGGTTCTGATCGATGCACTGATGAACCAACCAGTCCGCTCTGAGACTCTGTGTACTGAAATCAACTGCATGCCCTTTGACCTCAGTGAAACTGCAGTAGTCGCTATACTCGTAACACTTCACTCTCTTTTATGTGACCAGGATCAACGTAATCAAGAGAAAGTTCATCGTAAAGAATTTTATGATCTGTTAGATACCAAGCTGATCCGCAGTTCATTGCAGGTTGGCATTTTAATGGTAAACACATACGTATAAAATTTGAATGGTTAGATGAATATAATTCCGCTTGGGCTTGTACGCCATTCAATATAAGTGGTTGCCGTTTTGTGGCCATTTAAGTAACTGAGGGTCTTCCATTAAGTATTTACTTTGAACAACTTGACCCTTGCTCTAACGTCCAAGTTGATTTCTCCCAGTTCTGCAACGTAAAGAGCTGCAAATGGCCAATTAATTTTCTAGGGTCGTCGAAATATCGTTTAACACATTGCTGTCATACCTGTCTTCGAGATATCGTACTGGCAAACAGATGGGAAAATTTTATCAGACAATTGACAGGCTTCGTGAATGCTCAGATAATGCAATTTATATATAATAAATTTCAAAAATATAAATAGATTTTAAAATTATTTTATGGAAAGTAGTTTTTTGTTGCCTGAGTATTGGTAAGTAGTACACGCCCAGCTAGCTCTAATAATTCTCCATGAGAAAACTTATCTTATGTAGACAGTACAAATTCTATACAGGCATCTCCATCGTTCATTCATCTCTACATGAATGCATGTTAAATTAAGTGCTATAAAAATTTCCGGAAATTTATACTTGGGGGGAAATTCCCAGGGAACATTGCCCGGAATATTCCCAAAATTCATAAATTCCCGGGAATTTATGTTTTCCTCTTAAAAGCATAGATCAGTGAGCATCCCCAATATTTTTTTAATCCCTTAGATCTAATATATTAATATGAACATATAAATCAATTCTTAAAGAGATATATTCAAAAATAAAAGTCATACAAGTCTTAATTCCTTTACATAAATTTTAAAATTGTGATACTTGCGTTCATCTTGAAATGTTATTGAATACCACGTGATTGTTTGGTGGACCACTACCAACCGTGTTTTCTAGTATCAAAGGAAATGATGAAATTTTTAAACCTATTACAAATTCTTGCATATTTGTTATAAACCAGTGCAAAATACTCCCAAATTTGTAATAGCTCATTTTAACTTTTTATATTAAACTGTAAATTTAAATATTTGCATTTTTAATAATTTTGATTATTTAAATTAGATTTGATGTCTTCACTATTTGTTCAGGTTAGGTTTAAAAAAAAGACAAATATGTCTGTATTAACACTTTATTGGCTATTATTAAATTGTGCACAGTAAATGAGTATAGGCTAGTTGTTATGTATTAATAAAATTATTAGTTTTCATCATCTTTATCTTCCATCGCATCATCATGTCCAAACTCATTTTCATTTTCTTCCATGATGAAGTTTTTGCCCTGGTATGTAACAATATTTTTGATTATTTGGCTTTGTTATTGATCATTTAGAACCTATTAAGGTTCCAAAACTGTTTTAAGACAAATAAACCCCATTTCAATTAGTTGTTCCATAAAGTCCCACGTTTTGAGAACCTATAAAGCCTTCGGGAAGTTCCGTGGAAATATTCCCATTTAGAAATTCCCTTCCCACAGGGAATATTCTCGGCTCACATCACTAGTTAAATTATATATTTTATCTGAGATTGTTTTACGCTCTTGTAATAGACTTAGAGTATGAGTTATACAATATTTTCAAGATAATCATCGGTGCTAAAATCTGTTGTCACTCTGAAACGTTACATACTATCCAGTGGGACAAAACAGAAACGGACATTACAGTTACAATAACACTGTTACACAACAGATCAGACACTTTGAGTTGGTAAAATTGCACATACACTAAATAACAGCAAACTTACATTATAACTAAATTAAACCCCCAAAAATAAGGACGTACTTGAAAATTGAGAGTGCCGATGGCCGAGTGGTCTAGACGTTGGACTTTGAGTCTGAGTTTGAGATAGCGCAGATTCGAATCCTGTCTGTGACCATTGCACTTTTTATCAGTACCATTGACCTTGTACTGTATCGACTCTCCCCCTTATTCTGTTTGATAAGATCCTCGCACAGGCCAGTGACCCATGAGGACGGGCAGAATAAGGCATAATAGGAGATCGGCTTCTCCTTAAAAAAAAAAAAAAAAAAAAAAAAAAAAAAAAAAGAATTCTGAAAGGACTAGCCTTCTCCAAATCATCAGAAAAAATAGGTAAATTAAATTCTCAAACACACATTACAACATTAGAAGAAGCTTGGAATAAGTATTATATTTAATTAGATTCAGTCTTACTCTTCTTCACGCCATGGATAGATGTAACACACAATAGAGTGGTTGAGTTGCCTCTGTGAGATACTAGGAGCATTGGTCCACCCAATACAATATTACAAGAAGCTGAACTGCATAGTATACTTTCTTCGCTGAACATCCCTTTCTCAAACTTTAGACCACATTTTTCCAAACATTCTGTATCTTTCTGTATCAAAGATACAGAATGTGCAATCAATTCAATGTTAAATCAATTCTCAGGATTGATTTAAATCCTAATAAGTTAACCTGTAGTCCAGGCCTGAGAGCCAATGAGCACTGACTGTGCAGACAACCTAGTTTGTCTTGGAATCGATAAAGAAATCAACCCTTTATCAGCTGCGATAGTTTGGGCGGATTTCAATATACCTAAAAGGGTATCAAAAAGGTTAAAAATAGAAATGTTTCGCATATCGTATTATTTTGCTTGACACTTATGAAATCAATGTTAATATATATTAAATCAACTCCAGCTAACCACGTAGAGGCCATAAAGTAGATAATTCCAGTGTCTTTATCTAGTTAACTGACGGTTATGTAACTGTTACTTTGGTGTATAACAGTGGGTTTTTAATGTATCAAGGTAATAAAAATATAATCTGAGAAAAAGTTATCGTAACCCTTTTGATACAGTCCCCATTTTGACCTCTACAAAAACTAGCGTGGCTGAAGATATGTCTTCCTTAAGGAAAAATCCTTTATTTCAAGAAAGCACTGGTTGTGTGCTTTTACTATAACATTGTCTCTTGTCTTCTGGACTGCAACCTCCCTTCTCTACCATATTGTTGAATTTGCCACCCCCACCCCTAATTGGAAAACTAGTTACGTCACTGCATGCAACCCTCATGAATACTCCCGAGTTAGAGTGAAGGTAGTTTCAACCCATCCACTCTGGATATCGTATCACGCAAGGGCTACAAACTTGTGTTCAGTTTCCTTCAATTGATGTCAAGTTCTTGTAGTAATTTGTATAGGGCCTAATACAGATTGCTTTCGGAACATTCTGTGCAAGGAGCTGTGCATAAAATAGTGCACACAACTATCCCATTGAACACAATAATGCGGGAATAGCGTAGACTACTAACTACATAACATTGTGAAGTTCCTTTTCGGGTAAAAGACCGAGCGTTTCGAGACATCAGTGACTAATTTTTTGGTTCAATTTGAGGAAAAAAAATATATATAAAATACTGTGTGTGTGTGTGTGTGTGTGTGTGTGTGTGTGTGTGTGTGTGTGTGTGCGTGCGTGCGTGCGTGCGTATGTGTTATAAATCGTGATGAATGACCATGGTGTATACTTAGGATAGAGTCTGACTCAACGGTTAATTAATTTGGAGACTTTAACGCTCGGTCTATCAGAAGGCATCAGAAAGGAAACTTTTAAACCTTTTGTTTGTTATTTTTAAATTGCTATAAACTAAACGAAATAGGTGTTTCGCACTGACCTAGTTGAATGTTTTTGTTAAAAACGCCGTTTATATTTTTACACATTCAAAATAGACATTTCATCACCTAAATTTTATTTAAAATTGAACCCCCAAAAGTAACCACTCGTTCCTATCCTTGAGATGCATCTGACGGCACCCATTTCGAGAAGTTGTTGGCGTATTTTGGTTAATTGGTGCCGCTGGTGTGAAGTTAGTGGCATCCACTTTGGTTTTTTATATTTCACATATGAATACCAAACAAACGCTGAAAATAGCTGAACAAACTATTGCTATATGTAATTTTTGAAATGGGTGCCGCCAGCTCCCCACAGCTTCCCATGTTGGGAATTCCACTACGATGCTTTTACTGGGATTTTTAAACAGGGAAGGACATTGTAATGGCTGCTGTATCCTTGGAAAGGCCGAACAGTTTACACAGAGGATCAGTTGTGTGCTAATGCGAGCATTGTTGTTACCCCAGAACAGTCTCGCACACTCTCGGCTCTGTTCCCTCACTTTCCCCGCATTGTCCATGCATGCCTGCCCCTGTTAGACCCGATACTCTAATTGTCGGGCCGAGCGTCATGCGCCGCGCGTTATGCGCTGAATATTCCGCGCACTCCTCTCTTTCTCTGCGCCTGGACTCCGCCGCGGGCAGTTTCGGATTCTGTGATCCTCTGATTGGTCTGCAAGATTTGGGTCTCCAAGATAATATTTGAGGATCTCTGATATAACACCAGATCAATCATCTAATTGAGGTAGTTATATATTTCCTGCCATTACAATCACAACTGTTCTTTGGCTCATACTAAACAGCACCTTTTGGCCACAATTTTAGGATTGGTTTTCGTCGTAGTTCACAAGAAATCTTACGTTTTTAAAATCTGGATACTGAAACTACACGACCTCTAAATGTCTAGTTCTGATCGTACAATGCACCGCATAACCTCTAGGAGTTCCTGACCTACTATTGGTTGCAAGGATCATCTAGCTGTTGCCTGGATCCATTCAACCGATCTCTGAGAAGCAACTCAGAAAATATTCTGCATCCATTTCCAACAGACCTTTAAGAGGAACCTCGGACTATACTTTAATGTATAAGGCAACTTCTGCTATCAAACTCTTCCTATGGGGTTGCTTCATTATTAGAGTTCTCGCCCTTTGAAAGCTCCTGGCCATAGAGAACTCTCAGCCTCTGCAAGCTCTTAGCCATAGAGAATTCTAAGCGTCTGAAATTTTCTGGCTGTAGAAAACTCTCAGCCTCTGGAAGCTCCTAAGCGTAGAAAGCTCTGAGCCTCTAGAATTTTCTGTCTTTAGGGAACTCTCAGCCTCTGGAATCTTCTGGCTTTAGAGAACTCTCAGCCTCTGGAAGCTCCTAAGCGTAGAAAGCTCTGAGCCTCTAGAATTTTCTGCCTTTAGGGAACTCTCAGCCTCTGGAATATTCTGGCTTTAGAGACCTCTCGGCCTCTGGAATCTCCTGTACGAGTACTACCTGTCGCCCTCTGAAACTTATCCCAATGATTCAAAAATCCATTAACCGATACTGAAATTATTATAGATTTTATACATAAAAGTTTGTATGCATAAAGTAGATTTTATACATAAAGTAGATTTTATACATAAAGTAGATTTTTATACATAAAGTAGATTTTATACATAAAGTAAACATTTCCAACCTATTCTTTATCATAGATTGTCTGTTTCTCAGTCCGCAGGACATCTCGAGAACGAAAAGAGGTACGTTTAAATTGTACATGTAACCTCAGCCAAATCTGTCATGCGACTACGGTATGGCGTACTCCTATGTTGTGTAGGATCATTTACAAAATAACACGCATCTACTCATTAAAAAGTGACATTATATTGGCGCGTGCATGGAAACGTCTCTACTGTCAACAATACTTAGTGGTTTATCTAGTAGCAGGCATTTTTAACGTCACGTCATAACAATCAGGAAAGACGTTACGTAACCTTTTTTATTTAAATACATTCATACCAATAACAACTAAATTACTCATTGACTTTCTTATAATGTATTCCAATCCATGTATTCCATCCAAGCGACCAGTGTGTGGTAAGTGGATTCCAAACTCATCATCTCCGTCTTCGGCAAACTCGGACAGTCATATGAGCCTTATTCGGAGTAGACTCCATAAAACCCTTGAATACCTTTAGGAATATTCACGGAAATTTCTGTCAAGAAAGATCATTAATATAAACAATGAATAGAATAGGGCCCAAAACTGAACCCTGAGGAACACCAATATGGGTTGATATTGGATTTGAATAATACACTCCCCCTGTTGATTTCAACCAGTTGGCTTATATTTGACAGATAAGAACGGAATAAATTTAATGCCTAACAACATTCAGGCAGGAGTCATATTTGACTCAGCCAACTGCCTTGCTGAGATCAAGGAAAATTCAAGTAGAAGTTAATTCAGATCTGGAGAAGACGTAACAGAGTAGCAGTCGTAGAGGCGGATTTTCCTTTCACTGAATCGAGCCCCTAGTGTATTTTCCAGCCCGAGTGTGCCTAATATTGTCAAGGCAATAAGGCCGGACCAGTTCCTCTGCGTCAGACAACTGTCCGTGCAGACGGCAGACCGCGTGTTGTGGAGGAGGGTGACGTGTGACGGTAGACGGTGGAACCGCCATTGTTCCCTTGATTAATGGTGTGTAGTCTACTGCCCAGGAATGTAGTGCCTGAAGCCACCACCCGGAGCGCCTCTGTCTTCACGCCCTCTACATTAATTAACATAACTATTTAAAGGAAAATTCATTATAAAACAGCGCCGGCTGGTCCCACGGTCCGGCCGGTCGAGCTTGGCACGTGGCTACCGATCTCTTCATCTCCGTCTTCGGCAGAATCGGTGAAAATCCTCGAGATACAATACAATACAATACCTTTATTGCCAATATTTTAACATTGCATAGCATGCGTCACATAATAATAATTTTACATCCATTAAAATAATCAAATTCTTATGCTAACGATTTAATTTTTAATATATCGTAAACAATATCGTTTTTGGTTAACAATAAAGTTATCAAGCAGTAAAATTAATATATAATAAAAAATTACTTTGGATGTCAGCGCACCTGTGCTACCGCACATTGAAGCTAGTGAGATGGTCCATGAATTCACTAACTGTATAAAATGAATGAGATACAAAAAAGTGCCTCAATGCACTTTAGAACCGATTTAGATCTTTTATTGATTTTATTTCTTCAGGGAGCCCATTTAGAAACTCTATTCCGGCTTAAGAAGGAAGTTGCTCGTATCTTCTCAATCTATGCTGAGCAGGTCTGAGATTTTCACGATACCTCGTATCGTAGTTGTGAATGTCCCGACCTCGAACCATTTGGCTCTTAAACCGACAGTGTACAGTAGTCTCCAGTATATACAAACATGGTAATGTCAGTATTTTGAGCTCCCTAAATGAATTCATACACGACTATCTAAACTTTAATTTGGCAATAATTCTGATAGCTCTCTTCTGCAAGAGAAACAGTCTGTGGAAGGCGTTATTTGAACAGCCACCCCGCAATATAATACTGTAGGATAAAATGTGGGTGGACCAAACCGTAATATATAGCCTTCATTATTTGATCTGAATAGTATTCGGCAATACCTCTCAAGAGATAAATATTACTTACAGATCTGCGGAAGTAGGACAGGATATACTTTATTCCGGAAAAATAGATTAACCAAAATTGACATCAGTACTGGTAGGAATTACTAGCCCCAGTATCCAGTAAGCGTGGCTAGCTCAACTGGAAGTTGTGCTTAATTGTATAGTCTTCAGTAGAGGAAATGCGTATTCCTGGTTTGTAAGTTATTTATCAAAAAGGAGTCAATGTGTGAAAATTAACAACGTTTTTAGTGAAATTGGTTACATCAGTAGTGGAGTACCCCAAGGGTCAGTTTTGGGAGCAATTCTTTTTTTAATTTACATTAATGATCTTTGTAATGCAAAATTAAATGGAAAATTAACATCTTCTGCTGACGACACAGCTTTGTGTTACGTAAAAAATAGTTGGACTGAAATAGAGCAAGCCATGAATTCAGACTTGAACGCTATTCAATGGTGGTTTACAAGCAATTGTATGCTTTTAAGTCCGGAAAAAACAAAATACATAAATTTCAATTTAAGAAGTGAGCAAGAATTTGATAATGAAATTATATATAAATGTATGGACTGTTTGCTTAAAAATACCCATTGCGATAATAGATGTGCAATTGTGTCGCAGACTTATAGTTTGAAATATTTGGGAGTAATTTTAGACAGGGAGGTAAACTGGAAGAAACACATTGAAAGTTTAAAGAAAAAGTTATACAATACACTAAGATGTTTCTATTTTTTGAAAAACATGTGCACGGAAGATGTCTTAAGAATGTTGTATTTTTCATTAGTAAACAGTGGACTGGAATATGGTATTTTCTATTGGGGTGGGACTTTTGACAACAGTTTGAAACCAGTTTTTTACACAGCAAAAGAAAATTATTAAATTAATTAAACGAAAAAGTAAATTTGAAACATCTTGGCCTTTATTTGTAGATTTAAGATTCTCCCTCTAAAATATATGTTTGTATATAAAGTATTAAACATTTTTTTCGTAAAAAGTGGGAATTTGAATGAATTAAATAATTGTTACAAAGATAAATTGAGGTATAAAGAACGTTTGGAAGTACCCAAGCCAAATTTGACATTTTTTACAAAAAGTTATTGTTTTATGGGTCCTAGAATTTTTAATATTATTCCGAAAAGCATTGCAAATTGTACAAATGCTAAGTTGTTTGCAAAAAAATTGAAGTTTTGGCTTTTAAAAAAAGATAATATTGATGACCTTATTAATATACAAGTTTAATTTGTGTTAAATCTATATCGTAAAGAAACAAACATTATTCTAAGCGGCTAGGTTTGTTGAAGTTATATTGCCACAATTGCATTTATTTAGTGGGACTTTATGTAGTTAAATAAAATATAAAAATCTTTGTAGCGCAAAATGTTGAATCTTGGAGAAGGAACCTCTACACAGGCTTTGCCTTAGAGGCCCTATGTTTTTTGAAAGTAAATATATATTGGATATATACTAGAATATGTGTGTTGCATTTAAACTTATATATAGTATTTTTATTCTTTTAATTATGATAATTTGTGATATTGTATAGTTTAATTGCAGTAATTAATTTAAGACTATATGTGAATTAATATTATTACCATCTTTTTTGATAATCTTGCACCAGATTATTTTAGTTGTGATGGATTGTAATTACTTTCGAAAAATAAATATATTCTATTCTATTCAGTCGAATCTTAACAAGGAAATCATGCGGTTAATCCGCAGTGTGCACACCCCAAATTAACAGTTATTTTAAACATAACATATTTTGTTTAGTTATAAATTTACAAATTGCAATTTTTTAATATAAAAATGTACAAATTCTTATACTAAAATTTGAAAAAAATTATCAATATTAACAAAATTTAAAAGCCAATTTTTCAATTTATCTAGATTTTTTCTATTTTTACAATGTTTTATTTGAAAAGGCAAAAGATTGTGCACTCCCCACAATTAACAGTTATTTTGAAACATAACTTTTTTAGTTATAAATTTTACAAATTAAAAACTTGTAATATAAAACCGTACAAATTCCTATACTAAAATTTGAAAAAAATGTTATCAATATTAACAAACTTTAAAAGCCAATTTCAATTTGTTCTCATTTTATTCTATTTTTACATTTTTTTATTTGAAAAGACAAAAGATTAAATTTGTTTGATCCCAAAAAAGAAAATCTTTTTTTGAAAATTGACTTATTTACCTTCCGTCTTATAACAGCCCCTGTTTGTCACCTCATGTTCTGTGACGAAACTCTGTCTTTCCTGTTTCCACTTTTCTCATAGAAAATGTTTATTACTTTGAATAATCTCTATGCTCTATCGACTGCGCTAAAACCTCAACTAAAAAATCTGTTTTGAGTATTCAGGTAATTTACTGATAGGCTAGTAAGTGAGCTTTATTTACTTTGGGGTCAATTTTCTTAAATTTCAAAGTGGTACATCTTTATTTAATGTACCCTCTTTGAAGACGTAAACATGTATCGTTCTACGAGAAACTGTAAGGATTTAAATTAATCCATTCTTCTCAATTTTGTAATCTCTTTGAAAGTATCATGACCAAGGGTGTTGATATTGATTTGCTACACTATGTGTATGGTATGTTTTAAAAATTAAATATTGCAAAAGGAACTTGCAAGTTTCTCTATAAAGATTTCTCATTTGAGCGTTCATTTTCTTAAATATTCAGTATTACATGTACTACTTTTCTGTGTAAAAATGATGTGAAGAGACCTAAACGTTACTTGAAATGCTACTTATAAAATGTGGAATGATAAAATAATTGTCCCCATTGTTAATGTTTTCGTACATGGTGTGGGACTCAGGAGCTATGACTAGGAAATATAAAAAAAACATAACCTAACCTATAATTGAGTGCACCTCCAGTTCTGTGATGCACATCCAGTACTTCCAGTTAGGTGAAAACCCGAATTGAATCACCTTGAAGACTTCTGATTGGAAATAAGCCGGAAATCCTTTTTCGAACTTCCAACAAAACAGGTTAGGGAGAGAAGATCCTGATCTTTAGAGCCATTAATTATTATCAGTCTTACTGCCTGTTGCATCACTCAGTCCACACCAGAGGTCGCTGACTCTGGAGATAAGGACGATCGACAGCCATAAATACCTCGGTCGATAAGTGAAGGAGGATGCCTCGCCGGTACACCACCGCCAGCCACCGCCGTACGCCGTGCCCTCGGCCGGTCGTATTTCATCCTGCCATAAACACGCGACCTTTGACCTTCACTCCCAACTTGGTCTACGATATATTTCATCCATTGTACTTGCAGAAATTACGTACCTAGCAATAAATTGTTCTTTTTAATAGAACCTTGTAAATTTTGAATTATTTGAATGTTCCTGGAACGAAGTACATCGCCACATTTCACGTCGTAATTAAATATTTGATTTGTCGAGCCCTTGACTCAACGTGAGGAAATGTCTTGAAATTATAATAAACTAGGTTCATCGTGAACAGTGATTTCAACTCCCATTTCGATAAGCTCATCTACTTCTATATTCGTAGGTATCCTTTTCAGGAATTTATTACTAAGCGCCCAAATTATGAAAGAGTAAAAACTTTTTTTCACTTCCAGTCGGTCGGACATAACATCCATTGGACCTTCAGTCCGACCACCCGCGTTTAATAAAGCTGTTAAATTCTGAAACCCTTCTTACATATAATCTACGAACCTTGTTCTTCCTGAAAATGGCTGTATTGGGTCTCTAAGATTTTACCTCTCCTTCTCGTTGAATGGTGTTTTGGAAACAGAACAGTGTTTAGCGATTCTTTGCCTTCAAAAACAACGTATTAACATCTTACTTCGGTCCATGATCCTTGTTTAGGCTGTATGAAGAAATTGGGGTGAAGGCTTGCTATCTGGAAACTGACTCTACATATCAGTTATTTGTAGTTTTATTTTACATAAAGTTGCAGAAATTTGCAGATTTACACTCTTTGCTTAGGGATAAAAAAATAGATTCACAACAAAATTATTTTTAAATGATACTATCATCAATATTGTCAGAGTAAATGTACAATTTATGTGGTTCAAAGCTATTACTGTCTGCAAGAAATAACGAAGAAAGATTGTAAACAATTGCAACTCTTCTAAACGTGTTTCTAAGTCATGTTACACAATTATGAACCTTTAACGTTGTTTTCAGTGCTAAAATTACAGGAAAGGCTTTTTGGCTCGAGAAATATAAAGTAGTCTGTTAAAGACCAACTAGTCTATTTATTTTAGGGCGGATTTTAAATCACAGAAAATATCTTTAGAAGGCCTCTCCCAAGTGAGGTTTTAATATGAAGGCAGAGTTTAAGAAACTTACTCATCACATCGTCCATAAGACCAATGATACCCAATCCCCAAATGCTTGGGTCAACATTTTACGTGAAAGCACGCCTCCTGGTGAACATCCGTGAAAAACGAACTAGAGTTAAAATATTTTACAAATGTCTGTATTTGGAAACATTTAATTTTATTCCATCATCGTAATTTGGGTTGTTCCCGATTGAGGGAAGTATTGAGTGGAAGAATTTCACAATTTGATCTAAATTTTTATATCGTTGACAATGAGAGGTTTTTTCATTCTTCTCGAATTCTTGATACTTCCCGGATACGGTATCATACCATCTTGAGCTCTTTCGTGACTTGAAGAGTTGACCCTTTGACTATCCAACATGGATGACCTTGAAGATGAGTCTGCATGGGGGTCGACTCTTGCCACCTGCACTTAAAGGGTTAACACTGACAAGTCAGGCAACGTTCTGAGCGCTCAGACTCCCGATAAATCCGTTGAACCGGGAACTGGGAACCATCTGGTCCGGCACGGGACAGTGAACCTCGCCGGAGATGTCGGAGGAACAGCAGGCGACGGCCCCATCTATCCGCCCGAATGACACAGTCCGCTCTGTCTTGTCATAAACACCGCTTTTCACTTTGGCACACCCCGAGTCTGCAGTCGTTGTTTATGGGCTCTCCAGGCCATTGTTCCCGCTGGCCCATTGAGCTGCGGCAGACGCTCAATTCCATAAAAAGATAAAACGTCGTGCGGAAAGTGAAAACGTCGCCAATCTAACTCTGCGCTGGCCGTGACCGGAGAGGTTTTAAATCCCAATCTGTTTTCTTTATTCTGTTAGCATTTTTATCAGGTTCTTTGTATTTTCATCAGATAATTTCTTCTTCACTAATTACACTAGCAACTTCTCTTCTTACTCATTATTATCGTATAAAAACAAGGTCGACAAATCATGGGAAATTAATAAATTAATTTGGGATATAGATAGAACAGGTTCAGGTCAAAAGTGATAAGAACATTGACAATGAGTTACATATAGCATATAGCTTCAGGTCAAAAGTGATAGGAACATTGACATTGAGTTATATAAAGCATATAAGTTCAGGTCAAAAGTGATAAGAACATTGACATTGAGTTATAGATAGCATATAGATTCAGGTCAAAAGTGATAAGATCTTTGACATTGAGTTATAGATAGCATTTAGGTTCAGGTCAAAAGTGATAAGAACATTGACATTGAGTTATAGTAAGTATACATATTATTCAGGTCAAAAGTGATAAGATCTTTGACATTGAGTTATAGATAGCATGTAGGTTCAGGTCAAAAGTGATAAGATCTTTGACATTGAGTTATAGATAGCATTTAGGTTCAGGTCAAAAGTGATAAGATCTTTGACATTGAGTTATAGATAGCATTTAGGTTCAGGTCAAAAGTGATAAGATCTTTGACATTGAGTTATAGATAGCATATAGGTTCAGGTCAAAAGTGATAAGATCTTTGACATTGAGTTATAGATAGCATTTAGGTTCAGGTCAAAAGTGATAAGATCTTTGACATTGAGGTATAGATAGCATGTAGGTTCAGGTCAAAAATGATAAGAACATTGTCATTGAGTTATAGATAGCATATAGGTTCAGGTCAAAAGTGATAAGAACATTGACATTGTGTTTTAGATAGCATATAGGCTCGCTACATAGAACGTAGCTATGGTGAGAACGGTTGATTCATTGTGAATGTAAATTTAGCTCCAGTTCACCTTCGTCTTAGTGCAGCGTTTGGAATAGACTACACGGTTTTAAATAATCACGATTATCCTCTCACAGGAGCTCTTTCTTCGGAGTTATGTTACGAAAGTGGGGATGTCTAAAAATTGTCAATTTGTTACAGCAATTCTCCCATTACTTTAGGCTAAATATACCATACAAGTGAAATGGAGGTTTTTTTCAAAACCATTGTTTTGCTAGAATTCACAATTTACGAGAAACCCTAGTTTGAAGGTGAGAGCCTCTGCGCGTGACGTTCCCAAACGGGAATTGCACATCATGTAACTGCCCGTAGAAGGAAAACTACAGGACCGGTTATGCAGCCTCTGGCTCTCGTGAGGTTGCAGCTTCTTACCGGAGATGTGCAGCATCCCTAATTCTGCAACATTATGATCGAATATCGTAATTAGCATACGATTAAAAAGTAGGATGTTCCCAAATTTCGGATTTCTTAGAGCATGCATATTTGAAACAAAAGTTACGGTCAAAATGCTGAACATGGGAAAATCCAGGGGAGAATATAGAAAGGATGTTCAGGGGAGCTCTAGCTCCTCCCAGAAAGTTCGACAAACAAATGTACAGTTGCAACCCAGCAGTTTGTTTCAAGCTATAACACATTTACGAGGCCTAAAGCTTGACAGTTGCCTTGGAAGAAGCTTCCCGAGTCCTAATTTTGGAGGATATTCTATACCTCCTACACCACCCAATGTGTCAGTCCTCCGGAATAATTTGCTATGTACGCTAATGAATGATGACCCATAGAATACATCTTATACCATAAGTCATAAAAGACCTGTATTAATGTATCACAACTGTTTGTGCATGACCGACCTCGTATACATATTTCAATTGGTTAAAAATATTTCAATTATTGATGTTAAATATTTCAATTAGTTGATTTTATTAATATTTGATGGTTTACGTATTATTTATAATTTTATTATCAACCAAAATCTACTTAGAGTTCACAAATCGGTCGTCTGATCTGGAGACTTTAACGCCCGAATAACTGAAGTCTAAAATCTACTTAGAGTTCACAAATCGGTCGTCTGATCTGGAGACTTTAACGCCCGAATAACTGAAGTCTAAAAATCTACTTAGAGTTCATAAATAGGTCGTCTGATCTGGAGACTTTAACGCCCGAATAACTGAAGTCTAAAATCTACTTAGAGTTCACAAATCGGTCGTCTGATCTGGAGACTTTAACGCCCGAATAACTGAAGTCTAAAATCTACTTAGAGTTCACAAATCGGTCGTCTGATCTGGAGACTTTAACGCCGGAATAACTGAAGTCTCAGTAATTCATTAATTTATTGCATAAAAGAACAAAAATGTATAAGCAATCAAAAATGCCCATACAATTTGTTGTTCTAAGTACAATGATGAGACAGTGAGATAACCACTTCACCTATTTATAGGTATTTGATGTCAAAACGATGTAAATTTTTCATATTGAGCTTTTTCGTCGTCGAATTTCTTTGGATCTCTTCAGACGACCATGACTCCAGATTCCAGGAGTTAAGTCTGAGACAGCGTTAGCTGCCAGACGCTGCCATAAAAGGAAGGTGAACTGCAGCTAAACTCAAAATTCAATTGAATCAACCCTTCCTACTATAGCTACGTTATGTGTAGAAGTGCAACGTATTCATAATGTTTTAATAAATTGTTAATACTCACGTTTTCATAACATGAACATGTTAAGGAGTACCTGCTCTTATGAATTTTTAATTATACCTATAGCATTTCAAATTTATTTTAGATTTGAATGAATGTATCTTAGTTAAGAACACTTTAAGGTACGCGAGTGGTAAATCCCATTTTGTCAGCATTGTCAGGTTGCGTAACAGTAATTCTTCAGCGTCGTAATCCCCGGTGAGCGTAGCTGCGGTGCTTCTTGCACGTGTATTACTACTAGTGAAGGTCCAAGCTCCGCTCCACCCATGTTACGCATACAATGGATCATCTCCATACATTATCCCAGAGCACATCAGTGACTGGGCGACCCTGTCTTTATGGAGTCTCGGTGCAGAAGGCTTAGTTATTTAAGCGTTTTATTTTCTACAGATGCTATATCAGTACCGTTAGCTTCAGCACCTCCGCCTCGAGTCAGAGTGAAGGTCTTTGAATTGTCTTTGCTCACCTCGGAAATCAGTATGTTTTAGTTTGATTTTGGTGATGAAAGGAAACATGATCTTTTGAAATGGGCGTCCAACCACTGACAACTGACCAAAACCAATAGTAACGATGATCTTCACAGCAGAAACAAGATGGCAGCAAATTAAAAAACGGGTGTGGATCTTTTTATTATTAGTTTATCGTAGATGAACTTCTGAAAAGTGTACTGTGACCCCACATTAGTTCATTTAGAGTGTGCAGACCTATTGTGACCTTTAGTTCAGTGTCAACGATTAGTGTGTTGTTTTTTAGTAAGTTAATTAGTTGATTTTAACCTATATTGTAGTTATGTGTTAGCCACCTGGGGAAAAGATCAGATTGCAGATCTCGTAACTTGACATTCTGTTTTCATCACTGAACGATGGCCAGTTTCCGAAAAATCCTGTTTTTCACAATATGACAAAGTGTTGCAGCTTTGAAGCATGCAATCTCTTTAATTTTAAATTGTTTACTTAGCTGTGACAACTTCTGATGAAAACAGCGGGAATGTTAAGATAGCTGTGAATTTCCTCTAGATTTTTCTAGTTGCTAAAGTTGACTCAATGTTAATGGATAAGGATGAAGGGCATTTGCCATATCTCAAAACTGGAACTGCAAGGGCATTTCTAAGGAATTTATGGAGGGGGGATAAGGAATACCGTTATTCATCCCAACCATATATCGTCAATCATCATGATCCATCGCCAAAATTTTACTTTCAGTAGAAATATTCTTTTAGTCTACTTGGTCTCCTCTTCTTCTGAGGGGTAACTTTTTGCTAAGCACTCTTAATTTTCAAGTGCCCACTACGGACATAAAAAGCACGGAATTAAGTATACAGTTCCAGAATTCCTTTAAAATGGTAAAGATAACATCCTCCTGCGAAAAATTACCATTCTTGCCCAAAGCGAAAGACATTGCACAGCATTCCTGAACTAACGCAGGTTCTTTCATATGTTGCCAGCAAAGAACGAAGGCATTTTATTAATGTTCAAATACCCACGACTGACCAATGGTTTTAAATGTCAAATGTCCACAATGGCTCAGCGTTAAGTAATCTTTTTCATTTTGTATTCCAAATTGACGACCAGTATCGTGATGAAAACCCCTACTGGATTGAACACTTTCAATGGTGACAAGTGAAAGTTCAAAGAATCTCGGCTTGGAATACCGGATTAAAAGTAATACGAAACAAGTTTTGAAATCTCATCAATGATACTATGTTGTGACAGTACCGGGGTGTGGGGACCGTTACGCACGACGTTGACGCATCGTTGACAGGTTACCCCTGACTCCGGGAAGGGGTTTAATTTAAACTGGAAAGTTCCCAAAGTGAACCACTTTCTCGCAAGTCACGTGGGCGGGGGCCGTGTGAACAATTACCACACCGAGGACGGACCTCCGTGAGCCATCCTGTAATAACGAGCTGTCAAACGGGAGGATTAGAGAGATTGCGTCATGAGCCGGCCGCCAGAGAGGGTATTACCATACAGTGAGTGAGTGGGTGTCAGCACAGTATCCATAACCCGTAGCAGCCAAAACCGACACCTACCACGTGACTTGTCAATTCTTACTGCAAGTGCCATCCTTCTGAACTGGAATTACAATGCAAATTCTGACCAATGAAGACCTTAAATTGTTCAGGAGTCGAGATCCAGTATAGGCCTGCAACCTGGTTTGTTGCAGTCGATCATCAGCTGTTTCGTTACAGGTCGAAATGGGAGAGCACCAAAAGGGTTAAAAGTAAGAAATGATCATTTTCTCAGATCATCATTTTTAATATCTTGACACGTATAAAGCCATCCGCCAGACATTTATATAAATGTTAAATCAACGACCAGTATAGGCCCACAACCTGGTTTGTTGAAGTCGATCATCAGCTGTTCTTACTTCGTTGGAGGTCGAAACTGGGAGAGCATCAAAAGGGTTAAAAGTAAGAAATGATCATTTTCTCAGATCATAATTTTTAATAGCTTGACACGTATACAGCCATCCGTCCAGGCACGTATATAAATGTTAAATCAACGTCAGCTAACCAGATAAACCCTTTAAAGTGGCAATTCTCAGTCTAGCGGCGATACCCAAGTGTTTCAAGGTGGTAGCCTATAACTACCGTTTATAAGTCTGACTTTACCTTTCAAGTGTTCAAAGATAGGAGAATTATAATCTGAGAAATGTTATTATTCTATATTGTATCGCTTTTGATACCAAACTATTTCCACCTCCACCAAAACTGGCGTGGCTGACCATCATTTTCTTTCTTAGGAAAAGTTCCTCTATCGATTTGAAGAAGAATTAGTTTGTGTGCCAAATACAGTGCAAATTTGGACTTGGACATTGAATTGAAGTTTACCTTAGGGACGGAAAGGCTCCGTTAAACACGCCTTTGCTTGCAAGCATCAGGTGTGGGAAAGAGGCAAACTTCAATGTGCGCTGATTTTTGATGCGGTTCTCAGAAGATGAATCTTGAGTCAAATTCCATTGGTGTAGTCCTAAACCTACTCGTAATGGAGCTAGTAGGACGAATAGCCTATATCGGACTCTTGGATATGATAGGTACCACACCCGATACGGTTAATGACAGTCGACAAGTTCTCGCCAGAGTGTGATCGATGTTCTACTCTTGTATCGACACTTTCTCGACAAGTGATATACGCTGTTAGTGGCTCATCAGAGAATATTTACTACCTCTAAGTGCATAGCCATATCATACTCAGGATCCTCAAAGCTTGAATAATAACCAGTCACGGACTTCTCTTCATAAGATACTCTCTACTTTCACCGAAATCCGTGTTGGAATTCTATCACCATCCGATTAATCTTCCTCAAATAGGGATTAGTCAATAGTTGGGGGACTGTGGTAGAGCAGATATGAAAAGAAAAGTAGGAATGATCAGTTTTATTCAAAGACACGTATAATTCCAACTACGAGATAATTAATATTGATGAGTCAAAAATTCTGGAAGAGGTGTATTTCTTGGAAGGAATTCGTAATTTTTCTCGAGAGAGACCATTAAAGTCTACCATCCTTTTACAGCCTGTCTCACATAACTCTAAATCATCAACGCGTTTCATCTTCTGAGAAATGGACCGAACGGCCGGTCAATCAGGAAGAAATTGTCGGACAACCGGAAACACGTGCGACAGTGACGTCACTGAACTTCCTGTAACGGCAGGCTGTCCGCGGCGAATGACAGAGGTGGCGAGTTACTGAGGAGTAGGCAAGGAACAATGGTGGTGGGCAGCAGAATGGTTGGATATCCGGCGAGGGACGTACTCACAACCCAGCCTGCGATTGTCAATTGTCATTGAGGTGGAGGTGAGGTTGAAGATGCTCCTCCTGACGGCGAAGGCGTGTTGGCTGTAGATCATGAGAGAAGCATAATTAATGTTGCAACATGATCATTTACAAACACAAAGTATTTGAGAGAATTGGAAGAATTATCCACTTCTTCTGTTCTATGATGAATCGGACAACCCATTTGATGGTTGTTTAGATATTATATGTTGCTCAAACTAATCTTCCTTCTCTCTTATTGTCTGCTCAATTAGTATTTTTCAACGACCTTCTCCAAGTTACAGACCAAATTTACTTCTTCTTGGGTTCTCTGAATGCCTTTGCAACTATTTTTATCCAGGTTGGAATTTCGAGTGATTCTGCTGTGATGCTTTTCAAGGAAACAGGATTTTTCTGGACATTTGCCATCGTCCAGTGATACAAAAAATGAACAATGGCAAATGTCCGGAAAATCCTGTTTCCTTCGCAATCCTTCCATCGTCAAAAACAAAATCCAAACATAGAATATTTTACATACTGGACTTCTCAACCATAATGCGTGAAATTAGCTTAATTAATTGACCTTTGAATATGAATAAATTGTTCTCTAAACGTTTTACATATTTTTGCATCGAAATGCAAAATATTCTGTTACAGTAATAACACCTTCTCTGTAATATGGCCTTCTCAAATTTCAGCACTGGATCCGCGCTTGTGTAAACTTCATAGTTTCATTATTACCAAATTTAGACTTTGCATCAAACAAATCAAAAGACTTTCAATGCGCACTAACCCTATATTTAAAACGAGATATCTTTCATAATTCTATAGCTAAACATAAGGGCGTAAAAGTGTTTTAAGTAAAGCATTGTACTTATGGAGTAACACGATGTCGTTTCAGGCTCTTAAAATCTCCACACATGGTGTAGAGTTCTCTTTCGGCTCTAGCATTGTCGATTCCCCAGTAGTTTATCAAGCACAAGTGAAAATGCTGTTTGTATTTAGGCTACTTCCTTACCCAAATTATAGTAATTTGTCGCCCAAGAATCCGAAACTCGCCGCGCTGTGGACGGATTCTATTACACCTTAATAATAGGCTGCCCTATCGATTATCGACTCGATCAGTGCAGTTCAATCAAAATTCAATCTGCGATTTCTTCGCACGTAACGAATAACGCGGCAATTAAACTTATTTTAATTACCGTTCCGTAATTACTGCGCGGGAATTGTTGCTATCCTGAATTCGCTATGCGCCAAGGTGATGTTTGCTAAACGAGAGAATCATATAACTGGAATTCCAGTTGTCTTTATCAGTTCCACGCAGAAAAGTGCTTTTAGATATTAAATGTTTATGTATTCAAACAAAAGGTCAGTTGGTTCATCAATACATGGACTTTCAATGAGAAAGATCTTGTTCATGAAGGCACGTTTTGTATTATCCGTTCCTATGGGAAGGATCAATATTAGACAACTGCTGTATCATCGTGAAAGAAACAAATCTGCCAAGACCTGCTATTTAAAGACAGTTTTTTTACTCTAATTTATTGTAAGAGTGATTAGTTAAGTAGATTTGCTATTTATATGACCAATAATAGGACTAGAGTAATTTTTTGTTCAGTCACGGACGTTACTTTTGAGATTTTCAAAATTGACGGCAAATCCATAAAAAAATAAATCTACACAAACTGATTGAGCAATTTAAAAAGTACTTATAAATAAAGAATTCACAATCAATTAATTCCTTTCATAATTTAACTTACTCGAAGTACAGTCGTTGTTTTGATGGCTATACTCTTTTTTAGCCCACACTTGTTTCAATCTTTCCGAATGAGCTTTCTTTCTCTCGTCAGACCAAATTCCTTTTCCTGCATTCCTGTGGCCCACTTTCGAGCCAAAAACCATTTTACCTGAATGCGATCCTATTTAAAATTCAAATTTTTAATATATTTTCTGATTTGGTTCCTCTTTTAATGCAGAAATCCGTCTGATTGTTTCCATTTTGGCCCTATTTCGATTGTCATCAAACTCAACAATTTTGATCCGTTTTTGTAGAACGGTCCATACAGTTATTCCACACACTAAATTCTGTTCCAGCCGAAAGAGCCATTACAATATTCAATTGTATTACTGTGCATTCTCAAAAGTACTCTCGTATGATTCTTATCGACCAATGGCACATCCAACAGATGTTCACCTTGTTTTGTTCTCCACGGACACTTGTTGAACAAGGGTTGCCAGAGGACAAAAGAACAGTCGTTGCCGTTGGCGTTGCCATTGTATTGAAGTACATGTCGGGAGAGAAGACACTCGGCTATCGTACGGAATAAATCAAAGCCGCGCCACGCACGCGGACATGTCCTGTAATTGGGAGGTTGTCATAGGATGTATGCAGAAGGTAGGGTCAGTCACCCGGGGTCATGCCCTCACCCCACGCCTACAGGCTAATTAGACGTCCTAAGTAGCCGTATGCTCGTGAGAAGTACCGTAAGGTCTAGGCCTTTGACCCTTCTCCACTGATACCACTGCAAAGGCGTTCAGGATCAAGGCTCGGTGGAGATTCGTGATGGCCTTCAAGGCTCTTATGGTCTCCGTTGTGAAGCCTTGATAAGTGAAGTGAGGGAACACTCTTGCTGGACGAAAGCATGAATATTTAAAAATAAATGCTTATCAAAATCGACACCGATTTTGAAATTGTTGACGTTTTTCAAAATCCACTCTAGTTGACAGATATTGAAAAGCAAGGTGTGGAGTACAAAGAAAATGATTGGAATCACTTTTCTTAATCAAGACTTATTCCAATAACAGAAGATGGATGCTGTCTCAACGTACGTCAGTGCCGTATCCTACATTTCAGTTGGGGGGGGGGGGGGGCACTAACTCATATTTCATGGCCGAAGAGACATCAAGCGGCGAAGATAAAACAATTTTGGACAGTGGAAATCAAATCTTCAAGAATTATTCAATATATTGGATTACATAAAACGTCCTCTAACGAAATAAAACTCATCTGGTCATCTGCTTACCAATGTAAAGGATGCCTAACGGTTAACGTGAATTGGTTACAACATTTATGTTCCTTATTATACGACAGGTCCTAGAAATAACTCCAGATTTCTTCACCTAAATTCATATTTATGTTTAATCTGAAATTTAACACAAAAATTAAATTTGCAGTAAGGTCTATAACACGTTTTATTTAGAAGTATGTTCTTATTATAATATTTTATTATTTTTCTTAGGCGTTTAAGGGGGGGGGGCTAGAGCCTTGGCCCCTGCTGAATGCTTCATTGTATATTAAATATAATTTTCACATTAAAACCGTCATCGATAGGCCTGTGAATACGACTTGACGACTTTCTAGACCAAACGTGTTTGTCACTTCATTGGCTGAGCGTTAGCAAAGCTTATCACTCGAGGGGCTAGAAAATGTCCATTTCTGTTTCTCTGTCTGTCCGTACCATATGTTAAGAACGAACTGACTTGAAATTTTGTTGACCTTTCATTTCTACATAAGCTACATCGAGTTCAGTGATGGTGCACGTAACTAACTCCATGGGGTTTGGCTGAGCGTTAGCCAACATTCTTGGGTTGATCTTATGGGTTAACCACGATGGCAACGAGAAAATCGCAGAATAAATTAAATTGTAAATCTACTCAAAACGAGCACATAGTAACACATATACTCAAGTGAAATGGGCAAGAATTTTGCATGCAGCCTTACTAAAGCCTGTTGTGCAGCATCTCCTGGCTTAAAGGCGTACTTGATTTTCCCACGTAGCTGGTGATTACTCGAACTAAAGTGGTAATATCCGAACTGCATTTCAAGTTCCAAGGCCAAAGCCAATACTTCACTTTCTGTATAATGGTTTTGCCATTGTGTAGAAAACAACACAGGAGTATCGCTTATGAATTCCATAACCAAATCGTCCTGTTCCAATTGTTATTTTGCATTCTTTAGATCTTCCAGCTCTTTGATTTGACCTAAAAATAGTGATCATTAAATGATCAAGCCAAATTGACTTTTGCAGAGAACACAACAAGGCATTTTGTTATCATGAATACAATACCTTTCAGGAACAATGAGTCTGCATCCTGTAGGCTTGATCACCAAAACCTACGATAACTACAAACAATGTAGCACTCTTAAAATATTGCTGTTTCCAGATATGGGAAAGAATGAGAACATGTTATATGAGGAGATGTCCACCCAAAGTGTGAATTATTTATGGTGCTTATTCCCTTCTTTTTCATTGGGATATCTGTGCTTAATGCGGGGTTGGTATTGGCAACACTGCAAAGCGATAACTAGCGCTAGTCGGTCTTATCTTACATTTCCAGGTACTAAGCCTCCCTTTTGAGGGGATCTCTTTGAAAACTTAGTTTAAATCTTTTCCTGTACGAAAGCTTTTGATATTTATCACCTTGATGTTTTCGTTTTATTGATTTTTATCTTTTGATATTATTTTCCTTGCTATAATTATAACAAATATACAACAATAATTCAAATCATACAATATTATGTACTGCCTTTTACTTAAAAATATAACATGAACAATCGTGTTACTATTTTTCCAACACCTTCGAGGGTACTTGATGACCAAACATATTTTTTTGAGTTTTTTCTTTAATATTCTGTTTAATAAATTTTAATTCAGGCTTTAACATTGTAGTTTTTAACATCTAGTCCACTTTAAGATCGAATACTGACGTAGGCAGGATAAGATAGCGAGCTTGCAGCGTTGCCAAATAAAATTGTGCATGCCCAAGAAAAGTAAGAGTGCACGAAATCCAAGTATTGTATCGGCGACAACTTGGATAAAATCACGGATTTCACAAAAATCACATCTCATTCTGTTTCATTGAGTTAGCTCCAGTTTATCTTCTTCATAGTGCAGCGTCTGGACTGTCATGGACATGACTCCTTGAATTTAGTCATGTTGGTATGAAAAGATCCAGAAATAGTCGGTGAAGAAGAAGCTCGCTTCGATATCAGAGACATCCTGACTACAAAATGTAATCTAAGTGGAGAGGTATTCTCATTGTTTCATGAGGTGCACACTTAAATGCACTACGATGTTTTAGACACGATCTAAACACGGTGGAGCAACCGCACTAAGAAGAAGGTAACTTTGACTAAACTCAACATTCACATTGATTCAACTCTTCCCATGATAGTTACGTTCGATTTTACTCATCTCGAAATTGCCACTTTTAATTTAGATGATTGCAACGATGATTCTGACAGAGTCGTCGTCCAACGACCCTCCACAGTGAAGAAAGTCGACTCGGCAACCGAAGCAGATGCATGCTAGGCACATCATCAGCCACGGTGGACCATTCGATCTGGAAAATCGATCCTGAAAATAGGTCTTGACTTGATCCATCGACCTGTTTCCCCTCCAGTAAATCGAGCCTTTCCATTTTATAACAGACCGGGTCATCTCCTGGGCACAAACAACCATCCTGTTCCATTAATGGGGTTCCAAAAATCTATCGAGCCCCGCAATAGGACTCTCTAGACAAATATTGAACGATACTATCCATCAAGATGGAAAAAAGCGCACGAATCTTTTAAAGATCACCTGATATTTCATAGTCTAGTAATTATTCTTCCAGAAGGAAACGTAACACTGTTTTATAATCCATTTTGGTGTTAAAGTCAGCTTTTTGATCATATTAATACAAACAACGGAATCACACTGATGTGTTTATACAGGGAAAGAGATGTTTACAAAGGGAAAGAAATGGTTGGGAGAGGAAAAAAGTTGACTTTTGCAGATCTCAACTGTTTAAAAATAAAGATGAATTTGTAATCCCTTGCCATCGTTTGGAATTATATAAAAAAATACATTATATGTAGAAATTAAATTTTTAAGAAAAATTCCTGATTATACAAAAAGTGAGGGTAAATTTACTTTTTCTTAAAAGAAATTTAAAGAGTTTTTGGTAGGATTAACTTTATATTTTTCAGAAGAATTTGAGCACTTTCCCTTAAGATCTTAATATTATTCTTTGTAATAGTTTAATACTTTTTAGGTATCTGTTAAAAATTAAATTATAAACTTTACATTATAATTATATATTGTAATTTTGCTACTTTTTTCATTAAATTGACACTATTCGATGTTCAAAATGTGCAAATGAATGAATAAAGATTATTTTGATTTGATTGGAAAGTACCCCATTACCTTTAACTAATGACGAAAAATATTCTTTCCCAACCAAAGATCGAGTACACTCGGGAACCGGACGAAACCTTTTTACAAATAATGTTTCTGCGAGCAAGCACTGAACAATGGTATTGGAAGACCACAAGCACATGTATATAGAGGTTTTATAGCTCATGTCGGGCCTGCTCACCTGTACCCACTCGTCTACTCGCCATCCCACCCACACTGCGGTACTGCGGTGAACCACACATACCCGCAGCAATTATCGTTCTCGCCCATAGCGCCATTGTGGTCCGATCCATTACAGACCTATGGCTTTCCTGCGACCACTTTGAAAAGTCGTAAAATGCGGACTTCTCGTTTAACGTGCATCGAAATGTAAAATGATGGCGGATTTTAATGACCCCCTACTGCTCGATACGTATTGCCCGTCCACGAATGTCTTCATTCGTTTGGGTCACCCAGTTTCGTCGTTCACTTTCTGGGAGGTACCACGATAAGGCACCATAAAATACTCTAATTTAGGACATTTCCAGAAGAATTATATATCGAGTATACGTGTTTTTAGGAATCCGTTTTAATTTTAAAATTGTAAAGTTTAAATAAGTCAATAATGTTTGAGCATTGGTCATATCAGCGTAGATTTCATTTAAAAAAGAACGAAAAATATTGACTTAAAACTTTAAAATACGAACGTTTTAAGTTTTTACCGGAAAGGGTCACAAATATAGTCTCTACCTTCGTTACAGTCCTAAATTGTAAATTACTTATGATTATTATGTTCTGGAACTTGTGAAAAAAAATTAAGTATAGGCCTTTAGGCCTAATTATACTTACAATATCTGTTACAAATGACAAATTGGATCTACACCCTCCAGACAGCATATAACATTCATTTTATGCCAATTTTAGAAATATAAAAAGGTGCTTTGACTCTTTTCAAATCAAATAAAAAATGTCTTTATTAATCGAGCGTTTCTCTGTCCAAGCTGTCTTTCACAACTCCAATCTAATACTACTAATGGCAATTAATTCATTTCAACTTTTGTATAGGAAGTATAGGAAGGTAATTAGGATTTTTTATTTTAACTAATGCAGACAATGCATGTAGGTTCGCACACTGTATAAATGGGCCAAAATATTTTTTTTACAAAATACGTTTACTTGATGAGTAGATTATGGTAGATATCAACAAAAGTGTGATCAATTTCATTAACGCGGTTTTAACTGAACTAGGAGATGAGTCCTTAAGGGGAGAAGGTCTCTACATGGTTTTACATGCTTTTAAATGGGAAAACTACACATTTCATGTACCTGCTAGGCTTATTAACATGAGTATTTTTACATGTTGGGGACACTACGGTAAGAAAAATTTCAAAAAATAAAAATTGTAAAAATAAATTCATTTTTTCAGTAAATATGAAGTTTTAATAATATAGAATATTTTTTGTCATTGATAGTCAATACAGAAATGAACTATTTTGGGTACATAGGTACGTATAAAGATATGTAACATACACAAAATTTCAAGTACAAAATTTCACTCTAAAGGTACATAAAGTCTCAAAATAACAAGTTTAGGAAAACCTCTCGGAAAGAAAAGATTACTTCAAAACTTACTTTTAAAAGTCACCAGCTCTATATTGTGACTCTTTCTCTTTCCCCTTGTTTTCTTTCTTACTTTTAATTAGTCTTTTCTCCACTCTAGCTTGTTTGGTAATTTCTTCTAAGGCTTTTTCAGTTTTTTTTTACTCTCATTGCATCAATTTTACGCAATCCATTGTATGTTGTTATGTTTCCTGCTTCTACATCCACGTTCTCAAAAACTTTTGACTTGGCCATTGCGCCATCATTAAGAGGAGCACGAATACATATGAGTATGATAAAACTAGCAAAGGATGGATTACAAGAATGAGGAGGGAGGAGTCAGACAGAACCAGTCAGCCGTCATTCTTGAAGAGGCGTTTCGTCGAGGTAATCACTCAAACTGTTGGGGTTTTGAGGCATGAGGCATGTTTTACAACCACTTACCGCGGCATTAGACGGCATAATTGAGCCCCGGGACCTCTTTGGTTGCTCCACGGGCTACATTGTCTGGGCCGATCTGCAGTTGACCTGTCAGTTTAATTACGCACTACATGAGAACACGCTATAATTAGTCCAAATGTCAGTTGTATTAGAATTTGTAGACGTTTTTTGGCGACAAGGAGATTAAGATGTGAAACAAGCAGAACAGTCCATTAAGGAGATTCGCTTCTCATAAAACTTTTTTTTATTTTGCTGAGGGAAAGCGATATGTTTCTAACAACAATAAAAATCAGTTTAATTTTTTGGAGTTTTGTACACCAAAAACATTTTTCTCATTTAAATGGTAGTTTAAAAGTATCTGTAAAATATATTTTATTAATATATTCGTTATTCTGGTATCAAATTAATTAAAGATGTTTAGGTACCATAAAAAATTCATATATTTCCACTATCGTGGCTATAAGGGAAGGGCTTAACAAGTTTTACATTTTTAATTAAAAAAATTGAGATATTATTTTACAAAACTAACGTTACTCAAAATACAAGTAAGTGTAGCTTGTAATTCTATAATGTTGCATAAAAATTACCTTTCTCACCCATAGTGTTATAATGGTCCTATCTATAATTACAGACCTATCGTTTTCCTGCGACCACTTTGAAAAGTTGCAATAAACGGACATAACGTAATGTCGTCAACAAGGTGTCGATATGTGAGTCACGTTTAATATCCAAGTATATTCCTGAACATAAATAAAAACTAAATTTTCCGATAATCGTAGAGTTTTACACACACTACACAAAGATGCAGTGTTTCCAGGTTAAATTATATATCTTTATATTATACAATATTGATTTTTTATTAATAATTATAATGACAACCATTTCCTCATTAATAATAATGTTTGTGGGTATAAACATAATATTTATAGTATATGTTTTAGTGTTAGGCTATAAATAAAGCTTACCGTATTTAACAAATACTCGTACCAATCTTACTTACGTAAAAAGTTAATTACACAACTAAAAAATAAAGTATAAAAATTACATTGTGTCTCTTTCTTTGAACCAATCAAAGT
Organism: Homalodisca vitripennis; assembly: GCF_021130785.1. Classification (NCBI taxonomy): domain Eukaryota; kingdom Metazoa; phylum Arthropoda; class Insecta; order Hemiptera; family Cicadellidae; genus Homalodisca; species Homalodisca vitripennis. Next base: position 12,747,444 of record NC_060214.1, on the reverse strand, counting down.
AACATTTTAGAAGAAAATTATGTTAAAAGAATTTATATTACATTATATTATTATATCTTTTGTCACGGGTAGCAATCTCACCGTGATTGATTGGTCACTTTCAAGACTACTAATGAAATGTATTATTTATTTTAAAGACAGCTCTCCATTAAGTGAGAGAACCACACTGTGTGTAAGTACTATACGTACTTATGCGCCCATATGCTGAAGATTAAACATGTCGAAATTGATCAGTACGTATGTATATTAAATTTCCAGCAGGTTACATATGTTTCAGCCATGTATGACTTATGAAATTAGATTTTTTTATACATACAATTTAAGAAAATTATTTTTTAATCTTCTTTTTTCTAAACTTTAATAAATATGCAAATATCATATATCCTTCTCTTCGACCGTTTTTCTTCGGGGCTGGTTAAAAAATAATATAAAACTTCTGCCTCAAATTATTGTTACTCCTCGTGGAATAGTAAACAATTCTTGTTTTTCTGACTTTAGAAATGGTAGACTGTAACAAATGAAACCCCAGGAGAGTTCACTTCCGGTTGGTTTATACGTTTCAGTTGAACCCACACTGGGTACAGCAAAAACCGATGTGTCACTTAAATCTGGGCAACCTTATGGATGTCCAGGAGCGGCACATCACTAACCGCAAAGTCGAGAAGGGTATAGCGGTAGGTCTAGTCTTCTGCGGGAGATGACTGTTGGAGTTGGTGGGACTCCTCAAAAGTTAAGGGCTGTTGCTAGCCTAGACAGACATAAGGGCGTGCCGCCCTTGCCTGTTTGACTGGAGAGGCTGGTTCAAAGCTGGCTTCCATTTCTTCGGAGGAGACATGACTGCCCAAAATCCTTCCTCATGGATCTTGACAGGAGGCGGCCCCAACCCCCAACTTTACCCATCAAGAATATCCTGTCACTCCGGAAGCAACGCAAAGGTCCTTTTAGAACTAGGTGCAATTGCTAAGCTCCTTGTCCTGAGAGGACAAAAAAGATGACTGCAGGAGATGACTGTTGGAGTTGGTGACTCTCCAAGTGTTAAGGGCTGTTGCAGACATAAGAGCATGCCGCCTCTTGCCTGTATTGGCTGGAGAGGCTGGTTCAAAGCTAGCTCCCCTTCTTCGGAGAAGACATGACTGAGATAATAGTCCAAAATCCTTCCTCGTGGATCTTGGCAGGTGGAAACCCCAACCATCAACCTTACCCATCAAGAATATCCTATCACTCCGGAAGCAACGTAAAGGTCTTTTTTTCCTAAAAAGGCCTTTAGGTTATTCCTCTAGGTGCAATTTCCGTGTCCTAAGAGAACAAAAAAATCTTATCCAAACGAAAACCAATTGCATATTAACACGAAACAATTGCTCGACAGTTTATGACAGCGATCGCATTGTTCAAAATCTTGTTAGAGCTCCGTGACGGATGGATACTCCGAGTGAACTGACCCAAGATCCAACAAACCATAATTGGATGGCGAGAAGAAGCGTTCGGCGTACGAGCAGGTCGCGACTCCGTGTGATGTAATTGCGAGATAGAGCCATTAAAAGATTGCTGGAGAATCGTTCAGGCATTACTGGAGCGTAAGAAGTGTGACAGACCCTGAACTGGCGCAGTGGCGTTTAGGAAGTCACACACCGTGGAGAAATGCCAACGTCGCTGTACCGCTCTTCTGATGTGTAAACTGAGGTCTGCGTGAGAAGAACATCTCGAAAGTAATTTTAGAGACATAAAATCAAATGTTCCGTGAGGAACATATAAAAAAATAAATAATGTTTGTGATGTAAAACGGAAATGAAGACATTTCCGGAAGGATAAAAATGTAGTCCTATCATAGTTTTCGCTATTATTTATTTGCCCTTCCGCTACCACATGAAACAACAAGTATTTCCACTTTTCTGCTAAGACTTTATTGTAAAATGTATAACAATTTGTAAATTTGTCTATATAGATTGCTTGAATCTTCTATTTTGGACAATTGGAACCGTCTAACCTGTTTGCACAAATGAAGAGATAACAACGCCATGCCTTAAGGTTTCATTGGCTGAGCGTTAGCGAAGCCTATAACTTCAGGAAATGAAAATATTTACTTCTGTCCCCCTATCCGTTTTCACTGTCTGCACGATATATCGGAAATGAACTGACCCATTGAGTTGAAAGTTTGCACAAAGCTTCATTTCTATATATACAACATAAAGATTGACGACGGTGCATGTTTTCATGGAATTTGTCTTATGAGTAACCATGATGGCAATGAGAAGATCGCAGAATAAATAAATTTTTTAAACAAACTTAATGCAATCATATGGCATTTTAACTTGTGGCACAGTAACACCATGTAGCCTAATGAAACACGCGAAACTTGAAATTTTGCATGCAACCTAAGCGAAATCACTTGGTGTGGCATACAACTCATTGTTCTTAAATTACCTTTCATCATGAGCAAAGGTTTTCCTTTCATTGTAACAACCAACAATGACAAAGTCCGTGATCTTGTTATACCCTCAAATCTTCCATCGCCAATAATGCACTTGAAACAAATTGATTGGCTTTTGAGACACGACCGGAACCAATGACTAGTTACCCAAGTACAGGAACTATCTCACGTTGTTGTAAAAATGCAAGGAACAAAATGTTGTACATTTCATTGTATGAGTCACACAGGAGATGAATCATTCATGTGGGCAAGGTGTGCTGAGGTCCAGTGGATTATTTCAGTTAGTTCCGAGGTCCTCCGCTAGGGATGTAAACCAGAAATCCTTGTATGTCAAAGTCCACGTTCCATTACTTAGCGCTTGTACAAGTTCGCCTGTTACGTCTTGTTGGCATTTCCCGCCTATTTTTGGGTGATGCGGTAACAAAAACGGATTTCCTATGTGAAAGCCATTATGGTGGTCGGTAGAGTGAAGTTATAATTGGGAGGTTTCTTAAATAATTGGGCAACACTCGCTTTTAAGAGACATGCAATGGCGTGACGGGCGGTCTGTAAGGCGAAGACGTTATTTATGTTCATTATGTAAAATGTATATAATGAACCAAACATACAACACATTCTGAAACTTAATTTAGTTAAAATGCATCGATGCTTTCTTCATAAGCATAATTGTATGTTTTTAAAACTCTGGGAAGGTATTGGCGTAACGGTTAATCTGTGCATGTTTTTTTAATGAAGAGTGCTACGGTGTTCATCTAATTATGCTATAATTCGTATCTAATATACACATTTCCATTGTCTACTTTTCAGCTATAACTATGAAAATAAATTTAGACCTTTAAAATTACGCCATCACAATGTAATAGGACGGCCAACTTTAAAATTTCTTTTGGTCGGACCTGTTCAGTTAGAAATCCATTTTTAAAATGTGTTTATTCTTTACGAATTTATTTTAAAGTTACACGTTTAACTGCTACACCTTTCTTAAGTTTAAAAAGTACGTACATATATTGCCACGTTACAAGTAAAGAATATTTTAGAACCTAACACAGCCTACTATACATAACCTAACTCAACATAACCTAACCTAACCTAACTTTCACATTACTTGTTAGTATCAAAACTTATAGAAGCTTGACGTTTAAAATCTCCAACGAGATGTGAAATTTTTAAAACAAAAACGATCGCTCTTCCGAGCAACTTTTAATGGTACAAGATTTATGTACCTAACCTCAAAAACGATCGAGTAGGCCTAAATTGTTTACACAAAAATGTAAGTAATGTTTTCAAGCTCTGTGCTCTCACAATATTCGTGATAAAATGATATTCCTCTAAGACAACGTTCCAAATATCTCGTATTGTTCTTATCCTTCGTATTTTTGAAACCTTACCTAACCTAACATAACCTAACCTAACATAACCTAACCTAACCTAACATAACATAACCTAACCTAACATAACATAACCTTCACATTACCTGTTAGTATCAAAATGTCTAGAGACTTTACGTTTAAAATCTCCAACGAGATGTAAAACATTTCTCAAGAAAAACGATCGCTCTTCCAAGCAACTTGTAAGACATACCGCGCGCGTGTGGCCCCTGTGCGTGCGCGTGGAGACGTTGACCGCGTGAGAACCTCCTCTCTCTTCTAGTTCGGCCACAATTGGATTACCCCGCTACTGTTTACCATGCGATCAGATTAGACCAGTTAGTGCTCTTTAGTTTAGATAACGTTGCTTCCTCGGCCAGGTGTCCGCTACTTTGTTACAATCACAGGTACACCGTGGTCCTTTCCAGGAAATACTGGACTCTTGACTCTTGCCTGGATTGTTTAGTATGACTTCCACTCACATTTTGGTCCTTCTAATGACTTCCGAGAAGAAGACATTTTTCGGAATTAGTGTCAAACCCTGACACACAATTGTGCATTTTTGGGTCAAATTCATCCACTCAGGAATTGCCCACAAATGGGTTTTACGATTCATACAAAAATTGGATAGAAAAATATCAAAACTACGAATGTAGACTTACTTCCATCTAATTAGAAGGGAGGAGTAAGAATAACCATGTGTCACTTAACAAGCTTGCACGCAATATGTAAAGTTTGCATGTTTCATTAGGCTACATGCGCTACTATATTACATGTAAAAATATCATATGGTTGTACTCAGGTTTTACAAACTATGATCTGCGATTTTCTTGTTGGTGTCTCATGTTACCCATAAGACCAATGTAAAATTATTCACTTACATTCAGTAAAGTCCCATGGAGTGGTATGCACAATCATTGCGATGTTGCCTATGTAGAAATGAAGCATCATGGAAAATGTGAAGTCTAGGCCTATAGTTCAGATTGTTCTCGAGACATCGTGCAGACATTTAGGCTGAAATAAATATTCTCCAACCCCTCAAGTGATAAGCTTCACTAACGCTCAGCCAACCAGGTAATGTTCTAAAGTAGACATAAATGAAGGGTCTTTTGGAAGATGCATGTACCTTGATAGGTTTTTAAATAATACATTTATATTGAATCCATAAAAGAACGCATAAATTGTAAACAGAAAAACTGTTCACAGCGCTGAAAACGTCGATGTGGGCCATGTCTTGTCACAGTAAATTTGCTCTAAGTCAGTTATTTATTATTCGATTTAAATTTTGTGTCGTTAGATTTGTGGTAATATCCTCTAAAATCTCTTATTCGTGTAATTCTTGAGCAAGAGTGCTGGTTTTTAAGATATTAAAAGTTTTAATGGCCGCCTCTTTGAAAATACTAAAGATAATTTCATATCATTTTTTTCCGTAATTGGGCTTGTTATCAAAAACATTTGAACCAGATTTGTTATAATTAAACTTATTAAGATATTATTTGTTTTATTAAAAAAAACACACATACAGACAGTTAAATGGGAAACTAAGCAACAGGAGACCCATGTTCATATGGTGAAATATGTTTGTCTTGACCTGAGCAATAACGTGGTATACCTTTGTCCAGAGAGTTACGGGACACCCTATATAACACTTTATGTACCAACGCTCTATTTAAGTGGTAAATACAAATTAACAGAGATAGGGTAAACAAAAAAATAAAAAAAAACAAAAAACAGAAAAAAGAAAAAAAAAGAAAATAATAGTAAATAAAAATAAGTAGTAAATGGAATATAGTTAAATTGCAGAGTAACCGTAACGCCATTTTTTGGTGTCTGGGTTATTTTTGCATGTTAAGATATTGTATATAACCGAATAAAGGATTTCTGACTTCTTCTGAAACAAACCTTAACAAATTAGTCATGTTAACTACTTAGTTGCACTGCTGAGTACAAGTGTCTGAAACCACGTCAACGCCACCGACAACCAACCGTCCAAGCGCTGTTTGAATATTCATTTGGTCGCGCCGAATTGACGTTTGTTCGGGCCCATTTGAATGACAAACCCAGTACGTTATGTCTGGAAAAGCCCGCTCAAACGCTCAAGGCTTCCTAGTAAGGGTTCATTGACTCAGGCGGAATTTGTGCGTGGAAATGAATGGTGCCCAGTGATTATGTTTCTTATGATACGCTTGGACCCCGACGTGACCCAACAAGAGAAGTCAGAATTATGATTATCTTTGAATTGTTACAAGAAGCCAGTGAACAGAAGGCTTACATGTGTGCACTGGTCGTTCACAACTAGAGGAATGATATCTGAACTGTAAATCAGGCTCTGTAAAAGTGGAGTCAATCAATCAGTCATATTTTTATTGCTCTTAAACAATTTTACATTGCATTTGCCAAAATTAAATAAATAAAGCTAAAAATCTTGCAGTTTGCTATTTCTAAGATTCATTCATTGCAAGCATACGTGCATTAAATTACATTCTCCCTCTCATTCGTACATGGCTTCACTATCGGTACTAAGTTAGTATCGGTTAAGTGTCTTAACAAAAAGTAAATTTGTTGATGTTTCAGTTGACAGAATTGAGTAAAATATTCGACAACGAGAGTCTACTTTTATGAAGATTTTCTTTTGTGTATTGTGTTGCGTTTTTTACTCCACCTATCTTCGATTTTCTTGGCTGAAATAAAGTAAAGTAAAGTAGTCGTATTTTACCAGGCGAAGTTAGGGCTAAGAAGCCCTCAAGAACCCTTAACCTGGGGACCAACGGCTTAAAGGTGACTTCCGAACCACCACCAATGGCCGGGCAGGCGGGCTGCTTGCAAGTACAGGATCGCTCAGCGGTCACCCATCCAAGCAGCAGCCACGCTCGACGTTGCTTGATCCGGTTATGTTGCGATAACCGTTGTAAACCATTGAAATATAACAGGTCTCAAAGTGAATCAAGAAGAAGGTTTCCAAGGCACAATTGTGTACCCCTTGAGACAGACTTTGTACTCGGGAGGAATTGTTGAGTATTGCGGGAACCCAATAGGCTTCGTAGCAACCCACCTAATCTACTTTCTTTCAAAATAATTAAGTGTTGTATGGGTGGCGTAAAACGCAAATCATTCAACGCAAGCCATACGCCTCTATCTGAAAAAGGTTTTATGGAGAAGAATCCTTTTAAAAACCAAAAATAAGATCATTTTACTACAGATCCATCAAGAAACGATCATTGACGGCACTCGATCATTCAAAATCACTTTATTGTAGGGAACCAAAAGCAATCCTTGATGTTTCCTGGGGTTGTAAAACCAGCCGTGATAATGTTCCAACGAGAATTAGAACAAAAGCCTGGAGAACCGTGTGAGCGGCGTGCAAAATGTGGCTATGCCTGAATCCGACACGGGCATTTCATGCCGTCTTGCCGCCTTGCAGCGTGCAGCTGTGAAAAATTGCACTGCAGGCGGGGCAGAGCCAGAGTCATCCGTAGTCACATAATGTTCGCAGGACACCTGATCCGCGTACGTGCATCCATTGACCGTTGGACCTCCAACGTGGCACCTAGGAACGGAGGTCTACAACCTGAGATATCAGTACTACGTATTGTTACTGCACAGTTTTAATTGTCAATAGCGATTCGAATAATCGCAAAAATAAATTTCAGAGAATCCTGCAAACTGTGCCGAGTCTCTACATTTTGCAAACAATTTTGTTCTGTAAGTCAAGATGTGCCCTGATAAGGGGCAGAGACAGCTACCGAACTGAAAGACACAGAACGGTTGCTTATGAGCACTTGCCTTCACAGGCTGGTGTTCATTAAATCAGCGTATTGCCAGATTCCATCAAAAGTACCCCAACACCCAAAGCGTTAAAAACTCGCCTCAAACGCTTTTTAGCGTCAAAGGCATTTTATGTCGGCGAATTTATGGCACACAACTGGGTGACCGATCATTTACAAGACTGACCCCGACGTTGGAAGTGGATAGAATTGGCGTATGAATGAGACTGAAAGAATGCAAAAACTGTATGTAAGAATGGATATTGTGGAATAATTTAAATTTCTAGACGTTTGCTATACACGTTTACATGTTTTCGCAATAAACAATTTGACTTTGCGGAATTGAATCATTGAAACGGAAATTATCCGGCCCTCCAAGGACCAAAGCGCCCAAACACGGTATAGTGTCAACTTACGTCCTTCAAGATTGTCAGAAGTCTCAGAATGTAATGCATTAGTTTTTTTTTTTAAGTAGGCCATTGTCCATGAGTGAGTTTTTAAAGGATAACAAAAACACTGTGGAAATGTTCGATCGTTTATGCTATCCTCTTAATGTATTAATCTTAGAAACAACTCTTTACTAAGTCGAAAAAAAAATTATACAAAAAAAAGCAAACTTAAAAATCACATTCAAATATTGGCATACCTAACAAATTATTCCAAACTAATTGATTGTTAAAGTTTTAAAATAATCGGAAATCACAGCTTATTTAACTAAGCTAAATGGAATAAAATTCCTTTTTAAACCGAATTTGCCAATCAATCTCTTTTCAAAGGTACTAATACGCCGCAACATAGGCTACATTTTAACAATATGAGTTTTACATTTCCAAAAACATAAACGGGGACGAAATGGAGATGCAATGGTACGAAATTACAAGAATAATGTGATTACCTTTCACCAGCAAAACTAGCCCCTGTTAAATTCAACCGTTTTTTCACATTGTGTGGTAAACCGATAGATTACTTGACCGAGCAGGCTTTTCAGATCTTATACTTTTTTGCTTTCTTTTTTTCTTTTCTTTCTTTCTTTCTTTCTGTCTTTTTTCTTTCTTCTTCTTTCTTTTCAGCCTAAATAAGTTTATTCAATCATAATTCTCACCATTAGGACCGTTGTTCTCGATTTATTGAAAGAAGTAAAAAAAACGAATCTATAATGGGAATGGCATCACAAATGAGTTTCGTGTATGGGGTGGGGCTCTTTTAGATACCGTCTTACATGTGCTATTTATGTCGTGATTGATTCAATACAGTGTTCTTCAATCATTTGTTTGCTTCATTTGTCGATTTCCGTAGCGGCTATCCGGCCCCTAAGGACCATGGCGCCCAACCAAACACAATACGGTCGTCTGTTGCGTTTATTAAGGTATTAACATAAAAATTGGATACATTTTGAAGAACGGGTTTTAAACATCGTTGTTTTACAATTACAACATCGAAAGACAAAATAAAGGAAACTTTTTGTTATGTATATCGGAATATGCAAATGTTCGAATAGGGATGTTTTCTGCGGGCCATACCTAGATAAGGTTCAGTAGGCCTACTTTGCACATTAATAAACTGTAAGAAAGGACAGTGAGGCCATAAATTTACTATTTAAATAGTTCTTATTTGCTCTTTGCTACAAAAACAAGGACTGGCAATTTTAATTTTCTGATCCTACACCAAGTTTTATCCTTAGGCAATAATTTGAGCAAATAATCCGGAAAAAAGTGCTTATTTCATTTTGTGAATTATTACAGCCCCAAGCCTGATTAAACTACATTTGACAATGTCTATAGTAATGATGATGAAATTAAGGAAACAGGATAGCCAAACATTTGCTATTGGCCTCTGGTCAGTTGTAGGTGGTTGGTTGACGAATGTATGTGTATTGTGACCTGTATTCTGTAGTTCAGTTTTAATAATTATTGTGGTTTTAGTTTTGTATTAAGTGCATGTTTTAGAGTTAGTGAAGTGGACACACAACATGGTGAATGTGATCCCTGACTTGTATGTCACAACGCTCTTATATGATTTGTTTATTTTAACCTAGTTTCTAATTATGTGTTACGTTATTTTTTACCTTAAGAAGAGATCAGATTGCAGATCTCGAAACGTAGTGTTACAGATTTTTTGTTTCACTGAACGGTGGCAAATGTCCGGAAAAATCCTGTTTCGTTCACAAATCCTTCCATCGTCAAAAATAAACTGCAAACTAAGAAATGATGAAATATTGATAATAGTTGGGAATTACGAGGTTTCGAAAATGCCCAACAGTAACAAATCATTAATACGTATATTTGCGTGCCACTTTTCTATGTAAAGGTGTCGTAAAGTTATCTTCGGCTAGGGAATAACCACACATATTATTATTACTAAGCTATATTGCTAAGATATAGCTATATTGTTAATTTTATTGTTAAGGTTGTTGCATTGGTAGATCATGCTATTTCCTGTATTGATCGACATTTTCCGTGAGTAAAAGTAACTAAACTTATAATTACACGTTGAATCTGTTATTAAATGTCCGTAAAATTATTCAATCTAGTTTAATTTAAAACTTGGGATGGTTTGTAGTATTTCCCTGGATGATCTCCTCCGCATTTTCAGCGTGATTTCCACAGGTACCAATGCTACTCGTATACCATAACATTTACTATAAAGAAGCAGTGTGTAAGTAAGTAAGCCTATTTAGCATATATTGATGACCTAAACTGCTGAGTTTCCAAATCGAATTAGTAGAGCGACGATTATCCGAAAGTCGATCATCCGAAACGTCGATTATCCGAAAGTCGATCATCTGAAACGTCGGTTAACCGAAAGTCGATAATCTCCGAAACGTCGGTTAACCGAAAGTCGATCATCTGAAACGTCGGTTAACCGAAAGCCAATTCGCGTTGAAATTTTACGATTGGTCAGCCCTATACTACTTGGGTCGTATATTATGATTATGGAGGTCTAAATGTCGCCGGAGTCTAGATGCCGCTGTGTGGACTTGCACATACCCACCACTTGTTCCTTCGCATCATTGGCATCAGATTATAGTGTTGAAAATCATTGAACAGTTTATTTTCGTTAATAAATATATATTATCAATACAAATCGCATGATATATCGGCAGTATGATTAATAGGATCTATATCGTCTACATTACCATGGCACTGCACACGCAGCGCTGCCTACACATTAGTTCCTCTGGCGACAATAAAACCAACAAGAGCGGAGATACAAAAGACTGAAGATGATATTCATGAAGATGATGATCAAGACGATGACAATGTTTCGGTTGAAAAAGGTCCGACCAATTAAGACGCCTTCCAGTGCTTTAAGACTGGCATTAAATGGTTGGAACAGTAAGATGAATGTGATGCTGTCCAGCTACTGTCTTTAAAACGCCTATGAGACTTAGCGGTAAAAACGGGTGTCAAATCTGGTCATAACATGTTCAACCTTTATTTAGGTTAATTTTGTATTATTTTATCATATGTGTGTAATTTTGGGTTTAGTTTGTACTGTTCCTATTTTATCTTATTTTAAGTAAACTTTGTACTATTTCTAAGTCACTGAGCCTAAATTTTATTCACTGTAAGTGCAATACCTACTGTATATACTACCTTAACCCTTCCCGCGCTACGGCAATTTGGGACGCACCATACCCAAACGCTACATATACCTCAAAATTTTTTTTTTCTATAAAGTCAACGCTAATGTTGTATTTGAGTTTGTTACCATATAAAAAGACTTTTGGGAACGAAAAAAGTATAATTCTTTTAATACGTTTATTTAAATTATAAAACAATATAAATACACCAAATTTAACGAAATGTTGAACGAAAATTTTACTATCGTGTATAATATTATATTATAGTATATTATATGTATAGTATGTATATTATACAATTAAAATAAAACATGAATGGGTATAAAAAGATTTAAAATTAGCCATCACGGTGTTCAAGATAACGTCAACGTGTGGTACGTCTTGAAACACGTATCAGGGTGCAGGTTCGGCCGGGCGGTGCATGTCTCGCACACGTAAATGGTCTCCTTGCGTAAACCGTTGCGTGTACACACAACACATCTTCCCAATATGTCAAAAACCAATTTGACAACGTAAACACAACAGTTCCACTCGCAGTCCGCGAACGAACTAAACCGGCGAGTTAGTTCGTCAGTAGCGCTTGTGTCTGGCAAATCAGGCAGTGGCATGGGTAGTGCGCTGCAATTTTGCAGCTTGGAGAAAAATCGGGAGGCGGGGACAACTGTTAATGTGCTTTTTCTATTGAGGGATAAATACTCCAGCAGTTGCTGTACTCCACCGGCAAAACTGGGAACTACTTACTCCCAATAATAACCTCAATGTTTAAAAGCGAATATATTTGTCAACAGCGTTTTGAGCAAAGTAAATATTGGCGGTTATATTTGTCAACAGCGCGCGAAGGGTTAAAATTATATTTTATATTTTCGTGTGATATTAAAAGGTCCTATTGTGTGTACAGGGCCAAAAACTTGTTTTGCTGTCCCAACCATTCCCCCTATCCTAGACATTTGTAAAGTGATGTTCGATTATCCGGAAAATCGATTAACTGAAAACCCCCCTTGCACCAATTGATTCGGTTAATCGACGCTCGACTGTATATGTTAATATTTGTAAACTGTACCCCACGCCATAGTCTGCGGTTCTCTCAGGCGATAGTCTCTCGTTCGCGATCCTTTGTGAAGCACGCGAGCGACTCCTCCACCCCCCCCCCCCGGATTTCCGTGGCCATTTACCTATGTTTTATGGGGAGTACGGGAAGACTCCCACGGTGATCGAACCCGGGAACGCATTTACTACCTTGTTTTATTAGTCGTTGTTAATTTCAACTATCACTGGAACCCATTACGTAATGAATTGTTGGCTACCACTTCATCCAAGTTTGAAATGACTTTTGTGAGCATTCTATATATATATATATATATATATATATATATATATATATATATATATATATATATATATATATTATATATATATTTCTTTGTTCGTGTGTATGTCACTAAACTCCTCCTAAACGACTGGACCGATTTTGACAAATGGTTTGGATTTACAACTCTGTCAAATTTAAATTGTTTTTTTAATCAATATTTTATTTGTAAATTGTTGTTGATTTTGGAATGCTTTACCTTCGATCCGGCAGACTGCGCTACGGCACGTAATACAAAGTGAACTGATACTTAACAGCTGTTAATACTTTCAGCTGAAGTTCATCAAAGAGGCAGAAACATTTGTATACATTTAAAATTTAGAAAATTATTATTGTAAAGTGCGTGATCAGTAGTGTAATGCAGATTGCAGAAGAAGTTATTGCCTAATTTTAAATTCAGATTGCACCAATGATCAATTAACTATCTAATGCAATGAAAATACTATTAAACGCTGTTATAAAAACCACCTCATTGTACAAAGCCGTGAATGTTTGCACGTAAGGTAATCGAATTTGGTTAGATCGAAGGTAAATGAAAAGAGGCGAAAGAAGACGCTTTATGATCAAAATTGGTTTTCGTTGATACATTTTCTTGATCGGAGGACAAGGCAAATTCCACAATAATACAGGAAATACCTTAGACAGAACATTAATTTTAACAGGCCGACTTTGATTCTTTATAACGTAATGTTTATTGAGATTCATCCATATAAATTAATTGTCCTGAATAACTTATCAACACCTAGCCTATATGGTACATACCTTCATAATGCGCCCAAGAGGCTCACGAAGGAACGACTATCAACTATCTCAGGAGTGTTTAGAATGTGGTAGAAAAAGAATACGTGAATACAGTGTACTGTTTTTCAACAGGCAATTGCGTGCGGAGCCGCGGGCAACTGCTAGTATCATATAAATATGTCGCAATAAAACTAAGTTTGAAATTATTCCAGTAAGTACCTGGTACATGCCTATTCGAGTGGCCACTTTGTCGAACTCTCGATGTAATATGATTAATCGGATCCACAGATCACTCTATAACAATCGATCAAATCCGCAATCACCGTGAAGAACAAGAGCAGCGGGAGCAGCAGAGGATCGTTACAACAGAAGAGGCGCCTCCCCGCGCCACAGCCGCTCCACCATGGAACAAGGAAGCTCGGCCAACAATGATATTAATGCTCACTTTCTAACTGTTCCGTAATTAATGCGGTTACAGAACCAGTTCTCTGCGTATGGGTATCGATTATTCCCAACTCGTAGGTCGCCGATTGGAAACAATCAACCGGATTGGCCCCACACGTTGAAAGGCGCTCGATCATCTGTTTATTGGGATGGTGAAAATTCTACACTACAATATTGCAATTCTTTACTTCAACGTTGAGACTGCGAATGTGTGTGTGTCTTTCGAGCAATTTGGCACGGGTGCCTTGTATCTACACGAATTGCACGTGATTGAGAGTCTTTAAAACATCGGAAATGCCAGGGTATCAGCGGATATGTGGTACCAAATCTTCGCAGGATCTATTCCATGGCAGACGACTTTCCAAACTTTTCCCATTAACTATGTTATAGTGACTGTAAAATTGGTAATGCCATTTTTGTGAAGTAGTGTCGTATTGTATTCTACTTTGTAATGAATAGACGAAACACATGGGGTCGGATGCCGCTGAGGTCGTAGTAAGGAATAATCTATTTGCAAAGTTTACATATATGTTTAACTGTGGCAAATAAACATAAAAGCACCGCTTCTAGATGTTAAAAATAAAATAAGGATTTGCCACGTTGCTGCCAAATAGAGTGATAATGAACTAAGTGGGGGTGGGCCTAATGGTTCCAATGTTCTATGTGAATTTTGCACACGAACTTAATAATTATTTAAAACTTTAAATTTGACTTCCCTTCACGTCGACTCGCAAGCGCGGGTGTCAGCATCTTGGCTCGACATTGCAGCTGTAGTCGGAAAAAGTGAAGGTTAGTAGATTAGAAGTCTTAAACATGAATGCTGGAAGCACTCGAAGTTTTACTCGTAATCAAAATCAAACTCAGGAACTCGAAGTTGAACTCGCGGACAGGCGCGCGAGGTGTTGCTCGGCAGCCACTAAGTTCACGAGAGAAAAATTAATACGCGTGCCAATAGGTTATTAATCCGCCAAGAATTTAGTTCCAAGAACATCGGATGTAACTTATATTGACCAGTAACTAGTAACGAGTTGAGGAAATATGTATTATATAAAATACAACTTAATAACGGTACACCTTCTTAGGAGCAATTTCCAAAAATTACAAGACCTATTCTACTATACTGATAAAGCATTGGACTGTAAAATGCGTCTCATATAGCTACAACAATACAGCCAACTGGTAAGCCTTTCCAAGAAATGTAGAAGCAAAACGGAACAGAGATATGGATTATCGCTTTCATCATTGCGAATGAAACGATAGCAAGATTAAAGATATTTCTCATCGTCAATGACTGTAACTCAACAATGACAATTCCGCAGTCGCGTTATCTTTTGAAATAATCCATAGTTGATAAAGAGCTTGCTGCAACTAACTACGGAATGTGTTGGAAGAGCCAGGGCGGTGTTCGTGATGAATGGCCGCAAATGGAATCCGAAGAGCCAGTCTTTCTTTATCGGAACGGGATAAGGTAAAGCATCGTGCCTCTGTTCCGACCAACTTGAACTAGACCTTCAACATACGAGGTCTAGGACCCTGTGATGCGGCAGACTGCAATTTGCTCGAGGAATTCAACCGCACTTTATACATTCCATACATTAAGTTTATGATCGATTGTTGTCGACTGGGGAACACGGCTGCTTGAGAACCACGGCCGCTTCATCCACCCGTAGTGACCTGGGCGGCAGGCACTCTCGCTTCCCCGCGAGACCTCCATTATCTCCAGTCAAGTGAAGCTGAACTCTGGCCATCAAGTTGCCAGACCAGTCTGATCCTCAGTGGCCGGGGAGTGCACCTTCAATGTGACATCATTTGGGATATGCTGAAAAACATGTTATCACTTCAGCTATTTGGTGTCTTCTTTTTGATTTTCAAACCACAAATTTTCAACGGTTGGAAGTAAGTCAGTTAACCTGATTAAGGTCAATCTGGAATTTGATCCAAAGGTGTGACAGATCCGTCTATCTTGTCAGAAGACTGCCCAAGGCTACTTGTATTATTCATCCATTGGTGTTTATATTATATTATATTATATTATATTATTGTTTCTTGATCTATTTTGCGTTGATGATTAGTATTGAATTTCAAAGTAAGAAAGTGGTTCCACGTTTTTTTTAAACCTTAACTGATACCTCTAGATGACCAATGTCCTTTATTTTTGGTAATTTATTCGTTTTTCCAAATGATTTTTCAATTTTTCTTGAGCAAGATTTTGTGGTTTATGGAGGTTTGTCTGTAAAAATGTATTGGCAAATGTTCCCTTGTGTTCCAACCATCATGAAGTTGTATTACTGAATATTTTTATTTTCTTGATTGCAGCTGTATTGTGAGTATTGGATAGCAGGTAAACAACCTTATTGAAGCTATTATACTTCTTTTATGTTACAGGTAATTGGTGTTCCTCTTGGTCCACTTTGTGAAAACCTCTAGAATCCAAGTTCCTGAGAGGTAAGTGCTGCCTTCTTCTCACTCGCGGACCAAGTCAATGACCACAGGGATGGAGTCGTGTCCCTGATCGGACCCAGCCTCCAGGTGGAGCCGCTAAATTAATGTGAACTCACGCTCGTTCCCGCTCGTGAACGGTTGACGAATCCTCGGCGGAAGATCGGGGCACGCTGTGGAGACGGTCGCCGCCCGCCGACGGCTCTGTTAGCCATGACCTAAGCCAACCGGTGATTGTCCCGGAGTCACAAAGCCACTCGAGCCGGGCCCCACAATGGCCGGACAATGGTGCCCAGTTTCTAAAGGGTTTCGGATTAATTAAAAAGGTTCGACGACCCTATCGCCGTGGCCCTCCGGTGATTTGTCGAGTCGTGGGAGGAGGTGTTGGACTGCCTTGGTCATCCTGGGGCTGGCGAGCATCACACCTCTCGATCCTTCTGTGGATCTGGCCAATGATGAGCAACCACGAACAGATCTGCCCTCAAGCACAGAACTTCAAAATCATTTACCTGTGATAGAATGGTTGGTTGTGCACGCGTTCAAGCAAAATACCGAAGCAATCCGAAAAAGGTAGTAAACCCATCTAGTCCACAGGCCGTATTTAAAATATCATAATGGATCTTGCCCTCGAGAACAGCAATTATTGTGAAGGAAACAGGATTTTCCCGGACATTTGCTATCGTTCAGTGATACAAAAAATCAGTAACACTTAAGTTTACAAATTTTATTAAAATAAACAAATCATACAAGAACTTTGACGTGCTGAAGTCAGGAATAACAACCACCGTGTTGTGTGTCAACTTCACTAACTCTAAAACATGCAATTAATAAAAAACTAAAAACAACACTAATTATTGAAACTGAAGTACAGAATACAGGTCACAATAGGTCTGCATTCGCCTACTAACCACCTACGACTGATGCCCTTGTGTTATAACACTGCCACAACTTACAAAGTCGTTGTTTAAAATGTTTACCCAAAGGAATAAATAATTTCCTTAGAGACTGTCCAAACTTAGGGACAGTCTGTGTTCCTTAGGGACACCCCACTCAGGTTAATAGTTACTGCTGTAGCGCTAGGTTTAGGCGGTTGTAGTACCAGGCCTGGCCGTCCGTTTGTACTTGATAAGTTGTTCCAGTGAACCTTCTTAAAGTATGTAGATTTATAAAAGGCAATGCCTTGATTTTCTAACTCGTCTAATCCCAAAGATTGATTTTGGGAATGTTCGATGTAGAGGAAAAGTGACGAGAACTTATTTCGTAGAAGTAGTGATAGGACTCATCGTAAGTTGATCAGTTCTTTTTAGTTTATCACCTAATGTTGAGTTTTTCATCTAGGTTAATCTCTTAAAACATCTCTGTTATTTAGTCGAATCTGAACCAGCGAAGTAAAAGTTCTTTTTGATAAATACGTAGAATTGAGTCGTATTTTTGAATTCGAATTTTTAGTTTCATGTAAATGGTTCCTTGTTGCATATTCAGCAAACCTAAAACTGTGAATACGGTGACTGATAGTGCAGCAGCGAACTCTGTTAGACCAAACCTACAGAAAACGAGAGCCTGGAGGGAATCAATCCTTCGGCTCACTACGGGAACGTGAATTTTGACCATAAAGGGTCGTGACGCTTTCCACAATCGGTCACGCAAAGGCAGCAGAAGACGAGGATGGCTGGGAAGACCTGCCGGCGTTGTCGGCACAGTAGTACCAACTGCTGGGCGTGCGTGACGGGGCGGTACGGCGATATCGTGTCGTGCTCGGTAAACACTGAAGCAAACATAGGTGTGATAATGATGCTAATAGCAGATTACCGTAATGGCCCCAGCCGGCCGCCCCAGGCAGCTGTATAATCGTAGGCATTTAGAAGGAGTTGTATAGCAATTATGGGCTTTTGCAATTCGTAGATTTGAGAATTGAAAAATAATTCTTCAATGTTGCTCTAGTTCAAAACGTGAAAGAAAACGTAAGATGATTAATGAATATCAAATAATGCCGGATTTGTATAATTGACTATTGTATTTCTTAAGCTATCCTAAGATTTTTATTAAAATACTTTTAGGTGCGAGGGAATTGCTATTACTATTCCGCAGTGTGAACTGTGCCACAAGTATTCCTTTATTTGCAATCCACTCTTCCTTGGTATCGGTGGGGAAAGCTTTACCTTCGCACAAGGTATTAAAATACCCTACTGAATACCTGGCATCAGTAATACAACAAGTTTTAATCGGTAGTTGCATCTAAACGCGAGAATTCATCTAGGATCTTGTCATTCAGTGATGATCATAGGGAAAATCCAAACGCCATCAAATATCATCAAATATCACCGAGGCAGGAAAAGCTTTTCGCACCTCATCATGAATTGTCTTATCCAGTTCGGACATCGTTACCTCCGGCATGGCCTCAACAGAGAACTCTATTATGGACTGTAAAGTGTATCTCATCATCCGCGAGGTCTCAATGGAGCCAGGGATCATTGATAGGACTCCCGTCTCATCTCGATGCACCAGGGTGCTTGTCACTTGCGACAGTCGTTATTGAGAGCCATAAACTGGTGGTAAAATGTCCTGCAGCACTCCTTAAGTCATTGGACAAGATCCCATCACTCTCCTGATGACCTTCCATTTCGTTACGCAAGGTTACCATCATTGCCGTAGTCTTGAGGACTGTCAGCGAAAACTTGGCAAAACTCCTGTCTCCGCATCCCATCTACAAGAAAGAATGCTATCGGGTATTTTTAGAATTAACTAATAATCACCCATATGGCATGGTGGACTGCTACAGCTATAGACAACGGAATGAGCAAAGCGAGACTAAACCTTTCTCGTAGAGTGGACCGTGAATTCCACTCAACTCTAAATTCGTCAAAGGTCTCCGTCATTCCAACTTCCCTTGAACTGCATCCAATCCTCGGCGGATGTAACGCCAGTACGTGGTCAGATCTAAGGACTGGAATAATAATCCAAAACAGGAGCCCAGTTCAGCATCTGCTTGCAAAGAAGATGGAATTTCAAGAATGAAGAAGATCAATGGTCCCTATTACCTCCATACCCGATACCCTATCGCAAATCCTGCTCCGCTGGACTCAAATGCTTGTAACATTTCAATACACAACTTTACTAGAAAGCTTTAATTTGGTCGGCAAGATGCCATTCATAAAATCAATGTGCCATTTCCACGTAGTCCATTCAGTTGTTTAAGCATTCCATTCATCTTATTAACACAGCAAACGTAGATCAGATGTTCCGACGTGTATAAAGATTTTTCCCAATTACCTAAGCAGTCATTATACTAATGTTCAAAAATTGGATAAGTTCCAAACAACTCACATTAAATATATCAAACCAACAAAATCTCACTTTTCCTTTTCATCCAGTGAAAACTGGCTTTTGCCTTCTGGAATAATATATCGTATGAATAAGATGTTAGTTTGTTCAATAACTTTTGCGGTCATATTAGCAAATATTAACTTCCGGGCTGCTAAACCCAAATTGGTTCACTCCCATCAACTTAGCTTCTGATAAAATATAAACTTTGAATTTTGCTAACCTCTCTATCTGGCTATCACATCATTTGGAGTCTGATGTAAAATGTAATGCTTCTGAGTATATTATGCTTCGATGAAGACTTCTTTTGGTCATGCAGAGATTTGTTTCTTACTTCATTGTACCGAAGGCAGGTACATGAAATATTATGGATGGACCTAAGAAACCGACAACATTTTACTGTTGGATAAACAAGAAAAAAGACGAGTGAGGGAATTGACTCGTGCCCATCATATAAAACCTTACACCACCATATTATAAAACCTTACACCTTCTGTTAAAGTACAGTTTATTAAGCGGCACGAGTAAAGTCACCTGAGCAAGCAGGAGCGAGATCGGCGGGGGAGGTAGGATGAATGTAATTGATAGCAAAAGCATTGACTCGATCCCAGTTGTTTTGTCTGTTGCAGATGTTGGGTTTTTCATTTTTACCTTCTACTTGGCCAAATGATTTTACCAACATTGTAAACTAATTCAAACAGTGTCTTGTCATGCAAAAGCATGTTTAAAATCTCAATACCATTTCTTGTACAATAGTTTTAACTCAATTTTTTTTAATTGACTAGGAAGTTCAATTTACAAGTATTTTCATTTAGTCAGTAGAAATTATCCAAAGGGTTCGGTTTACAAGCATGTTGAATTGATCAGTAGGTTAAATTGACTAGGAAGTTCAATTTACAAGTATTTTAATTTAGTCAGTAGGTTAAGTTATCCAAAGGGTCCGGTTTACAAGCAGGTTCAATTATCTAGCAGGTTATGTGCCAGACAGTTCAATTTACAAGCATGTTGAATTGATCAGTAGGTTAAATTGACTAGGAAGTTCAATTTACAAGTATTTTAATTTAGTCAGTAGGTTAAGTTATCCAAAGGGTTCGGTTTACAAGCAGGTTCAATTATCTAGCAGGTTATGTGCCAGACAGTTCAATTTACAAGCATGTTGAATTGATCAATAGCAGAAAGTTCAATTTACAAGTATGTCAGTAGGTTAAGTTATCCAGGGTTCGGTTTACAGTTCAATTATCCAGCAGGTTATGTGCCAGACAGTTCAATTTACAAGCATGTTGAATTGACCAGTAGGTTAAATTGACTAGGAAGTTCAATTTACAAGTATTTTAATTTAGTCAGTAGGTTAAGTTATCCAAAGGGTTCGGTTTACAAGCAGGTTCAATTATCTAGCAGGTTATGTGCCAGACAGTTCAATTTACAAGCATGTTGAATTGCTCAATAGGTTAAATTGACTAGAAAGTTCAATTTACAAGTATTTTAATTTAGTCAGTAGGTTAAGTTATCCAAAGGGTTCGGTTTACAAGCAGGTTCAATTATCTAGCAGGTTATGTGCCAGACAGTTCAATTTACAAGCATGTTGAATTGATCAATAGGTTAAATTGACTAGAAAGTTCAATTTACAAGTATTTTAATTTAGTCAGTAGGTTAAGTTATCCAAATGGTTCGGTTTTACAAGCAGGTTCAATTGTCCAGCACGTTAATGTGCCAGACAGTTCAATTTACAAGCATGTTGAATTGACCAGTAGGTTAAATTGACTAGGAAGTTCAATTTACAAGTATTTTAATTTTGTCAGTAGGTTAAGTTATCCAAAGGGTTCGGTTTACAAGCAGGTTCGATTGTCCAGCACGTTAATGTGCCAGACAGTTCAATTTACAAGCATGTTGAATTGACCAGTAGGTTAAATTGACTAGGAAGTTCAATTTACAAGTATTCTAATTTAGTCAGTAGGTTAAGTTATCCAAAGGGTTCGGTTTACAAGCAGGTTCAATTATCTAGCAGGTTATGTGCCAGACAGTTCAA
This sequence comes from Homalodisca vitripennis, assembly GCF_021130785.1. NCBI lineage: Eukaryota > Metazoa > Arthropoda > Insecta > Hemiptera > Cicadellidae > Homalodisca > Homalodisca vitripennis. The sequence continues at coordinate 12,725,965 of NC_060214.1, read as the reverse complement.
TTTACAAGCATGTTGAATTGATCAATAGGTTAAATTGACTAGAAAGTTCAATTTACAAGTATTTTAATTTAGTCAGTAGGTTAAGTTACCCAAAGGGTTCGGTTTACAAGCAGGTTCAATTATCTAGCAGGTTATGTGCCAGACAGTTCAATTTACAAGCATGTTGAATTGATCAATAGGTTAAATTGACTAGGAAGTTCAATTTACAAGTATTTAATTTTGTCAGTAGGTTAAGTCACCCAAAGGGTCCGGTTTACAAGCAGGTTCAATTATCTAGCAGGTTATGTGCCAGACAGTTCAATTTACAAGCATGTTGAATTGACCAGTAGGTTAAATTGACTAGGAAGTTCAATTTACAAGTATTTTAATTTTGTCAGTAGGTTAAGTCACCCAAAGGGTCCGGTTTACAAGCAGGTTCAATTGTCCAGCAGGTTAATGTGCTAGTAAGTTTCATTTACAAGAATATTCCAGTGGTTTGGCTACGGTTTGTTAAGTTGAGCAACAGACAAAGCATTATGTACTGTTAAGTTCAAGAGGGATTTGTTCAGGGAAATGTTTAATTTAAGTTGGCCAAAGCATTGACTTCATGGAGGAGTTAAATTGACCGTGGAATTCTGTGGTGTAGTGTCATGGAGGATTGAGTTGGTTATGGGATAAATTTAATTAGGGATTCTCAATTACTGTAATTAGACCCAATTCTACGTTTTAGTGATACTCGTCCTATCCATGTTATTAGATCTACTAAGTTTGAAGAGGGTTCATGGCATTGAAAATAAATACAGAATTCCGCAAATTCTAAGTCAAAAGTAAAAAAAGTGTGGAAACTGAATAGCATAGGATTACGTAACGTAATCAAGGAATAACTATATCATCATTGGATTGAGAAAACCTGCCATATAAATATAATTATATATACTTATACCTGTATAAGTGTATAATTCGCCTAAAACAGTGCCCATATCGTAGGACATAAAGTGACAAATTATAAAAAAACCCGTCACCCATCATGATGATAGTAGCTGATCTGGTAGACAAAAGAAATTTACGAGGAAAAAGTATTCCATCATCCACACATTTTACATGGAACTATATCTTTAATTCCGATCTGCAACTTACGTTTTCTAGAGGTTAGGACTGAAAAGTTCCAAAGTTCTTTAGGTTCTTCATCTAAGTCAAAAGAACAAATCCGTGAACCACCAAATGTCATCAGCCGATCATAACGTCCATTGAGTAATGTCAGAAAAGGTCTGCTGAGAGACTAAACGTGACTGACTTATTCAGTCTTATGTGTTTTAAAGGAGCTGAACATGAAAAAATAACTTTTTCAGGATTTTCTCGCCAACAAAAACTACGAGTGAGTTTGTCAAGACTGCTTTTGTAGCCAATACTGAACATATAAAAGAGGAACGTGACTATGAGTTTTCATTAAAGGCGTACGCCAAAGCATTCCGTGAAAGGTATTTCAGTGGTTGCCAAAACTATTTGAATGTTGGAATGGATGATACTTGTATGGATTAGAACAGAGGAATTGTTTCTATTCGAATGAATGCACAAGTGTGAACAGCAGATTATGCTCGTTGTCGTTGCCGCAGGCTTGACCTTGGTCTGCGGCTTCTTGTTTGTAATTTTCAGTAAATAACGATTCTTAATACCTTGACTACTTCATCATCAAACAAATTCGAATATGATTTCAGTAATTTGGCAGGATCATTTATCGATAACATGTAAACTAGTTTCCATAAATATGTTAAATATTTTTGTCGTTTTCCTACAGGTAGCCAGAGACAAATCGTTTTCTCAAGGTAGCTTGAGAGGACAAATTCTGCTTGTGATGGGAGAATATGTTCCCAGTATTCAGTTTGATAGGAAATATTGAAAACTCCAATTGATGATCTCTTAGGACAAGAAGCTTATAAATGGCACGTATAAAACTAATAAGGACCTTTGCGCTACTTCTGTTCAAGACGTTTTTGTTGTCCACTTAGAATAAGAAGCTGAGGAAATCCTCATTCCACCTAGACCTAAAAGGGTCTTCGAGCTCTTGCTTCGGAGTGACAGGATATTCAAGATGAGAATTTTGGGGGTAGTGACGCCTCCTGTCGAGATCCACGAGGAAGAATTTAGGGCACTAATCTCAAGCCATTTCCCCTCGAAAGAAGGGGAGGCCAGCTCTGAACCAGCCTCTCCAGTCAAAGCAGCCAGGGGGTGCCACACCCTTGTTGAGGCTAGCAAGAACCTCCGACTCTGAATCTCGACGTTTGTTAGTGATGTCCCGCTCCTGGACATCCATAAGATTATTCAGATTCTAGTGACACGTCGGTTTTTGCTGGACCCAGTGGTAGCTTCAAGTGGAAGGTATAAACCAGTCAGAAGTGATTCCTGCTGGGTGTAGGCAAAAAAACCTTACTTAATGCCTTAATTTCATTGGACTTTCAGAATTATATTTCAAATCATTTTGCGTATAAATAAAAAAATATCCCAAAACAATTTATGTTGGGTTTTTTATCAATCTGAGACACAATCCTAAGCAATCCTAGAGAAATTCAGCAAAATGCAATTTTATTTAGTCTGTTATTCATATAACTAACTGATATTTCCTTTTCAAACCCTTTTGGTATCTGTATAATAAACACCCCACTCATTTCTAGTTCTCTTCCACCCTTCACATTCCCATCTTTCTTTTCCTTCCTCTTGTGCGTTATCTTTCGCCATCTTCCCCCCCCCCCCGGTCTCTTTCTGTAGAAGAGAGGAATGTCATGATAAAATGCCAACCGAAAGGCACAGGGTGAGGAATCATTTATATCCTAGTGAAGAACTATTTTACGAGCCAGGTGTTTTACAAAACGCGAACATTCTCCGAGATGATGCAATTGATCGAACGAAATCAAAACACAGATTTGAATAATCTACCTGCCCCCGAGATTCCGGAAATGCCTTGTTAATCTCTAACTCTCCGCCCACACCAACATTAATGAAAACGTTGAATTAACAGCTGTAGAACCAGTTTATAGACTAGTCACTGCAACTGCACCGTAGCTAGTTCACTTTCAATAAAACCACTCCGGTCGGCTCCGGCCCGTCAAGACGTGTGAGGTGTTGGTTTACAACACGCGGCCGGGGGACAAGCCGGGCGTGGGCCCGTCCGGCACGGCGCGACGACCGCATAAATACTTCGGGAAAGTGGGTTGCTAGGAGAAACCGGAAAGGAGGAAGTTATGGAAGGGTAGAACGGATAGAACAAGTATCCGAGGCCAGGTGGGTCCACAGTTTCTCTGACGGGGTGTTGGATCATTCTTAAGACCTGTTCGGCGCCCTGTCCAGGTTACACCCGTATGACGAGTGGAGCCGAGCAGCTGGGTTCGTCGAATTGCACAATGAACTCTCCCTCATTATTTCTTCATCCTGGAAGAGTTGCAACAAAATTTGTCATCTAGTAACCCTTTGCAGATAGCAAATTGTGGTACCATAATCCAAAGTCGATCACAATGTCCACCACCTTCAATGAAAAATGAAGCAACCTCAAAGCTTCCGGGTTTAACTTTTAACCCTTCAATTAAAAATTCATGGACTGTCTAGAACTGCAAAGGCTTTGAAGGTTTGCCGTGTTCTTTAAGATTGTGTAAAGCGCATAAACACGTAGCATATTCTAGGTTCAAAACGTTTTTGTTGATCACTTTGGATAAGAAGCTGAGTAAATTCCTCAATCCACCTAGACCTAAAAGGATATTCGCGCTCTTGCTTCGGAGTGACAGGATGAGTAAGGTTGGGAGTAGGAACCTCCTTCTCTCGAGTCCCCATAAGGATGGTTAGCGAGTTATATACTTCAGTTGTGTCACCTTCGAAGAAGGGTGACAAAGGCTAGCTCTTATCGAACTTCCTCCAGTCAAAGCGGATAGGGGAAGAATTCTCTTATGGTTAGTATAGCAAAGCCTTTATCCCTGAGGCTTGGAGGGCTTCACCCACTCCAAAAGTCATCCCTTGCAGTCTACCGATCAACCCTGTTACCATTTCTCAACATTTTCGGATGGTGATGTGCCGTTCCTGGACATCCATTGGTTACATGATTGTAGGTTCAACAATAGGGTTTAACCGGCTAGATATGAAACCTTCGAAATCTTATTGAAGACTATCGCGCTCTCAAGTGCCGAATCGTATAATTTATACTCAGACTTCTTATCCAGTGTCTTCTGGCTAATTTTGCAAGATACGTCAACTTTTTACAATCTTCAAGGCGTCACTTTTATCCTTTATTTCTGAAACTATCTCCAATAATTCACACACAATTTAACTGTAGACTTCTTATCCAGTTTCTTCTGGGTGACTCTTCAAGATACGTCAATTCTTTACTATATTCAAGTAGTTATTTGTATCCTCTCTTTTTATTACCATTGCTTTTGCATGTTATTTAAATACAGAACCGGTTTTCCTTCAATATAGCGATGCACGTATTTTTGGCTAAAGAATAACTTTAATGGAGTAGCTTATTTTATTTAGAAGCTAAGAACCTTGCAAAGTTCTTTTCCACTCATGGTTTCCATTGTATTTCACTAATGGAGTTACTAGTCTTTAGTCACGAGCATTGCTTTTAAATTGCACATTGGCAAAATCGAATCACAAGTGCAACGATATTCGGACTTGGTATGTTGTATTTGGTCGGCGTACGGTGATGTAATGAGCAATCCACAATCCAAATACAGTTGAAAGCGTAATCGAGTGGCACAACGATAATCTTCGGCGAAGGAAGCCATCGTAGCGTGGACGTGCCCATGATGGATGGGGCGGGGATCGTTTGCAAAGCTGGACAACTTGATTATCGTGACCTTGCGTCGCTCGAAAGTGCTCGATGCTGATTGAGGAATGAGTGTTCTGATGACGCAATATTGCGTCGTGTCAAGGTGCGGACTTGGACCTAGTAGAGCGTGAAGTACACTCGTTCCTGCCCTACCTCACTGTTTCCAAAGAGGAATGAATTTATTGCCACGTGCAAAACCTCTGTGCCCATTATGGTACTCTGTGGCTTTGCTCCAATTTTCCGGATGGCTGCAGAATTTTGTCTCGGTTTTAGATTTCCTTTAAAACCTCTGTACTTTGTACGGATCTTTAAGGACATCGTAAAGTGACGATGAAGACTTTTTCAATGTTGGCACTAAGAAATGGGGAAGTACGTAGCACTGTGATACCGATTATAAAGAAAGATAATGAACTCAAATATTAATTACAAGCCTCACAATAAAAATGGGTATATCAATTAAAAACACTCAAAGTCTCTGCCTGTAAAGGTGGCCAGAAATAGTCCGACTATGTTTGTTTAGTTTTATTGTCAGTTCGGCCGTAAAACAGTAGTTACAAAACGGCATTAGGTGAAATCTCATTACAATCGAAACCTAAGTCTTGAGTCACAAACTCGATCTTTAATCGTCGAACTACAGCGTTAAATTAAACGTTTATTTCCACCAACTACTCGTTAAAGCCAATTATATAAATTTCTGTTAATTAATTTTAACCTCGGTGCTTAGAATTTATAATAACGCGTTTAACAAGAGACCGTGTTTACGAGCCATCTTGAAATACGGCGCGGTCGCCTTCTTTACGACTCACTTTTCCGCCGGCAAATCGACGGCGCCTCGGGCGGGATCACGGGCCATTCGCAATCCGATATCGTGCTAAAAGTGACAGACGAATAAACCACAGTGGTCCGTGAAGAACTGCATCGCCATCGGTGGATTTCGGCTGCAGCGTGGCGCGCAGGTCAAAGCGCTGCGACTGCGCAGTCCGAGCCCGCGCGATTAGCGCAGTTTATAGTTCCGAGAAGGCGCACGCGCAGTAAATACGTCCTCCGAAACCGTATTAAAGCGCGCCAATAAAGCGGCATGTGCGTGCCCCAGCCGGCTGTAACAATGCTGGTAAATAGTGAGCCTGTCTGTCATATGGAAATATATGTATTACGCCCCCCCCACCCCTCCTCCCCTCACCCCAGCCGCCAGACGTGCTCATGCCTGTGGTCTCTACAGACTGCTTTTATGCACCGCATCGCCGTTGTTTTGTTTTCCTACGCGAAAGGTCAACGACTCCACGGAGGAATTTAGAGGTTAAGAAACAAAATTAAAACTGGTATATGATGTGAATATTGAATTTAGCTCCAGTTCACCTTCCTCTTACGTGCGGCATCTGAAATCTGAAGCTTTTGCAGACTTGACTCCTGAAATCCGAAGTCATGTTCGTTTTAAGGGGTCCAAAAATAGTTGGTGACAAAGAACGAAGGCACGTAAGAGAAAGTCGATCTACCCTTCCCACTATAGCTGCGTTGTGTATAGAAGACTCGGTAGCTCCACCGTGCTTTGGGATCGTCATCGTAGTGCACTCAATTGTGCACCTGATGAGACGATGAGAATACCTCTTCACCTAGATTGCATTATTTTTTGTAGTCTGGGTGTCTTTGATGTCGAAACGATGCGGGAGAGGTTTCTAGAATGAAATTCATGATTGATTGATACTGGAATCGATTGATTGATAATTTGAGTGGAAGAGAATACCCTCAAGTCTCACCTTTATTTCAGAACATCCAAGACACTCAACAGATAATCTATAATCGGATAATTCGATTAATCAACGGATAACGTAACTGTAAGAGACAAAGCCCGATGAAACTCTAGTTTGGTCGATTGACTTGCTGACCCGAAGCGCAATTTCTCCGTCCGATAACACCGGTGAAATTTCTAAATTGGCCCGTGTAAGTTGATTAGGAAAGTAGGCAGAGATAGTTGAGCGTGCATGACGAGCTGATTGTGAGTGATCCAAGTTTCGCTCGGGCGTCAGTCATGTCTGCCTAGAAGTGTGATGAATCGACAGGGAAACTGTGGTGTTGGGCGAGATCTGTCTGACAACCAAGTTGGAGCCTCGTGTTGGACTGCACCATCTGTTTATAATTGTTGACTCCTTAACTCAATTATGGTTCAACATTTATATCAGGGAATGAATTATAATGGTCAACCTTAGATTTTATTCTGTTCAAGGTCTGCACACCCTTGGAAGAGAAATCCCCACGAACGTTAGATAAATATATAGAATTTCCCTTCATTAATAGGCTGAATTTGACAAAAAATCTACTGGATCCAATCATTTTTCAATTTTCTCACTAATGTTACCTCATGGTTATCGAGGAAAGAATGTAAAACCCGTTTTAGTTCATCGTTTAGATATTCAATAAGTATACAACTTACAATAAAATCTTAAAAGAGTTTGGTGTGTATTGCAATGAGAAGTCTTCCATAGTTCTACAAGCAATAACACATGGATGAAAAGTATTTGAAGCGTAGCATTGTTATGACAGAGTAAAGTCATGTTTCTTGTAGGTACTACTGCCAATGTAAGATTCTGTGCTAAGCCGTGCACAAAGAATCTGTAACTTTTAAACGGATCCAAAAGTGTTATAGTTTTTTCGCTGGTTATCAAGCAAAGAATGTAAAAATTGTTTTATTTCATTGGTTAAATATTCAGAAAGTATACAACTAAACAGCGTTTAGGTGTGTATTGAAATGAGACGTCTTCCATAATTCTACCAAACACTAGCATTATCCAAAATCAAGGTGGAGAACCTTTTACCTTCTCGTTCCTTCAGCCACCACACACCAGCGGAAATCGTAGAATGTTTTCCAATGTACCCATAAAAGTCATTTCCTCTTATTTTATATTATAAATCTTTAATATTGTGCTTTTTAAATTGTATGAAAGTCATTTCCCCTTACACTTGATTTAACGTTATAGCTATTGTACTAAAATGGAATCTATCCATCAAAAATTTACAGATGACAAATATTCTGCGATAAAAATCACGTTACTTTGAAAACAGTCGAACATTAAGGGCTGTCTCTTCTTAGGGGAGCATTCCCGAATACACCTTAAAAAGAACCAATCGTCTTGGTTTGCTTCAAGATTATGGCCTAAAATCTTCTGTAGTACTTCATGGAAGCGAAACAAGACTTTCCACTAAAACACCCTGCACCGGAATAGTCCGCTGGTAGCTGTTACGTTTTAAATCCTCCTCTTCACTCCGCGTCTAACAATGTTGCCAGTTTTACCTGTATGAAAGATTACTGATCCGTCTAAACTGTAGGGAACTGTTAGAGGTCAGCAGCGATTTGGCAACATCGCCTCAAACGTCATAGGGCTATTTTGGTACGGGCAACTCTAGCTCGCCCTTGATGAATTTAACCGACTCGACAGTCTCCTCCACCGAATCGACAATTTCCACCGACTCGACAGTATCCAGCGACTCGACAATTTCCACCGACTCGACAGTATCCAGCGACTCGACAGTCTCCACCGACTCGACAGTATCCAGCGACTCGACAGTCTCCACCGACTCGACAGTCTTCAGCGACTCGACAGTCTCCAGCGACTCGACAGTCTCCAGCGACTCGACAGTCTCCACCGACTCGACAGTCTCCACCGACTCGACAGTCTCCACCGACTCGACAGTCTCCACCGACTCGACAGTCTCCACCGACTCGACAGTATCCACCGACTCGACAGTGTCCACCGACTCGACAGCCTCCACCGACTCGACAGAGTCTCCACCGACTCGACAGAGTCTCCACCGACTCGACAGTCTCCACCGACTCGACAGCCTCCAGCGACTCGACGGTCTCTCTCGCGATCAGCTTACACCGCATAGGAGCAGTGAGAGAGGAGTGTTTTTATTGCATTCCGTTGGCTATTCCAATAGTTATTACATACCGGTGGTACAAGATTTAGCACTATAAGTTGCGCCATACTGGGGTCGAGAGGTCGACATCTGAGATACACGAGAGTGACTACATGCCTTGTACTCTGTAGAAGTAGTTGGCGTATAGATAACTACATTCTTCCTTGATGTGACGATTTCCGGTTTAGATTTAGTTATTTGTAGGACGATATTTCAAAAAATATGTTTCTTTGTACGATTGTGTAAATCGTACTTATTACTGCGATCTATATTTACTACGTATAGTACTTATAAAACAATAAAAGTACAAAAACAGCTTGAAACCAATTTAAATAGTCGGAATTAAAAGTTATAGCTATGTGGTTAAAACATATTTTAAAAATTCTTCTCCCTCCCCTAAAACAAAAAAACATTTGATATTCATATTTCCAGGTGGGTGTGTATAAGTTAAACTTGTTTAAAAAATTAATTTTAGTACTAATAGTGTGATTTAGTCTTATTGTTGGTTATTCATTATTAAAATAGATAATACACTAGTTACAACTAATATTTTTATAATTTAACAAGCTTATGTTATAGTATAAAAATGCACTAATCATGTTTATACGTCAAATAGATCTTCAAAAATGAGAACTTAACGGCCTTGTTAAACATTAGTTCAACAACGCGTGTAGCTTTGTTAAAATAGAAAAAAACATTCATTAATATTACAGTTTGTTATTAAGGAATTTGGAATTACATGAAAAAATTGGACACACATGTTTTATTTCTCTGGTACCCTGGAAAGCGTTTAACGTAAAACCGGATACTTTGATGAGCTCTAAACCGAACGAAGATAGAATCTTCGTTTAAAGTTTTCTGTCCTTGGAAGTTTATGACATTCCAATGATAGTCTCTTCCAGTTATTAAGTCATGAATATTGTTTTGGAAGTTCGTGTTTGACGCCGATTTGGTCAACGCACCACAAAAAAGATTGCTTAAAAGCCAAAGAAGTTAACAGAATTCGGCTTTTTAATAGTTAACTAATTCCATACATTCCGTATCAATTCGAGAAACAGCAGACATGTAAAATTTTAGTTCAACGGTGTTAATTCTTGTTACACCATTTGGGTAAAAGTCAATAGTTTTAGAGTTGGTGTCAATGTATTTAATGAACATCGACGAATCTAACACTCGATATTTGAAAACTAATGCTGTCTGTTTGTAATCATCACAGAACATGGGCTCAAAAAGACAAATTTAGAAACCACTTACCTACAGGGCTACACACTCATTGAACGTTTTTGTCGAGTACACCACCAAAAAGGAGGAGTAGCAATTTTGGTGAAAGATGATATTAAAAATAAAAACTATGGAACAACTCCGGTTGGTCTGGGAGGAAATAAATACAGTCAAGAGCTTGTCTGTGAGCTGTATGCAATAAAATTAACATTGGAAAAAACTTCTTTCTACATTGTTGCAATCTACAGACCAAATAACAATTTTGACGAAGCATTAGAAATTTTATCAACCTCCCTTGACTCTATACGTACATGGAATAGTCCAACTGTAATTATGGGTGACATCAATATTGACTGTCTTGAGACCAGCGGAAACAACAAAAAAATCCAAGATACACTTAAGTCTCACAACATCACAAGACTTAACCTACCTTCTACACGAGTCACCCCACACAGTGCAACTTCCATGCAACTTCTGCTCTAATCAGCTTCCTTGCGAACCAATAGTTACTGTTATCAACACCTTTATACTTTATCTCTTCCAAGGCCACTGGGCTGTTTTACTAACATACACTGAGTCTTTTCTGATATTTCAAATTCCTAAAGAAGCAAAAAAGATGTTATTGTGTTCGAGAAATACAATGTTCTGAGATTTCACCTGCGGTCCAGCATCTTCCCACAGCCGAACAGGATTACTCAAGATCCAATAGGTCGGTTCAATCATCGACGTTAACACTCCAACAACGGCTACTGATGCTGGGTTATGCAAGAAATTAACCGCAGATAAACCGAAATTTTAATCAAATTTACGACTCATAATCACCTACCCGCGTATTAAAGTAATCCCGCCCAAATTTGGTTTGCGTGTAGAAAATGATGACGTTAACTATCCTAGGTGGGTAGTATAATAGGGTTTCCCTAGTTAGGTGAAAATTACGCAACAGATCCGGTGTCCTGTAGTGTTTTGGAATAATTATGATAAGCGGTATGCATAAATTAAATGTTGACTGATATGTGATAATTGTGATAGCATAATGCGCTCTTGCCTTTTTTATGAGAATTCGACATGCCCTACTTGATATCGTGTCATTGTTTGTCCGTATCATTATGCCTGTGCGATAAGTCTTGATAGGACGGTCCTAGAGACTTGAAACTTGGTAAAAAGGTCCTCTTAGGGCAAGGGAGAACTCTGTTGATTTTTTTGTGAAAAGGGGCAAAAGGCTGCAAAGTTGCAGACAGGTCAAAAAGGACCTGCAACCACCGTTGTAAGGTTTTGGGTTCTTTTTATGACCATAACCTGAAACTTTGCACAATTAATAACATGATAATTTTGGATATTCTTAGCTATTGTCACTGTTACGTGAACAAATTGCACTCGGTTCGGTAAAGACTTTCGTTATATTCCATCGGACCCTTTGTTACTCGTAAAGAAGGCTAGCCACTGTTTCCATCCCAGAAGACACTAAAGAAAGAACCAAGTGAATCAGGTTTTTTTGTTTTCTTAGGAGAAGAAGCTGAGAAATTGCGCTTAGTTCTAAAAGGACCTTTGCACTGCTTCCGGAAAGACAAGATATTCTGGATGGCTAAGGTTAGGAGTCACCTCCTGTCTGTTGAGATCCATGAGGAAGGATATTTGGCAATTAATCTCAGTTATGGGCCCTTGGAAGAAATGAAAGTCAGCTCTGTACGAGCCTCTGTATTCAAAGCAGGCAGGGGTCGCATACCCTTACGTCTGAGAGCCCCACCAACTCCAACAGTCATCTCCCGCAGTAGACTAGACCTATCGGTCTACCTTTGCACCCCAATATCTCGATATTTACGGTTACCGATGTGCCGCTCCTGGACATCCATAAGGTTGCCCAAATTCAAGTGTCACACCGGTTTTTGCTGTGCCCAGTGGTAGATTCAACTGGAAGATATAAACCAGCCAGAAGTGAATCCTTTTGGGGAAAAGATTAGCAAATTTTGAATTACCTCCCCGAGAATCAAAATTGTGACTTCTGGAGCACCTCTACTCTTACTCTGCGGCGAAAATCCATGAATGAGTACTTATTCGGGTACCCTATGAAGCATTCCAATAATTACTCGAATTACAATATTCGAATATCTAAACCCGACTACAAATCATTAAAACCGTTGATTTTGCAGAGAGTAGACTTTGAATCCTTATGGGGATTCTGTGGCAGAAATTTTGACCGGTAAATCTAGTTCTATTCTTTAAATTATAGATAACGCTAGTATTATAAGTTACTAGAAGTCCAGTTTGATCTTAAAACCCTGTTCTCTTCTTTGGCCGCTTAACAATTCATAACCACAACGTTTCAAATGGCACTGGATACAGTATCTTCTCATGGACTGTTACTAAAAACTCTTTCTCTCCGGAAGGACCGAGACTAAGGCACGTGTATTACTCAGCTCGAGTTATGCATGCACACAATGCCCAGGGAGTGGCCCCGGCGGTAGCCCTGCTCGAGAGAAAGTTACCTAACCTATCCTCTGTCATGTCTGTGTACCAGGCTAATCGTTAAGGCTAATGGAAACGAGTTTTGTGCCGGACCCGGGTGTCACAATGCTCTGTACGTGTCCGCTCACGGTTTCAAACGATAACATTCCTCGATTGTCCGTAACCTTCTCGCCTGCTGAAGGGAGGGACGCGTTATTTATTTCACAATTAATTACCAGAGGCTGCTTGTAAACATGATAAAGTGATTAATTGACTGTAGACAGAGTTGCAGAGCTGACCTTTCGTCGCAGACTTATACTGATATGATACACAATGAGATAATTGCTAAGTTGTAATTAACAAAGCGGAGTACACCAGACCACCTGGCACGTAACAGGCTTCGCCTGCAAAATTTCAAGTTTTGATGGAATTTTGAGTTTAGCTCCAGTTCACCTTCCTTTATTGCAGCAACTGGTATCTGACGCTGTCTCAAACTTGGCTCCTGAGATTTGGAGTCATGTGCGTCTGAAGAGATCCAAAGAAAGTTGACGACGAAGAAGCCCAAAGCGAAACATTTACATCGTTTCGACATCAGAGACACCTTTAAGTAGGTGAAGTGGTAATCTCATTGTCTCATCAGGTAGGTACACAATAGAGTGCACTACTACGGGATCTCTAACAAAGCACGGTGGAGCAACCAAGTTCTCAACACATAACGTAGGTATGGTAGGAAGGGTTGATCAAATTTAATTTTGAGTTTAGTTCCAGTTCACTTCTTTTTGTTGCAGCTTTTGTTTTGGTATCTGACGCTGTCTCAGACTTGACTCCTGGAATCTTGAGTCATGTTCGTCTGAAGAGATCCAAAGAAAGTCGACGACGGAGAAGCTTAAAAACTGCTTCCACATCAGAGGCATTTTATAAATAGGTGAAGTTGTAGTCTCATTGTCTCATCAGGTACACAATTGAGTGCACTACGATGTGATATACACGATATCTAGGCACGACGGAGCAAACGAGTTTTCTACATATAACGTAGCTATGGTAGGAAGGTTTGATCAAATTTAATTTTGAGTTTAGCTCCAGTTCACCTTCATTTTATTTCAGCGTCTGGTATCTGACGCTGTCTCAGACTTGACTCCTGGAATCTGGAGTCATGTTCGTCTGAAGAGATCAAAAGAAAGTTGACGACGAAGAAGCTCAAAAATCACTTCGACATCAGAGACACCTAAAAATAGTTGAAGTGGTAGTCTCATTGTCTCATCGGTTACACAATTGAGTGCACTACGATGTGATCTCTAAGCGCGGCGGAGCAACCGACAGCCTTACAGAACATCCGTCAGAGAATTGCATCTCTCTTAAAAGCGAGTTATTTAAGAAACCACCCAATTATAACTTCACTCTACCATCAACCATGATGACTTTCACATAGGAAATCCGTTTTGTTACCGCATCACCCATAAATAGACAGAAATGCCAACAAGACGTAACAGGCGAACTTTGTACAAGCGCTAAGTAATGAAACGTGGAATTCAAAATACAAGGGTTTCCTCGTGTTCCGCTCTAGCGTGGGACCTCAGAATTATCTAACATAGTCAACCTCAGTCCATATAAATGATTTATCTCATATGTAACTAAAACAAGTGAGCTAGCTCTAATGCTTGGTTGAAAGTTAGTTAGTTAAAAGTTTTATTGGTTCCGGTTATGCATCGGGAAACCAATTCTTTGTTTTAAGTGCATTCCTGACGGTGGATAATTAGAAGGTATAACAACGTCACGAACATTGTCTTTGTTGATTGTTACAACAAAAGATATACCTTTCCCAAAGGTGGAAGGTGATTTAAGAACAAGGTAGGTGTACGCTGCACCAGTTGTCGCGTAACAGTTTTCGTTGATGTTGGGAGCAAAATTTTCAATTTTTGCATATTTCACTGTGGCACATGTCATATGATTGTACTCGGTTTGTTTACAGTGATTTTCCCGTTGCCATCATGGTCACCCATAAGACAAATGTAAAAATGTCCAGCCAAATCCTATAGGGTGACACACCATCATCATCGAGTCGATATTGCCTTTACAGAAATGAAGAAGCTTCATGGGAAATTTCAACTTTGTAAGTCAGTTCATTCTCAAGATATTCTGCGTACAGATTCCAACTCTTCGAGTAATAGGCTTCGCTTACGCTCAGCCAATAACAGCACAGCAGCTTTGAGAAAGGGTATCCAGTTCCAAGAGATTTTAGGAACCATCGAACAAGTTGCCGTTGACAATAGGACTGTCTTTGACAGAAAACAGGCAGAGGAATTTATGTTGTCTAGACAATCCAGACACTATATGGAAGTGGCGACGTAAGGCCAGTGCAATCGGACACTCCGGGTTTTTGTCTAGGTATTGGCTTGCCCATAACGGCAAATACTTGTTTTGCGACCCGGCGATCACCGAACCTTGTCCTCAATGGCACGAGGCTGAAGGTCGTATTGTAATTTGGGATACTAGTCTCTCGAGAATTGAAGCAAAAAGTTTTCTAGCTGAGTAGTCTGTCTTTGCCCTGAGTTTGTATCGAAGACAGGCATCTCTGTGGGTCTAATGGAAGTTTGGAACTAACTGTACTAGCGGCCATCTTGGTTTTAAACACTTTTAGGCTATTGTTTTTGTCGAATTATGGAACACGTTCCATAAGATGTAAAGAGTACGTAATGTCAATGTGTGGAGTAGACTAGGTTGCTCCGCAATATTTAGTGATTGTGTCTAAAACGTCGCAGTGCGCCCAATTGGGCACCTGATGAGACAATGAGAATACTCTTCTCCTAGATTACACTATATCGTGTAAATCTTGTGTAATCTAAGTGTTTCTGAGGTCGATACCGTGTGAAGAGTTCATTTTGAGTTTCTCCGTCGCCAATTTTGTATCTCTTCAGAAGAACAAGTCTGTACCAGCGTCAGACTGCAGACGCTGCACTAAAAAGGAAGGTGAACTGAAGCTTCACCATGTAAAACTTGTTTTCCTTCATCGTTTAAATATACAAAAAGCCTGTAGGCAATTAACAAGATAAAAAAGTAAAAAGGCGTTTGGATGTGTATTGAAATTAGTCCTACTGATCCATAATTATTCTACGACCAATAAAATATGGGCGTAAATGTGTTTGAAGTGAAGCTTTGTTCTGACAGAGTAGATGCGTGTCTCTTGTAGAGTGTTATAGCCGATTTTAAGGCACTGTTCTGTGAACCAAGAATCTATAAATTTGAAAAAGATTGTTTGTTAAGGTAAGTACTAAACGGATTTCAATTAATCTTTTTTTTTTCATTGAAAGCAAATATTTATTTTCCTATATGGAATGTCGAAGCTCAATATTGTTAACTTATGCTTCAATTTTTAGCAAAACTAATCGTCAATTTTATTTTTTTTAAAGTCAAGCAACCGATGCATCTTCCGATTTTTATTTGGAAGCCGATGGAAGCATTTTTATGTATTGAATTACGCACTCCAGAAGTTAATAAAATCAGCCATTTGTTTGCTTTTTACATTTATCCCGTTTTTACTGACTGATTTAATTATCAGTAGGAACAATAATTACAAGGTAGAAGTAAGCCTCACTATATGACGAAAGCAGGCATCGCTGAGGTAGTGTACAAAATGTTCACATCTATAGCTCATATTATTTATCGAGATGACCTGCGGACAGACAGACAGACAAACAATTCATACAGAAAAGAAGTAGACAGGAAAATGACGCATCACAAAACTAATTCTTTCTCGAAATACCTTGCCACATGATACATTCATATTTTTATTCATTAATTTGGGTCTCATATCAGCGTTTAAGTAGTAAAATTCTAGACTCCAATTCACCATAAAACGATGTTGTATGTGTTAGGATAAGTAGGCTACATGTCTCTTAATATATGTCACATGTTTAGATCTCTTGTAGATCTATTGAGTTTGTTGGGAACAAATTTATTTATTCCGCTATTTTTTCGTTGCCGACATTTATTTATTTAAATTCCCACGGTATAACCGTTTTGCAAACATACATTACTTAGAATGACTAAACGATAGCAAATGTTCATAAAAATTAGTACGGTATGAAAAATCTAATTCAACAAACTAACCATGCCTGTGACATAATAAAATGAACAGGCATAACAAAGATATAACTAAAAACAATGTGAAACATAACAAAAGTTGTAATAGTAGTGCAATAATAAGTAATAATATAACAAGTAACAAAAAATAATAATGGCAACAACGACAACAATAACAATGATAACAATAATAAAACTAAAATAACAAAGTTAACAATGGAATAATTGAGTAACTATTAATAATATAATCCTGTGTAGGACTCAACAAGCTCACTCCGACTCAAATATGTCTCCCAGCCTCACTGTCAAACACAGCACCCACGTCTCATTCTATTGTCATAGTTACCTATAAAACTAATGTAAACTTATTCACTAACGCTCAGCCAAAAAAAACCAATGGAGTGATATGTACCGTAATAGAAGTCAGTGTTTCTCATATACAAATGAAGGTTCAAGCTCGACTTTAAGTCTATTGGTCGTTTTCGATATATCATGCGGACAGTCAGACAGAAAAGAAGATCCTCCAGCTCCAAGAGTAGTATGCTTCGCTAAAGCTCAGTCATTTAAAAATATTTATTTTGTTTCTTTCAAATTGTAGGCTTATAATTTTGAAGTCGGCAGTTGGTTTATATAGTTTAGTATCTATTAGTTTACTGTTTTCATTGAACCATGACTTCAAGTGTGGTGAAAAAGATAATGACGAAAACCATGTAAGTTATTTTAAAATGTATTCCTATTGTTTATATAACATAAAATATAAACGTGTTGAGGTCAGATGCAAAGCTGTAAAATGTATTCAACATTCGGATTTCAACAGACATTTTATAAAAACGATCATTGCTGCCTTATTCCAGTCACGCCCCAAGAAGAATAAATCAATATAAGAGATCATGAGCAGTATGGACATGATGAACTTATTTCTTTGAGTAATTTTTCCCCAGACTATACAGTGCATGTGGTGGACAAAGACGTAGGACGTGGATCCATAATTAGCCACGAGCGTTTTATGGGAACGTTTATATTGGGAACATTACGATGTATGTCTTTTGACTGTAGTACTAATAAAAGTTCCTCAGTTACCAAAAGAAAATCACAAAAAAAGATTTATACACAGTAAAAAAAGAAATGTATATTTAAAAAAAAATGGTACTTTGGTATTATCTAGAGACCACTGTTTTTGGAAGAGTTTTCCTTACCGGGGACCTAAAAAACTACATTATTAGAAAGAACAGACTTTATTTCAACTATACCGAAGGATGTGTTTCTTTTTTCACCAGAAGTGCCGGGTGTAGAACTCAGACCGTTCAACTTTTCCGAGTCCAGATCACGTTCGATGATCTGGCACGTGATCTTAGTTCGGGAAAGTACCGATCGGAAATGTCCCTGGCCATCCGTGGCCATCACCTTTGGTGGTGTCTTCTGCGCAAAAAAGATAAACATCCTCCCTAGATAGTGCCTACAGTCAAGCTCAGATCACGTGAGCGCTCGTAAAGAACATCTTTAACTTTCGCACTACTAGTAACATATTTATGATAACCTAATCTAAACCTGCATAGCCTAATAACAGACAGTAGATAGGGACAGAGTGGTCTCCTCGCTGACATCGCTTCATTTTGGATGTTAGAACACAAGAAGCTATCGTCATCAATGACATGTAATTTCAACAGTAAGTCAAATAAAATCTTTCCTTTCTAACAATGCAGTTCTTTAGGTCCCCGGAAAGTAAAATACTTCCACACATAGTGGTCTCTGGATAACACCAAAGTAACAAAACTCAAAGAAGCTCTTTCCAATAATGCCTGTACGCGTTTCTCTATCTTATCTCTATTTCAATCAGTAAGTGCGTCGAATCTTCCTGGAACCGATCGATTATACATTAGCCCGAATGGAGTTGATTAGGATATCGTGCACAAAGCAGTGCCTTTCGATTTAGTATATTGAAGAAGTAGTTAAGACGATGCAAGAACATGCAGACAAGTTGTGCGTGTTTTGTAAAAGGGCGGTACAGGTAACAAATACTCCACTATTGCTTGAATCATTATAGCAAAAGGAACGATTTCGGCATAGTTTCTGCAGCTTGGGCTGGAATTGCAGCAATGGTCTCACACCACTTGTCGTTTAAAAATTACCCTACACCTGAAGGACAATCTGTGTCTGTTTTAACGATAACAGCAAGAAGGCTGCATTATATTGATAATGGAATGAACGTCCAACGGCCAGTAATTATACTGTAACGACTGTAAATAAATTACTTCAGGATTTAATGAGAAACTACATTCCATTTTGTGGAAAAGTGATGATACTTGGAGAATACTTCAGGCAGGTTGTACTAATGGTTCCTCATCCTGTCAACATAGCACAAATGTTCATTTTCTACGCCATGTTCCAAGTGATACAGTCTTAACATAAGAGCGAATGAAGTACAAGTTTTTGAAATTTTCTTATTGGATGTTGGAAACGACGACCATTTCTCATCAGACAAGGAGTCAAAAGAAGTAATTGATCTATCAACTAGAGTAATTTCTGCTAAAGGCATTATTTCCGAGTTTTGTGGACAAAAGTCACTTTGGGAGATGGTATTTCGAAGATTTCTTAAGTTGATATCCTCGCACAAAAAACGAGCAATGTAACGAAATTATCTTTAAAGGGAGCTTTAAATTTACTACATGGACAACATAAATTATGTATAAATATAAACTTGTTGGTTGGTGGAGATGCAAGGTAACTTAAGTTTCCGGCAGAGGTTTTGACACGTTAGACCCAAGTTGGAGTGCAACCACAACACTTTTAGACTCAGTAAAAGTTGCAGTTGGAGCAATTGCAATTTTGCTGAGGAATGTGAATATAGCAAGCGGATTATAACATTGATAATGGTTTATTATTGCTAGCTTACGGAAGCAATAACACCGCCTTGTAAGGCATTACTTAATAAGATTACTGAAAATGTACTTACATTGTACAATTTAAAAATAATAGGTAATTATTTCTGAAAGGTACTTTTATTACCCTGAAAACTCTTGAGTTTGGAGAATATGATGTGGTGGCCTTTTAACAATGATTGTGATACTTTTTGGTAACATCACAATATGCGAAGTAGTGTGTTACGCAACATTAGTGCAATGAAATTATTGGACTACAACAGAATCCTCAGGAATGAAAAATTAATCTCAAAGTTTTGGAAAAGTAAGAAACCAACAGAGGCTTTTAAAAGAAAAGGCCATAAGAATCCTGATTACAAAGACTGAAAAGTACCAGATCACTAATTTAAAGTCCAAAGCTTCAGTTTCCTGCTGTTTACCGCAAATTTATTTTCTTAACACAAAAAGAATATTATATAGAAAGCTACATAAGAACTACATAAAAACTATATATTCACATAAGCTTTGAACGTAACATTTCTTGAAAGTAAAATTGATTATATAATAACAATTAAAACTACAAAAATACCGATTAAAGAAGGTATTTTAGGAGAGTCCAAATCAGCTGTTGATTCAAGCATGAATGGATGGATGTTTTTTATCTTCTTACGTTAAGACTACAATGATATGTAATCTTCCATTTCCCATTTACAAGAGAAAAATTCCTCAATTTTCATTTATCTTCTTGCGAGGATCCAAAATTTAACAGGGCTGCGGGCAAGACTACAATGCCTTCCTTTGTCGTCAAAGTCTTCGTCGGGTCAACAGGAAGGTCCTTCAACTTCCATTACTGGTGCAACAATGACGGCCTAGCTAAAGTCAAGTGGCAATGACTCAATCAAGCGGCGCAGATGCACCATCCACCGTCAATATGCTAACAAGTAAGGGGGCGCGGCGGGACCTTGACAATGATCCGAGAAAGGTCGAAGCGTGATGCCGCCGGGCCGGTCGTGGTTCTCGCCGCGGTCTAGGTGGAGGTCGTGGTCGTGGAGGTAGTCGTGCGGACACCCGTAACATAACAGCTGATGTGGGGTAACGAGCTCGGCGACGACCACGGTATAGCTGCTGCTTCACGATCAGCTGTGGCTTCAGCTGCTGACCTGTCGATACAATATTGCAGTCAGCCGGACCTCTTTCTTGTACTGCTGAAGAATTGAGGAGATTCTGACTTCAACTGATGATTTGTGGCGGAAGATATACCATGATCAAGTTCGCTTCCTGATGATTTATCGATGAAGATATACTATCATCAAGTTCGCTTCTTGATGATTTATCGATGAAGATATACCATGATCACGTTTGCTTCCTGATGATTCATCGATGAAGACATACATCATCAAATTCGCTTTCTGATGATCTATCGAAGAAGATATACTATCATCAATTTCGCTTCCTGATGATTTATCGATGGAGATACGAGACTATCATCAAGTTCGCTGTCTGACGATTTACCGATGAAGATATACTATCACCAAGTTTGCTTACTAAAGATTTATCAATGAATATATACTGTCATAAAGGTCGCCTCCTGATGATTTATCGATGAAGATATACTATCACCAAGTTCGCTTCTTGATGATTTATCGATAAAGATATACCATGATCACGTTTGCTTCCTGATGATTCATCGATGAAGACATACATCATCAAGTTCGCTTTCTGATGATCTTACGAAGAAGATATACTATCATCAAGTTCGCTTCCTGATGATTTATCGATGGAGATATACTCTCATCAAGTTCGCTGCCTGACGATTTA
This sequence comes from Homalodisca vitripennis, assembly GCF_021130785.1. NCBI lineage: Eukaryota > Metazoa > Arthropoda > Insecta > Hemiptera > Cicadellidae > Homalodisca > Homalodisca vitripennis. Next base: position 12,704,842 of record NC_060214.1, on the reverse strand, counting down.
TCGATGGAGATATACTATCATCAAGTTTGCTTCCTGATGATGTACCTCAACATCCGCTTCAAGTTGAAGATTTAGCATACAGCTTATGGAGATGTCACTTCTGAGGTGGGTGGAATTACCTTCATGGAGTGGGAAGGTCTGAAGTCTCTTCTCTGGATAATTGAAAAAAATCACAACTTTACAAATTTTGGAATCTAAAATTTACTTTTTTTAGAACCGTTAACAGTGTTCTCCTGACCCAAAAGTACGTAATTGTCACTTGCAAGAGTAATAATAATGTTCGCAATACCATGCGTCAAAAGTAGCTTTAGTCAGCCTAAGTACATTTTGTGGGCAGACGGACGTTAAATCCACAATAAAATATCAAATTAGGTATTGGCAATGCTTTAAATGCTGGAATGAACTCAAGATTGAATTGCAAACTTATATAATCTTGTTAATTTGGTTATGTTTACATTTATTAGATGTTAAAAGTCAATTGTCAGTTAATTGTTGAATTTTAATTATAGTAACAGCTGACTTAAATAAAGCTGTTCACATACTGTCAAATTATGGGCCATTTAGTTTGCAAGTATAATACGAATTCTTTCATAAAATGGTTATTTCTCAAACTATTTTTATAAATGAGATGTCTTTGGAAACAATATTAAAACTTATTTGAAAATATTTTTTCTGATATAATACCTTCTGACATAGACCATTTTACCAAGTTTTGTAGCAATCGTTAAGATAAAAACAAAGATAAAATTGTTTTAAGAAAAAAGAAAAAATGGCGTATAGCTGTTAAACGAAGTGGAAGTTTGAAAAAAGATATTCTTCATTTTTAGCTTAGAATCACACATAGAATCTAAAAATGCATATCAAGCCCAACCTTTTTTTTTACACCCTGTATAGGTTTTTAGTAATTGTCGGCGTAACTAGGACCTGGAAACGGGGGGGGGGGAGAAGAGAACAGCACACTGGGGGTTATTGAATCAATCTAAATTTAAAAAATTAATAAGCCTAATTCAAAGTAAAACATTTAACTGGTGTATTTAAAAAAGTAGGATTACTGGTATACGTATTTTTTGTATGTGTTCTGATGATGAACTTTTTTGCTGTCAGAAGGACATTTTATCCTTATGGAAATTGTGAAACCAGATATTAGCATCGTTTTAAAGTTCGCGTAAACCCAAGAACCGGCAATTCGATCCTGCCACAGGACCTACGCTGAGATTTATTTTGCGATAGTTATTTGACCAACGCTAACGATAGTGATTACGGGATGCAAAAAACTAGGTATGGAAATTGTGACATCAAGAGCCTCTATTTTGGCCCGAGAATAGCCTACTGCGACCAGGCACTAGGCAATGTGCCACTGTTGCCGCCCAAGGCCAAGTGAGTCACATAATTACACACTGAATTCTCCGCAAAAACTTCCAAATGGACACCTGTCTTCGTTTTTTTTACTAGGAGGAATGTCTTCAGCGAGATGTTGTACGTGTAATAATCTGTTTAAGAACAGGTGTTTGAAAGACATTGTTCGAAATCCATTGGTGGTTTTGGTCAACGACAATTAGCTCCGACCGCCGAGTACATAGTAATATAGAGGGGTCAGTCTGAGTATCGAGTGAGAGCGATCAAACAACCGAATAACTGACGTTGGGATCGAGTAGCGACCATCGCGTGCACTTGGTGTGCATTGTCAGTGCTCATTTTAAATCTATATGTATTTGAATACTTACAAGGTTTTCGAATACGTTTGCTTGTAAACAATCGAGTTTTTCTCTCCCCTCCCACAGTATTGTGTACGTTTATTTAGATTTTTACTATTAGCGTCTGTAATAATCATTTAATCAATTTAAAACTTGTAGGTTATGTCGATTCAAAATTAAACCGCACAACTCCTAACAGATTAACTGTATTGGGTAATTGATTAATGTATTTATTATTTTCTTCGTACTATGGAGCATTCTACCATATGTGATAGGTAGTACTTAATTGATATCATGATGGCTAACAATCCATCCAAACATCATTTTAGTGGTGTTTAATTTAACACAAAAGAATAAAATATGTAGGAAATCCCATCAAAATAATATGTACTTGCATTTATATCGTTTTGTACATAATATAGCATTTTTAATTCTATGAATATGAAAAATAATACGAAATGGCACGTCTTAAAAGTAACACATATTTGTAAAAAATTGATTAATATTTTTCATCCAGTAGTATTATAATAAATAGCATATTCATAATAATTTTAATAAAACATTCATTATATAAAAATGTACGTAATTTTTAAAGTAAATAAAAATTTACATTTTCAGTGCCGCGGTTACTTCTTAAATCTAAAGGTAATTTGCAAGCATTTGGGAAAATCTATTTTTTAGACAGCACCCAACAATGTTTTGACTTTTTACACCAATATACTAAAGAACGTGACACATATTATATTATCTTTTTTGAACAAAACAAAAATAACAAACATTTTTAATTGTTTATAAAAAATCAACTTTTAAATATTTTTTGGTATAACTAATATTTTTTAACTTTGTAATAATATAATAAAAACGAACAAAATTTAATATACACAGTACTACACTTTTCTAAAACTAAATAAAACTGTATACGTTAATGCTGTATTAAGTAAAGCATTAATTTTATTTTTAAATTTAATATTTTGGAAAATGGTAATTAATTGAACAATATTTGTTTGATTTAAATTAAAATCTTATTGGGGATAGTAGATGAATATATTTTGTAATCGGATTTGTTTTTAGCCAAACAAACAAAAATCGTGATGTCGTTTTTACACAATTTAATTTGTATTTGTTTTGTTATACATAGTATGTTTTGAAATGTTTATAATAATAATAATAAAAATATAAATTAAATTCACTTTAATGTTTCACTTATTTATGTTTTTTAGATATAAAAACAAAAATATTACGTTTTAAATTACCGTCTAGTCTAGTTTTAACAAACTAGTAGAAGAGACACCATCATGTAACGTACTATTTTATATAATTAGTGACAAACGTTTTCTTCGTAGATTAAAATAGTACCTACTTAAAGAAAAAAATCACTAGGCCGATGTTAGACTTGTTTAACGAATATAAACATACTTTGTGCAAAATTTTATCTCTGGCACCAGCCACTATAAAGTGGTTATAAATGAACGAGTATTCGTTTCAAAATAACTTTAGCCAAAGTGTTTTTAAGTAACAAAACCACTTTGTTACTGTGTTACAGTGTAAACCACATGCACCACAAGGCTCGATAATTGAATACAAGAGTCTCATATGTTTAGGACTAAGAAAACTATTCTTTTAAACAGCTGAGTATTTAAACAACGTGTTTTGTTTATTTGGAAAAAATGTTTACAGGATGCTAATAATAGTTCTACAGAACGTGTATAAAGTAACAAGAAAGTCTCGGGAAGTAATGAAGGGCGAGAGGGCAGGAGGTGGGGCGGAGTCCCTGGCAGTGAACGTACGGTATGTGGGAGAGAACATCGGCGATATTGGAAACGTGAGGATACCGGCCCATAGGACTGTGAAAGCTGATGCCATTAATGCAATGAAAGTCGAGGATGCAGCCTGCAGACTAGACCTACTTACTTTAATGAACAACTGGATGAGATTTACAAACATCCAAGAGCACTGAATCCACTCCGCGCGTTGTTCTGTTATTTTTATATTTTATGCAGTGTTTGAGAATTTACTTCATAATTACTTCAGATCCATCTTCTATAACATTTCATGCATGCTAAAATTGGTTGTAATTCACTATTAATGGTTGTGGAAATGGATCAGATCAAGTAAAAATCTGTAATTTAATTATAGAACATACTTACTTCAAAAGTAAATAGCACTTTTATATTTAAGTTTAGATTTATACTATATTGACGATTGCGATGTACTTTCTGTGTACCTTATGCAATAAAAAAGAATTGAATTGAATTGAATAGAATAGAACAGCGATTCGATATTTTCAAGTTCCTTCGTAAAAGAATTTTGCAGACCTAGTCTGCGTTCATGAGCTAGTGAGTGGACTTCCTGAATTTCGTCTGTGATGTTGGACTTTTAAAGTTCCAAGAGATTCAAGGACGATTACCGGAGAATCTGCAGCCTACACTTTACGGATACCGTAGCATCTTTAGAGAGGGTAATAGGATAGACGAGATATGCTGAAATACGAGGGCCTATTTCAGATAGTTCTAAGCTCCGATGATAGAGCTGCTGCGCCACGTAACTTTATTGTTACCGTTCAAATATTTGGTACCTGACCACTGACCTCTGAGTGCTCAATCTTCAGAGGGCAGTCCGAGCGCTCACTCATTCCGTGCCTCTGTCTGTAATATTGAATAAGTTATCTCTTGTGTAAGTAATACAACAAATAAATCTTCCAAGAGACATTTAATTCATGTAATCTAAATTTAATGAAGTACTTTTACCCTTTATACTTTATTTTCCATTTTCTTGTGTTATTGACTTTTTCTCATAATTTTTATATTGCTTTTCTGTTGTTATTATTATGTCTTAAATTTTTATTTTTTCCCTCGCGTTAGCAAGAAACTCCTTTTTGTGATCTTTTCGTTTTTTCGTTATTGCTAATGGAAAATGGGAAAGTTATTAAATAAGCACGTTACTACGTACATAGCTGAGCCTTGCTCCGTTCTTCCCACTAGAGCACTGTTCTCGGTACGATAAGACATAGGAACTGCCATTGATGGGACATTGTGTATCACTAATAAATTTAGTTGACTGATACCATTAATTATCTCAGCGAGAAGCCTTGTTTTCAATTTTTATTGATGCAAATTCTTATCTTCTGATACTATTGTACTTCTTGCTTAACATTTCCTTAGAAAATACTTTTTTTCTTTCGGTCTTCTTTTTTGAGAATCTATAATTTTCTTAATTTCTCATAACATGATTTACTGGATCTGAAAGTGTAGATTTTTTTGCAAAAGTGAAAGCTGAGAATTTTGAATTCAGCTCCTTTCCACCTTCCGCATAGTGCAGCGTCTGAAACCTGACGTCATAGACTTAACTCCTGGAATCCGACGCCGACTTCAGATGTAAAGGAGCTGAATTCAACATTTTCATTGAATAGATCCTTCCCACCAATTTAACGTGAAGTGGAAGTTACCCTCTTGTCAGTTTTATCCAGAAGGTCACTAACGTGTCCCCCAAGATTTTCTCCATTGACCAACCGATAAGAGCATTCCAAAATCTTCAAATCTGAATGGTCAATGCTTGAAAAGCACTTTGTGTTCCAAGTGCACTTTCACGTCGAGAAGGAAAATGTGCACATGCTGAAGGACGGAAAGGAGCTTCTAAATGAAATGTGGGGCTGTCAGAGGCTCATGAGGAAAATGAGTATAGCCTGCGTGGTTAACAGGACATGACTAGTGCTAACCAGTTACGCAAGGTCACCATTACATTGCCACCGTGGATTCCTGATGGCAACATTCAGAGCGTGAATCTTCTACCGCACTACTTCTCTGTAGGTGTCAGACTTCTGTGGGAAAAAACTAAGGTCTTCATCTTGAATATTAATGCTTCGTATTTGGTTCTCAAATTGCATAATTCACGATTTGTGATACAACCAATTATTATGTGACTGTTGAGTTCAGCTCCAGTTCACCTTCTGGAATTCCAGTGCAGCGTTTGCTGAAATCTGACGACGTCACAGACTTCTCTCCTGGAATCTGGAGTCATGTTCGTCTGAAGAGACCCAAAAAAGTTGGTCACGAAGAAGCTTAAAATGAACTCTTTACATCGCTTAGACACCTACACTACAAAATATAATCTAATATAGGTGAAGAGTTATTCTTTGTTTGAAGTTTTTTTTACTATGGAAGGATTGTGAAGAAAAAAGGATATTTCCGGACATTAACCATTCAGGTAAATTTACCTGAAGAAGAGATCAAATTGCAGATCTCGAAACGTAGTGTTACCGAAAAGTTATTTTCATTGTCTTCGGCGTTTTTTACACGATATCTAAGGTGGAGCAACCGAGTAGCAACATTAATGTAGCTCTCTGGTAGATATATGTGGTCTTCAGACGAATATGACTCCAGATTCCAGGAGTCAAGTTGTGACAGCGTCATATTCCAGACGCTGCACTAAGAGGAAGGCGAACTGGGGCAATGGATCAACCCTTCCCACCATACCCCAATTGTTATATTGATACTAGAAGCCTAGTTGATAAAAAAGAAACAAGAGTTTCAACGTCTAAGTGATCAAAATGTGAGTCCTTAATGACTTTTCGACTCACAAATGAAAATAAATTGAATTTGAGCCTTTTACATGAACAGGGACTTATAGCAACATGGCCTTTTCTTACACACAATTCCACATCAACAGTGTGACATTGAATGAAAGCATATCTGTACAATTTACTTTGTTACACATTTCCACCAATGACACATCCGATTTCTGAACATCCCAATCGGCCTCTGGAGAAACAACTCTATCAAATAGACAACAAACTGAGGATAGCTTTCACTGGAAATGATGGTGAGGGAATTTGAAAACTGCAGTCCTACGGCGAGGCACGCTTAAAACTCATGAAGCAAGTTTATCTTTGGATGTTTCATTCCAAATAATATTGAACGTCTCTAATCAAAAAAGAAAACTGGTTTATTTAACCTACTCCAGAATGGTTTATAAAAGCAATTGCATTTTTCCTGTGTTGGATTTCAAAATCACCTCAATCTCATGCAATGTTATACAATTTCATATAATACACATGAGCTTATCGGTACTAATAACTGGAGTAACAACTTCTTGTTCTTTTTAAAGCTGTCGATATTACAATATGCTATATGTATATTGCTTAAAACCTAGATGAAGTTAATAGTTATGATAATCTATCTATATATATAAAAATGAATGTTTCTATGTTTGTCCTTTATGGAATCGTGAACTATTGGACCGATCATGATGAAAATTTGTACGTATATGTATTTTTCCACGGAGAAGGTTTATAAGCTATGCCCATCCCTTTCCCGATTCAGGATTCCGCCCCACTGGTTACAGAAATACCCATAAGAAATGCATTGCAGCAAACATATGTTAACGTCTTTTCAAATTTTTAATCAGCTGTTCTTTGTAAACATATATTACACTTATAGTTTTAAAGCATAGAGTAAGCTTAAGAGAAACGACAAATTTTGTTTAAACTGTTTTTGCAATCACTGTTAAACATAGACTTTACTATCCAGATAATACAATTCAAATTTGACGTAAAAATTCACCTTTAACTGCAATATTTATTTAATATAAACCATGCTCATGCTTGATCAGAAGAGTAATGCAGATATCATAATTACTATCTTACGTTGGCTACAAATATAAAGAATGTTATAAAATCAACCTTAGTTGTTTTTTTTGACAGAAGTATGGTTCTCAAAACTCCGTGTGTACATATTCTCTCGATCGAGACAACAAAGCAAGCTCAATCGTGGCATCGGAGATATAACTAATTTAATCTAAAATTTATTGTAGTAAAAAAAAAATTTACTAAGTAATATAAGGACTTCGGTTCTTAAGATTTGCGTGCGAAGCCGTGGGTAACAGCTAGATAGAGGCAGGAATATGGTACATACCTTCATAATACGCCCAAGAGGCTCACGATGGAACGACTATCAATTATCTCAGCAATGTTTAGAATGTGATAGAGAAAGAATAAGTGAATATAGTGTACTGTTTTCAACGGGAAATTGCGTGCGAAGCCGCGGGCAACTTTTGCAAAAAATTATTGAAATGCGCAGCAAAGCGCGCCGGGCCCGCTAGTATTATATATTTGTTGGTGTACCTATGACACCTTTGGTGAAACTACAACTGTATTGGGATAGAAAAGTGTTTTTTGTATTTTGTAAATAATATTAGATATATGCAATTTGTCAGCACGGTTTATTAAAAAATTGAAATTGTCTGATTGCTAGTCGATGCAGTGGCTGGAAAACCTTCATTTTCTATTCGTCTGCACATCTTGAGAACTAAGTTACGTATAGACTTGAAATTTTGCATGAAGATTCAGTTTTATATAAGCAACAGAAGTTCGATGATGGTTCATGTAATTCCATGGGATTTGGATAAGCATTAGAAAAAATATTTACATTTGTCTTATGGGTAGCATTGATGGCAACATGAACAAAAGAGTGTTTTGAGAAATTTCATAACCCAAAGATTTTAGATATAGTTAAGTAGCAATCATTTTACATACAACTTTCACTGTCTGGAACTTCGAGAATCTGGGAGTTTCGTGGATGATACCTACTAGAAGACAAGTGGAAGTTACCCTCTTGTCAGTTTTATCCAGAAGGTCACTAACGTGTCCCCCACGATTTTCTCCATTACCCACCTATAAGAGCATTAAAAAAATCGTCAAATCTGAATGGTCAATGCTTAAAAAGCACTTTATGTTCCAAGTGTACTTTCACGTCAGGAAGGAAAATTTGCAAATGCTCACGGACGGAAAGGAGCTGCTAAATGAATTGTAGGGCTGTCAGAGGCTCATGAGGAAAATGAGTATAGCCTGAGTAGTTAATTTTACTTACAACTTTCACTGTCTGGAACTTCGGGAATCTGGGAGTTTAGTGGATGATATCTACTAGAAGACAAGATCTACAAGATCTACTAGATGACGAAAGCTTATAGAAGTGGTAAACATCTAGTGAGTAGGAGCTCTTTAATTCACCTAGACTTACTAGGGGCTAGGGCACCCAGAATCTGGTAACATAAGCCAGAAGCTAGTTAAAAAGTGCACAGATAGACTATTTCAGTTACAAGAGTTTGGACCGAGAGCTCTCTCAGAAAGCTCTACAGGTCGAAAACGCCTAAGCAAAGCTCCACTTTGTAGAAAATCGCGCAATAAATCAATTTTAAATTAACTGAGTACAATCACACTACATTTAACATGAGACATTTTAACTCATGTAGCCTAATGGCCAGCAAGTTACCCAAAGAAGATTTCGTCTGTGGATTTTAAATTATGTATGATACTGTATTTATACATAAACAAGAATGAGTTCTATGATTATGTGAACTTGAGTGAGAATCATTGAAGCTTCTCACTTAGTAGGCTGGAACAATTTGTGTATGTTTGTATGTCCGAAGGACGTATCTAGATTGAAATGAACTGTAGACTTGAACTGTTGCATGCAACTTCAGCAAAGCCTGTTACGCAAGACTTATCGTTATGTACTCCCGCCTTGTTAGTTACACAATAACAAGAAAGGAAACTAAACTAAGTAATTAGTTTGTTTGGTAACCCGCACAATTAATTATGCGGGCTGGAATATCCCGCCAGGAACTCATCCGAAGAATAATAACAATTCTCGACAACAAAAAACAAGTTTTGTGAGAATGTCTTAATAGTTATTAAGTCCCGAGGAAACGCGTTGTACAGCCGTAGAATGGAATGGTGAACACCCTTGTCACGAAGAGCTATGAATAGAAAAAGAACTCCATGTATCTCTGTGCTATAACTCATTGATGGTGATGCTTGGAAGGATGAAAATACTCTCTGAAGAAAGTCACGATACGGTCCTATATGTAACCCGTGTAATTCTCTTTAGCATTTTAAAAGGAATTCCGAGAAAGATCCACAAAATCCAACAGTATACAGGGTGTCCCATTAGTGACCCGACAAACTTCTCAGGTGCTTTCCTCTCATCAAAATAATTAAAAAAAGTTCATATAAACCTATGTCCAGAAACGCTTTGTTAGCGAACTATGGGTAGCGAAATTTGTCGTCTAATTTTCTGGGGAAGGACGGAAATAGAGCGAAACTGATATTTTTATGACTTACATTTAGGTATTACATTTAACGGATTTTATGTAAAAAGAACTGGATTGGGCATGAATCGTCAAGGAAATAATTTTAGATCATTTATAAAGTATGTAAATTTGAATAAAATATTCAGCAATTAAAATTTTGTTTTTAGGAAGAAAGTTCATTTAATAAACATATATTGCAATTTCTTATTTTTCGCATGTGTTGATTTTATTAAACATTAATTTTTTAACTTTGTGTTTGCTTATTATTGGCCAATTTTACATAATTCTTTTTAGAATTAAATTCTCTACAAGTTTTGGTTAAAAGTGTCTCCGTTTATTACATATTTAATGAAGTTAATGTACTTCAAATCTAAACAAAGCATGTTTTAGAGACCGAATTTGATATCGGAGAAATGGGTGGTTTTACAGGTCTGTGATTACTTCATTCAATTTTTGAGTTCATTTTACGTACATAAAATACAATAAATTTAACACCTAACTTTACGCCATAAAACGTCAATTCCGCTTTATTTCCGTCCTTTCCCAAAAATCTGACGAAATCATTCGCTAGCCGTAGTTCGCTAACAAAGCGCTTTCGGACACATGTTAAATGAACTATTTTTAATTTAATTTGATGAGAGAAAACCACATGAGAAGTTTATTGGGTTACACGTGGGACAAACTGTATTTTTTTCTACTGAACGCATAACGACAGCAATATTCAGGATAATTTCTTTGCTGGCTATATGCACTGGAGTTCTGAAGGCAAAACGAGCGTTGTTCCTGAAGATAGGTTGACGATGTGGTTAATCCAATTAAGTTTTTCTGCAACAATAATCCCAAGAATATAAAGGATTAATAATGAAGCTTATTGAGCAACAGCTGCTATGACTTGGTGAAAACACCTCTTTATTTTTATTTAGGTGGAGACCATTTGACGAAAACCATTTTTCAAAACCTAAATTGTCACTATAAACTTATGTAGTTGTTTTAGGGCGAAATTTATTATATTGGCATAGTGTTGGCATAGCAACAAATATAGAAGTAGAGGTCTGTTTTGGCTGGAATATCTTGACTGAATAAAGATCAAGTCAATTTTGAGTCTTGAGGAATTAGCGAAGAAAATCGCAAATAATTGCTCCGGTATTTTTAAAGGTTAGAAAAGACACAGCTTGCTTCCTAACAGCCAAATAAGAAAAACAACAGAACATGTTCTACTCTTCAACCCACCCACACATCTACGATTTCCTCAAAAGAGCTGAATGGGTTCACGAACAGCGCGATCTATCCCACCCACCATGAACCGCCTCAAACACCTCATCGGTGGCGTGCTATGTTCAACAAATCCTCCCTACACCAATAAGAACAGTTTGCTAAAAGTTTTTAGAAAGGAAATTATGATTAAATCGATAAAGCTTATGATTTGAAATATATTTGCAAAAGGAGGAATCAAGAAATTGGTCTGTAATTTGATATGTCTGACGTTGACCTTTTTTAAGATTGGACGAACAATAAACAGATTGCGGACAATCAATAGACGCATTCACTCAAATTTGCCATTTTTAAGAATAGTTATTAAGAATCTACACGAATGACACAAAAGATGCGGTGCTTTGATCTTGTGTTCAAACCTCATTTATCACGCCCACTCCCAGAAATCACACAAGCCGACTCACTGAATATGTGTCGCTCGGAAGCCAACACTGTGTACCGCAATTAGAGCAGAGTCAATATTTAACACGCACACTACACAGTTGGAGCAGAGTCGACAATCTCGGGTTAGCCAACAACACGGTTCTCCCACCGGTGATCAACGACTGTCCTGTCGCAGACGGACGGTGCGGTGTCGGGGATGAAGAAACCGTGTCGGTTCTTTACGTCCGAGCCGCCGCGTCTTGTAAGACTATTGTTGATAGTTCATTGTGAGACGTGGGTTCGGCCCGATCCAACACGCGCTTGCGGATGTGTGTGCGAGTGCGTGTGCGTGTGCGGTGCACCAAGGGCGTTCCTTCAACTTGACGTGACAGACACGACACCCAGTTGCATCACAGACGGGCCACACGCACTTGGGCTAACAACTCTCGGGGAATTCGAGACCAGAGGGTTTCCGAGCATACATTCTCGGACTCGGAATTTCTGAAGGCCGCCGAAGTATCTCGCCTGGAAGGTGTAGTAAACCTCTATTAATACGGAGCCCATCACTCTGGACAGCTTTCTCCCGTGAATATTTACGTAATAAAGACGTAAATATACGTGAACACGACACAGCTCCGTATTCGATTTACACGCTGTCATTGTTATATTTCTATTATTCCTGAAAGGAATTTATGTCAGTACAGCACAACGAGACAATGCCTATTTAATTCCTGAGGCAGGAAGACCTTTAATCCTGACTTTTGACAATTTAATTGCACATTTTGCTTCATTACTGCACATCTGTATTAGGATTTTTCAATCGGTTTTCTATTGATTTTTGAAAAAGTCCATACGATAACCTTTTAATTTGCTTTCATAAAATTAGGCAAAATAGACATCTTTATCGTTCCTCGAGGAATTTTAGATATTTAAAATAATAATCTGGGTTTAAAAAACAGGCTCATGGAAAAAGGTGAAGATAAAAAACCTCTTAAAAAGCGATGTACATTAAGCATATAAAACATGATTGAAGGAAAGGATGATTTGTACGTAAATCATGTAATTCCATCAGTCACTATTCACATGAATACTTGTTAAAATCCCTATCCTTATCTTCAGCCGGCTTTCCCAAGGCCTTATAACAAAATTGTTGAAAATGTGAAATTATAAAAAGTCCCTATCTTCAAGAAAGGCATCTTAAAGGGCTACCACTACGAAGTCTGAAAAACTCAACCAAAATATAACACATCATCTTTTAGAGGTTTTTTTAATACTGACAAAATTCCGATTTTTAGGAAGGTAATGTTTACCATCAAAATCCTGTCCTAAGGTGTGAGTGTGTGCTGCAGCGGAATCTGCTGCTTCTACACAAAACTCCTTAAGAGCTGAAGAGACGAACCGAAGAAGTCGAAACAGGCAACTCATCGCAAAAAGACGTCAGAACGTTAGCTCAAAGATAATATTTGCACCGACACTTTACCAATACATACATACACAAGTGAACTATTATTTCCAATAATCCAATGGTGTACAATCCATTGTTGAAACAATTAAAAATAATAAATAAAACAAATAAAAAGGCCGAACTATCGTTTGAAGTCTATCGAACAGTCGTGTTTGAAGAACAAATCCGAAACTTTAAGAATGCATTGGCCTGTTTGAATATCTGCGTTGAACAAATAACGCAATATGCAGTGGAGAAATATGTCGATGATGATGCATTTCACTAGGATTTGACTGATATTTTAGATTGGTCTTATGGATAACCATGATAGTATCGAGAAAATCATATGGTAAACAAGTTTGTAAACAAAATTATTACAATCATATGACGAATGCAGACGTATTTTGACCTATATTTTGTAGTTCAGTTTTAATAATTAGTGTTGTGTTTAGTTTTTTATTGAGTGCATGTTTTAGAGTTAATGAAGTTGACACAGAACATGGTGGTTGTGATTCCTGACTTATAGCCTAGTAGTTTATTTTAGCCCAGTTTGTAATTATGTGTTAGGTTAGTAATTTACCTGAAGAAGAGATCAGATTGCAGATCTCGAAACGTAGTGTTACTGATTTTTTTGTTTCACTGAACGATGGCAAATGTCCGGAAAAAATCCCTTCCATCGTCAAAAATAAACTTCAAAGAGGAATCATATGACGTAATAACACGTGTACCTTTAACTAACGATAAGATATCTTGGGAAAGATATAATCTGTAGATTGAATTTCCGTGAAAATAGATTTATACGTAGACAAGAATGATGGTTGCATTTTCAGCCATGGAGTTTGTTGAGCGACATTGAATCCTGCATCAGTATGGTGACACAATTTTTTCAGTCCCTCGAGTGATAGGCTTCGCTAACGCTCAGCCAATAACGTAACGTCTTTACCTCCACTACACCGTAGATACTGATGATGTTCCGAACGTTAATTGTATGTACTGTTGTTAAAATATAAAGAATATTCAGATTCAGGAATATTCCTAATGCCACAGCTCTTGGGTTTTTTAATCGCTTCCTCGTCAAGAGCAACGGTTTCGTCCGCCTTCCCACACTAACTAACAGCGGACAAGCCCTCCTACCTTGTCGGGAACTAGGATTGTTGACACTGTTTATCAAGATGTCGCTGTAAAATTATGATTCCCCCGTGAAAAAAGAGGATTCGTCTAGCATCCAGCCGACAATTTATATCGCTCGGCTGCCACAAGTCCGGGGAGGTTACACCGTCCTGTGTTCTGTTAGCTTGTCACGACCAGACTGCGGTGTCGACACCAGGACTTATCAGATGTGGTCGTCGGCCTGGCCACTCGGTACGCTGCTCGCGTGCGCGCGGCGGTCGCGTGCGTGCGTCATTACAATGCGTCGTCGAAGTTACTCCACTCCTAGAGTATCCCCGAGTCGGAAGATTTTGCCCGGACCTAGTTGCGTAAACAGCGGCAAATCGAACGCAATTCTTGTTATGAATAAAGATTTTTTAAATCACGATGGTTCAGGATAAAAATGTTCACATTTTGATGGTCCATTAGTTATTATTCGATAATCACCGGAGAAAATAGCTGTTATGAATGAAATGACTTCACATATCATAGTTGCAAACCTATCGAAAGTGCTGATGTCCTAGTAGCGGTCTAAGATGTCAGACTTTGGATCTGAGCACTTTTGATCAGTACCATCGACCTCGTTCCGTATCGACTCTCCTTCCTATTCTGTTTAATAAGATCCTCACACACACCAATGGCTCATGATTATGGACAGATTAAGGCATCAAAGAGTTTGGCCTCCCCTTAAAGGAACTATCCTTTACAGCCTGCTGCTTCTTTTATCACTTGACTAGTTACGTCATTTTCTATCGGCCGTTTTCTCATATAGATCTTGATATCATCTACGGAATTCTCTTGGATGTCTAACCATGGAACCGTCAGAGTGAAGCGTCATCGTAAGGTTAGCCCTACCACGTTCCTTTTCCTGGTTCTCTTCAAAAACCGCAAGACGTGGACTCCTCTTACGACTTCGAAGTTCGGACCTGCTGATCTGAATGCGTGGGTTGTGGTTACTGGGGTCCTGTGGAACGACAGTCGGGATAGCGAGCTTGCAGGTACAATTGCTTGGACGTGGATGCTAGGACGGAATGGGGCAACGATCCTTCGCATCAGTGACTGTGGTCTCTGATCTCTTGAAGATGATTCCAGTGAGCTGGTCAGCCTCCAAGCCCCTTGACGCTTGAAGTACGTCAAAGGACTTTTTAGTCAGTGTAAGAAAAGATGTAGGTTCAGTATCTGTGACGCCCATGTAAGAACGTAAATTGTCAGAATGACAGTATATTCTCCAGTTCTTGAAGCAAAGTTTTCATTAGGTCCTTGAAGTTACCAGAAGGTTGGAATTCCTTGACGGGTGGACCAGGAAGGAATGTAGGCGATGGTGAGATCGCGCGCAAAATATGGCAGTGCCGCAAAATTCTGGGCAGCAGCAAGAAATTGCAAAACTTGAGGTTGTCTTTCAAAGTAAGTGTTCTCGTGAGTTCCTGCGAATTCGTGGACTCTGGTTTCTTTGGCAAATTGCGACATGACTTAATACACTCGTAAACATATGTTAATATTAATACTTCAGTTCAATTTTACGTTACTATTTTAATACTCTATTTATATCACTGATACTGAGTAAGTAAAGTTATTAAAACAATATGTCAGCTTCGCCTCAGTTGATGAAATGCCCAATTGATATTTTTCCCACAGCATTGTTCGGACTGTCTAAATGGTTACATTTCTCCAGATTTTCGCTTGAATTGTATTTATAGGCTTGAGTTTTATTGGTTGAGAACGATTTTTCAGCAGTACATTTCAGTAATACTGAATTATTTAAATAATAATAATCGTTTACTAAAAAAGTAATTCAAAATTGGAGGAGGGGTTCGGACCCCTTGGATCCCCTTGCTGGCTACGTCCTTGAGCTATCTCCCCAGATCTTTGTCCGATCCTATAAGGAATAATTTCATGTTAATTACTCAGCGTGATGGTCTGGAATATATTTGGAACCTGAACAAAAATCTGCAAGCTGACTTATTTGCATAGAGAATTTACGATTACCATGATAATCTTTAATTTCCTCCTAAATGCCAAAGCGACTGGGAAAATCTTGTTTACTCATGCATGTTAAACATTATGCAATATTTCAAGATTATTTCTCTAAGTAAGGCGTTCACGTGCCGAGCGTTATAACCTGCATTATACCCACGACTAATGGGACTGCAGGATTGCATGCAAGTGATTTTTTCAGCTATGAACGAGTATCGGCTTACATTCTTCAGGTCTCAGACCTGTTCCATGGGTGAATGCATAATGCAGCTCGACCATCAGGTCTGGCCACTGGTGAAATCCCTTTTGAGTATTGGCCAGCCGGTTTAATGTACACGGGTAGCTCCTTGCACCTTTTAGCGCCAGTGGCAAACGGTCAACAGCTTTATGGTAGACGTGATTTTTATTGGGATACACAATGATTTTGGGGAAATGCCCATATACAGTTTTGTAGTCTAGGAGGCAAGTACCGATTTGCACTGTATACGCACTCAACCTAGTTTCTCTAAAAATCGAAAGAGAAATTTTATCGAAAGAAATCGGTCGTCAGCCGCGCTAGTTCTGGAGGAGACCAAAATGGAATGGTATCAAAAGGGTTACAAATAGCAAACCTTAATTTTTTTCAGATCATACTTTTCTTAGCACTTCACACTTAAAACCAACTGTTATACACGTAAATAAGTGTTAAATTGGCGTCAGATAACCATATACAGACCCTAACAGTAGCGATTTACATACAGTCTTTACATCTAGTTGAGTAACTATGATGTACCGACATCTCTTTATGTGTCTGACGGCAGGTTTGAAGTGTATCAAAGAACAAATATAACCTGAAAAAAAAACAATTTTATATTTTTAACCCTTTTAGTACCGTCCTATTTTGAATTCCAGCAAAAACAGCGCGCCTGGCGATCGGTTTCTATTGTTAGAAAAAGTTTCTTTATCGATTTCAAGAAAACTCCGATTATGTTGTTATACACATCAATTTGGCTGCAAATAGTTGAATCCCTTGTACAACAAATGTGGGTTTTATTTCTAATTTACCCAACTTTATATTCGAGATACACTTCTTACATCAAGCACTTCACAATGAATAAAAGACATCACCACTCGCCAGTGTGTGACCCAACAGTGTAAATCACTGGCAGCCACAACAAGCACTTCACAATGAACATTAGTCATCACCAGTTAACAGTGTGTGGCCCAACAGTGTAAAATCACTGGCAGCCACAACAAGCACTTCACAATGAACAGTTGTCATCACCAGTCGCCAGTGTGTGGTCCAACAGTGTAAATCACTGGCAGCCACAACAAGCACTTCACAATGAACAGTTGTCATCACCAGTCACCAGTGTGTGGTCCAACAGTGTAAATCACTGGCAGCCACAACAAGCACTTTACAATGAACATTAATTGTCATCACCAGTTGCCAATGTGTGGCCCAACAGTGTAAATCACTGGCAGCCTCAACAAGCACGTTACAATGAACATTAGTCATCACAAGTCACCAGTGTGTGGCCCAACAGTGTAAATTACCGGCAGCAAGGATTTGCGCCAACAGCGACTGTAAAAGTGGCATAACTATTGTTGTGTCACATTTTAATGGCGAAACCCCGTTATCTGGAGTACAATCGGAATAGTTGAAGTGCCATTGCTTCATCAGCACAGCCATGTCGAGACCCCACCTCCGCCTGACCCACAGGTCTTGACTTATCTGCTGATCTCGTATACCGACTTCAAACAAATCTAGTGTGTGATAAATGCAAGATCCAGTTATTGCTTTCATCTAGATTAATTTGTGCTGTTGACATTTCAACTTGGTGGCCGCTTCTAATGTCATAACATGCCAACGGTCAAAGATAGCCCTTAATCAATTCTGTTTTTAATCAACTGTTGTAAAAAGAACCTTTCTGTCCAGAGCCAAGAGACAATTATCATTGTATAAGTGTACAACCTAGCATTGAGGAATTTCCTTTTAAAAAGATCAATCTTCAGCCACGTTAGTTTGAGTGGAGGTCGAAGTGGTTGAAAATATCAAACGATAGTTTTGATTTCAGATAACTTTTTCTTAGCTTTCGATACCATCCCGCATCGATCCCCACTAAAACTATCATAGCTGACGATCTTGGCTTTGGATCCAAGATCTTTCAGAAGGGAAATATCTCTATCCGTTTATTGAAACCACAAAAAAAGTTTGTGTACTCGTACAAAACAAACGGGCTCTTTGCTCCTAGATTAGGACTATTTAGAATCTGATTAGAAAAGCAAACCGACTGGATTTGACATTTGTCTATGGATTGCTTTCGGAATTTCAGAGTTTTTTTATAGGTTACAAAGTTAGTTCTCAATATCCTGACTGCTGTCTGTACAAATAACACATGCAAGTATTTGGATCAAATATTCACTGGATTTTGTCATTAGAACTTATTTTCATCGTTATAAATATCAAATTATGACAGTTACCAACCATGTTATGGTCTACGATGAATACGTATACTTTACTTGGGTTCGTTAGCGGCTTCATTTAAAAAAAGTTTAAAGATGGTGGCTATTCACCATCGTGTATTAAATCTTTCTAAAGTTACTTGTCATCTTCTTCGATCATCGTGAGACTTTAACATTTGCCAGAAAAGATAAAAAAGGTTTCTTAGGTTTAGTTCAAACTAATCTATCTCATCGCTGTACAGTAACGTTCTTCCCTTGCATCTTGAAATGTCACCTTTGGTTGTGTATTATTCTATTTATCCAGTGCTAAAGTCTGTTGGCATTTGAATTAAAAACCTGTCGTTGAATGCTATCTAGTGGCAAACAAATAAACCCTCATATTGATTAAACTTTAAAGAAATGAAGAATGCCCAAACTTTTGAGTTTAGTTGATCAAAATGAGGTCATTAAAAGAAGATCCAAATCGATTACAATTCTTTATACTGAGCTTGGTGGCACTTATCGCCGCACAGAATTAACTTTCCCGCACATTTATGGCACAATCCTCACGTGGGTGTAAGGTCGGTCCTCTTAGACACATACGAACCGCGAAGAGATTGTAATTTGCCATTTAAACCGTTATTTATTGTCTTACGTTGTTACTTCAATATTCTTACACCCAAAACTGAACCGTATCGAATCTTCTTTAAACTATTTTTTACCAATTTGAGCGAAGGAAGGCAGGATGTAATTATGTCAGTCGGTGCTCGGTTTAACCGCTCGATAGCCTCGCCCACTCTGACGACTAGGGAACATCAATCTCCATTTTGTCTCTAGCCGACATGCCATTTTAGTGGTCAACATCTTCATTATTCTGCCTGGTGTCTGCCAACTGCCATGTTTGGTGAACAGATTATACTCTAATCTTGTTGTTTTTTGAAAGGTCGTGCTGTTCAACTAAGCGTGAGAATTTCTCGCCGGTGCATCTCTCCTGACACTGCAATCTGTCAAATCTCTCTGATCTTGACTTTCCAAACCTCCTAGCACTGATCCTGACGAACCAAATTTTACCTCCTGGAGGAAGTGATGACATTCGAGTCGGTTCGAGGGTTGTGAGAACTTCCATTCGAATACTCCTCTAGAACACAATAGCATAGAAGGAGATCTAGGGTTACCGGTGCATCTCTTCCTAATACTGCAGTCTGTCTGGTCTTGATTGTCCAGATCTTTCAAAGTGACCTTGACGAACCAAATTGTAACCTCCTGGAGGAACAGAAGAAGATCGAGTTGTGATGATTACCCCCATCTCGAAATCATTGTAACACAAAGGCACATTTGAAGAAGATCTGTTGCTGGAGTTACCAGTGCTTCTATATCACTCTAATACTGCATGTGTTGCCGGTATTGACTCTCCAAACCTCCCAGCGCTGATCTTGATGAACCAAGTTGTCACCTCCTGGAGGACCAGAAGAAGGTCGAGTTGGACCATGAATTGTGATGATGACCTCCATCCTGAAACTCTACAGTAACACAATAGCACATTCGAAGAAGGTCTATCTATAGAGTTACCAGTGCATATCTCTCTCTAATATTGTAATCTTTCCATGTACAGGTATTTCCGGTATTGAGTGCCCAAACCTCCCAGCACTGAGTTGGACCATGAATTGTGATGATGACGTCCATCCCGAAACTCCACAGTTACACAATAGAACATTCGAAGAAGGTCTATCTATAGAGTTACCAGTGCTTATCTTTCTCTAATATTGCAATCTTTCCATGTCTTTCCTGTATTTATTGCCCTGGAGGAACAGAAGAAGGTCGAGTTCGACCGTGAGTTGTGATGATGACCTCATCCCAAAACTCCACCATAACACAATATCACATTCGAAGGAGATCTATTGATAGGGTACCAGTGCATCTTTCTCTCCAATACTGCAAATTCTCCTGCCTTGACTGTTCAAACCTCCCAGCACTGATCTTGACGAACCAAGTTGTCACCTCCTGGAGGAAAAGAAGAAGGTCAAGCCGCGTGTTGTGACGAGGACCTCCATCCCGAAACTCCACCATAACACAAAGGCACATTTGAAGGAGATCTATTGACAGGGTTTCATCAGAAGTCAAGGCGACACTCACACCTGTCCGGCCCACAATGCGGCTAAATGCGGCGTGCAGTTTGGAGGCAGTGGTCAGCCGAGGACCGCATACTCACCCAAGGACGTCTCACAATGCGCTCAATCACCGACCACAATGAGTTATCGCAATGGTGTTTCGCGCAGTTTTCCTTTCTTTCAATGGGGCAACGTCGGGCCTTGGGGCCGTCCCGTAATGCCTTCGTAATGCGCCTGGGTTAAGCCGGCCTACCGTAAAACGGCTGTAATACACGTTAATACTCTCGGACGCGCACGATCAGCCACCACGCAACTACGCGGTGACAGGACGTTACGGGCGTATTGCGTGAGCGTAGTTGTGCTGCAGACATATATCTGAGCCAAAGGTATTTCCCGAATGTTCTCGGATTCGGTGGATACAAAGTAGTCAGCCCAACCCCTCTGGGCACTAACATCCTATTGTCAGGACGGACGTTCGATCCCCCCCCCCCCACACTGTTGGATGCTTATTGAATATTCGTTATAGATCAGTAAAAGCAATGTCTGTATCTACAGTGCCCTCATGTTGTTAGTGCAATTTAGGTTATCCGAGATGTATAAAACATGTTAGCGTATACAATTTCAACTTTGTTGATAAAATAAACACACACAATTCAATTCAATTTTTATCGCATAAAAGACACAATATAAATTGCATCGCAATCGTCATAACATTTAAAACATAACATTTTGCATTCATTTTTACAGTGGCTCTCATTCAGCTTACAGTTTTTCATTCACCCAATTCTCATTTATCACATAATTTCCCCACTCTAATAACATGGTCAGCCAATTAGGTGGTCCCCCAATCGTTAGCCATGAACTCGTCTGTACTACAAAAAACTTTCGAGATCAGCGCAGTTTTCAAACGAGTTTTAAATGCTTTAGGCATTTTTGATCGAATTTGGAAATTTGTAAATGAACTGAATTCCTGCCTGTGAAGGCAATCGTTCATAAGCCACCGTCCTGTGTCTTCCAGTACGGTAGTTATTCTTGCCTCTAGTGTCACAAGAGTGTACATCACTACCTCTTATGACCTAGCATTTTGATTTGACAAAAAGAGATGTTTCCAGAATATAGCGGCAGGGAAGCGTCAACAGTTTGAAATTTTTGAATACTGGTCTGCACGACTCTCTGTTAAAGTTTTGCTTAAATGCTTTTTCTCTGCAGGGTCACACACTATTGGTACTCAAGTCCTCTTAGACCATCTTTGGCCTGATAAATTAAGGAATCCTCTAGTTTTTGCCTTCTTATTGGTAATTTAAAGGAAATGACATTGACTTATGGGAATTTTTATATCATATTATTTCTTTGGATGTTTCCCTCTTTTCAATCAAATTGCTGACTCAGTCACATGAGATGTTACGGAACGGTGACAACGAATCTGGAGATTTTGATTGACTCCGAGTAGAACATTGAGATAGTTTTTGTAAGTGGAGTGATGCCGACTCGCCGACAATCCTCCAGACTCCGGACGGCCACGACGGAATGCCCGGCCGTTGCTACGACGACACGCGACAATTAAATTGATGCTCGCTGCGCTCCAGTTACGGTGTGGCCGACTCGACACCTGGTCTGCCAGCCACTTGACCGTGCTCGTTCGGCCCTCATTGTTTTACATCCCATTACCAAGGACAACAATGAAACGCACTCGTCACTTTTGTTGCATTTCGCTTTCCCTCCGCGTTTCTCGCGTATGCTCTCGTTTCGTTTTTCGGTTTTCCTTCTTCTCTACGTAGATGTGGACTACTCGGTCACAACCGATTTACGAGAGTGCTGGAACAACTTGCAATTTAGGACTTTTGAGCTATTCGGTCGAATGTTTTTAGAGCTTTGGCGCCGCAGTGAGCCGCAGTCAGCTGTTGTATTCATCCTAATAACCTGAGTCGGAGTTAAAGGTTATGTTTATCTCCAACCTTATCTTCAGAGATGTCCATGAACGTTCGTTGAGGGTTTACATCTTTGTGAATAAAAGTTTACTATATGCAAAACCGAGCAAAATATATTGGGCTATTCTTTAATTGTATAAGAAAAAAATATGTAATTACCAACATGTAAGTATTGTATAGTCTTCTAGATTGTGGGCACAGAAGTACTCATAGTACCCCTTTATATCAGTTTATTTGTATATAGACAAGATAGAGTTCTACGTGTGCATGTCCTTTCATGGGATTTGGCTGAGCGTTAGCAAAGCACTCAGGATGATATCTACAGAATGAATTCAGCAACAATTATATATTCCTTTACTATCATTAATAGTGGTGGCAAAATTCATCTTCTTTCTGTCTAATTGCTTGTGTGTTTGTTATCTGCTGGATAACACAAGAACGAACAAGTTATGAAAATAAAATTTTGTAAGTAGCGCCATTTTTATTAGACAACGTCGTGTTTGACGGTGGGCATATCACTTTAAGAAATTCAAAAGAGCCTTACGTACTACCATCCGCAAGGTATCTTGAGAAGAATTATTCTGTACACTTTAAATTTTGTATTAAAGTTCATTTATAAATAGATTATAATGATGAGTTTGATGAAGGCTCATGTCTGTTCATTTGGTTGAGCTTTAAATGGATAAACATGAATGTCATTGCATACACTCAGTAGGCTGGTAGATTTTCTCTTCTGTCTACGTGGGGGCTGGAAAATGTTCTGTCTCTAGGAAATCTTGAGTATGAAATAAACTTGAAATTTTCTATGCGACCTCAGAGAAGCTTGTGATGCGACACGTGGTGTCTGCCTTTTTAAGATTTAGAAATGATAAGTATAAACTCTCAGTCAAACAATAAGAGATCCTCCATGTTAGCAAAATTTCTGTTATAATGCCACTAGACTCCGTAAGTGAAGAAGAAGGATAATTTTATCGTGATGAAATAATCATATGTGACTTAATGAACCAAGATAGCAGCATTGTAATTTTGCATGGCGTTCTGTTTTATTTATTAGAACGTAATTTAGAACCTGTCGATTTTCATGGAATTTGAAAAGATCAAATCTATAATAACCTCCATGTAAGAATATATTTTTAATGTTTCCAGTTGAATTAGCTCCTCACTAGTCAAACAGGTATACAGAATTACAATGCTGTCTCTATTCCAAGCATTATAATTATTTATGAAATTGTATGTTAACACAAAACATCTAGGTCCTAAATGATTGACATTATGTTTATGGTTATAGTAAAAATATACAGTAACCTAATCGTTTTAGTCTAGCTTTCTGTATAGACATAAATAAACAAGAAATGTTACCTGTATGATGAAGTGATGTTGGATATATATTGTCAAATTTGTATATAACCAATTCTTTACAATACAGAGATACAAATTAGTGGACAAATCGTCCGCTCCAAACCTAAAGTTATTTCAAAACGTAGTCGCCAAGTTTTGCCAAATTGTACGGAATTACAAAACAATTCCGGAGATGGACGGCGCAATTACCATAATTTACTTCGATTACTGGGAACCCGGAACCAGCGCGGTGGGAGCCGTCTATTGTCCGGCATATCCACGGCCTTGTTGATACCTAACCTCAACACCTACGAGTCGATCGAACTATCGCGTGCGCAAATGCAGCGCAGCCGTCTTGATCGGCGCGTCGACCAGCTGCGAATCGCAGTCAGCTGTTTTATTGCTCTATCAACATCTGATGCGGGTTTATCGGCATTAAGTGAGGTTATGTTTATCTACTTCTTCAGAGATGTCCATGAACATTCCTTCAGTGTTTATATCTTCGTGAATAAAATGTTTACTATATGCAAAACCGAGTAAAATATTAGGTTATCCTTTAATTTTATAGGGAAATAACAATAATTATAAAACAAGTATTGCAATTAAGATAAGTGGACTTTTTCTTAAATCTGTTTAGGTTTTATGATCTGAAATTCCAGAACGAAGGGAATTAATTAGTGTAGTATCAATGAGCTTAGGTTTAAATATTAAGAATACTGTACTGCTTATGCAAGTTACGATTGTCTTTTTTGGTTTTCCAGACGTATTTATTTGTATAAAATTACAATTTTTACTGTTCTGGCGTGATGAAAAGAGGAACTAGGTTAGGAGTCAGTTAGGAACTGGGTCCGGGTACTAGTTCTTTCTGTGGATGGAATCTATGGCCAGTTTCACGTCTGCGATTCTGGACTTGTGATGTAGGAAAAGGTCTCAGTACCAACAGAATTTGGATACCTTGTATGCTCCCACCATTTCTAAAAACACTTGGGCTTGCAGGCAGTTCACCCTTTATCAAATTTGCATCATTTTGATCTGCAAAATGCGCAAATCAAAATGCAGATCTGCTATTCATGCATTGTGATCATCCATGTGCAGATGGATGTGTTGTTGCATATGAAGCGGTGATTTGCAGAAGACAACGGAGGGATTATTGGAGGCGGAGAATTATACTCTGAAAGATGTCACTGTTGCCAGATTGTAATAAAGGTCTTGATGAATGAAGTTGGACACCAAAACTCAATATGTACAGTTTTATAATTTGGTTGTAACATAATCATCGAGTGCTCTTTAGATGCTGTGAACTAGCCCCTCAAGGGATGGCTGTCCACGATAAAAGGGTCGATAACGAAAGACTGAAGGTGTAATTGTTCCAGATGATGGCTGTCAGATGATGATGGAGGGGTTGGTGGAGGCGGTGAACGTCTCCATGGGGCGGCTCGAGCTGACCACAGAGTTCTTCCTGGTGCCGAGCCCCAGCGGCCCACCCCCGCCCCCGCCCTACCTGCCACCAGCTCCGCCGCCCCCAGGAATACTGCGCCGTGATATGTGGGTGGCACCTCTACTCATCTTCTCCTCCCTCACCATGATCCTCATCGCATTATTTGAGGTAAGCTCTCCTGTTGTCGTAGACCTAAAACTAAATTTTATTAAACCTGTGGTGGAATATTTTGCGGTTGGCTGGCAAGTGCATTTTCTTACGATTCGTCCGTCAGGAGTACATTGTTGAATTGCATTTATTAATAACATGTGTACCTTGTCTTATGTCGCAAAACACTTGGACCAGTCTTCTCAAATTATTTCCTCAGAGTTTAGCTCAGGGATTGAAAGCCGTATCTTTAGGGTGGTTGATCAACCTTTATCGAGCACCAAGACCATAAGACTTAAAATCCCTTCTTTTTTACGATGGGTAATCTTATCAATCGTGAAACCGTTGAGAATAATCTTTTATTTATGACGTTCAATAGTCTTTTATCCTGTCTTTGACCCTTGCACTTTTATCAGTACCGTCGACCTTGTACTGTATTGGCTCTCCTCCTTTTTCTGTTTGATAAGATCCTCGCACAGGCCAGTGACCCATGAGGACGGACAGAATAAGGCATAAAAGGATCGGCGCCTCCTTTAGAAAATGAAAAGGAACTGTGTCAGATATGTGCAATTTCGTGAATGTTAAACTTTTTTTATTTAGGATAGGTATGATTAGTTTTTGTCCATATAACTCTTATCTAATTTATATTTCATCAATAGGGTAAGGAAGAGCGACCCGAGAGTCATTTTCCCAAGATCCATCGGGGATTTCTAAACCTTTGCTAAATATAACTTTCTAAACTAAGGTATACTGACGGACAACACTGAATGTGTTCTCTGTATAGCGGCACTTGAGGGAACGGTTTTAAAGGAAACTGTTGATTTCCAGTCGGTAACATTTAGCTTACATTGTTTACCTACAGCGCTTCTTTACTCTGTGGTATTTATGTACTAGAGAGAGAGCGAGAGAGTGAGATAGAGAGAAGGAGAGAGAGAGAGAGAGAGAGTGAGGGAGAAGGAGAGAGAGTGTCGGATGACCCTCCCTTAATTTGACCTTTTATTTTAATTCTCATGTAAATATCAATAAAAGTACAACAGTCGAAATTGCAATTTTTTCATTTGCAATCCACTCTCGTAATTCTGAGTTTCCACTTACGCGTTTTATTAAAGTTGAGGTAATAAAGTGCCATTCCCCTTTTTTTAAACACGTCATGAGCTGTTTGAGGTGTCTGTGTGTAATTAGCCCAGAATGGGCTGTAAAACGTACAAGTCACTAGTCTTTTACTACCTACCCGATCTCTCGGCCATTTTTACATCCTCCTAATGATTCATTAATTTCCGTGTGTTTGTGGATACCTATTAACTATCCATAACCTTTTAGTAACTATGGAAACGAGCCATAACCGTAACCTGAGTAGGCTTTTACCTCCTTGTAATAGTACATTACGAATGGTATAACTGAAGTGGAGCCAACTGTTACGTTATGTGGCATTTACTGCACTAAATAACCGTTACCTTTGATTGTATTGGTTACACAGGAGATAAATCTTTCGTACGGACGAGGTCCGGAGGAATATTTCAGTTAGTTCTGAGGTCCAGCGCTAGAGCTGCGCCACATAACTTTGATTGTTTCCGTTCAAATAGGAGTGTTTGCTGCCTGAGCTTGTCACTCCACAGGGAGCAGTCTGCGCGCTCGCTTTTTCCATGCCTCAATTTATAGCATTTGATGATTTATCTATTGTGGAACTAATAGAATCAGTATTTAAGTAGTCCGCTTATAGCATACAAAGAACTGAAGTAACTTCTTTTTTATAGCTATAAATAATGTGGTGTGTAGGCCTACATTTATTTTACGTAACTAGAGAATCTGTTTAAGATTATCGGATGAACAAATTGACGTTGTCCATGTGGTTACGAAACAAAAGTACCCCAGAATGGAGGGTGATTATTACCACAAAAGATCTTTGATCGAGTCCGATAAAATGTTATCAAAAATTATCATCAACGTTGTCGGACAATGCATCTTTATCAATTAGTTTCATCAAATTTGGTCTAATAGCATAAATATTTAACAAAATTTGACTTTGTAATTCTGAATCAGATATTGATATTTCGTGATTTATTTGTCATTTATACATGAGGATTTTGAAATTCTAAACATTCTTGAGAATTCTGCGGCACTGCTTTCCTCTGAGAAGACATAATCCATCATTCCAGTAGGTTGAACTTCCCTGCTGATCCAGGCTGAGGTTTGATTCAATGGACTTGTTCATTGTTTCCTTGAAACTGAATTTGGAGGAGTTTTGAACTGCTTGATTTCTTTTGTTGGCAGAAAAACTAATTTTGAGCTAGTCCTTCTTTTCATATTATAAAGTAGAGTAGAGTTCCATTTTTACGAGATTCTGGTCATTCTTTTACAGCCCCTCTTAAAAATTTTCCGTCAAGTTTTGGTTTCCATTTTGCTTTAGAGATCGTCCTCCCCGAAATATTCCAGAAGATGCGTTTTAGTCATTTAATTCTGCTGTGACCTCTCTTGCACATATATAAGCAACAAAAAAACAAGGTCCTGGTCGATGGAGTGTGTGCGGCTGGCAGTCAGTCGTGGGCTTGACCAATTTGATCAAATCAAGTTCCTCGAACCGGCGTGGAATGTAGAGAATTTCCGTCCCAAAAAGAAAGGAAATGCAGAAGCGTTAGAAGAGTTTATCCAATCCTCTCGATCTTTGACTTAATTATTACGTCAAGAACTTTCACTGTTGATGGTTTGTACTCATATTACTGTTTTCACTAGATACTAGATACAGCAAAGTATAAAACCTCTACAGTTGAATAATTTACTATTTTTAGTTTCAATATTATTAGGGGGTGGGGTGGATGTGCCTTTTTTTGTCACAAAGCTAACAAATGTTAAGCACCGAGTATCTTTGAAATTTAAATACACTCCCTCTGAGAAATCTTTACATATATAAGCTATTGAAACTATTTTTCATAAGAAGCTCAGACCCAGCCCTCTCACGTAATATTATATATAATTTCAGAAGTTTGCTTGTTTCGGTTCCAGAGCCTAACCTGACTGTTTTCAAATTTTTTTACTTTTAATGCTCCAAGATTGTTTAATATCATTTCCGTTAAAATATATCATTTAGCACCATTAAATCGTTTTTTTTTAGTTTTTATTTTTATTGGATGATTGCGAGTGCTTTCTGAGAATTGTTGAATAAAATACTGAATAATGTGTATATTTTAGTTTGTGTTTATTACCTTTTATAGTTAATTCCAATAGTCTTTTAAAACTTTTACATCCATGTTTTAAAGATTTTGTAAGGATTTTATTAATAAATTATTTATGTAGCAGTTCAATCCTTCTTCGAGTTTTCTTTACTTTGTTAGTTTTATGTTGTGCATCCTTCATCGGACTTTGCCTATTGGATGTTCCTATTTATTTCACAATTTTTGAGTTTTGTTTTTGTCGTAAGTTCTTTTTTATCGTTAAGTGTACATTTTGTTTGTTTGAAGATTATGTTATTTTTAAGTTTGTAAGTATTTCACGATTGATGGTTTTGTATTGTTTGATGTTTTTGTTTTGTACCAATCTCTTGTAGATTTTGTTATTATCGTGAAATAAAATCTTTTGAAATGAGTGGATCTTACAGAGAGTTCCAGGACACTTTCACTTGAAATCTTTTGTTTGTTTGAAGATTATTATTGACTTATTTTTAAGTTTGTAAATATTTCACGATTGATGGTTTTAGATTGTTTGATGTTTTTGTTTTGTGTCAATCTCTTGTAAATTTTGTTAATACTGTGGAATAAAATCTGTTTGAAATGAATGGGTCTTCCAGAGAGTTCCAGGACACTTTCACTTGGAATCTACCTCGGCTATCAGTACACACCGATGCGACAAGTCGGGACAAGATGCGGAGCGGTCCCTGGAGGTCGGCCAGTTGCGATGCTAGCGCACCCACCAACGAGAACGATATTATCAAACAGCAAATCACTCCACAAACAACATTTGCATGCGTCGTTTTTACGGTTGCCCGGCTCAGCCGGGCAAGAAGTGGACTAGGCTGTGTATTAGCCGGCGCACCGGTCCTGCCCGCGCTGTTTTGTCGTAATTTGGCGTAATACGTTAATGATTTCTAGTTTAGTTTTTTCATTTCACAAATTGTCCAGATCATTACTACGTCTCGCTGACAGGCTGATGCCACTTTAATGACGGGTCCGGACAGAGTCATTAGAATTTATTGCTACTTTATAATTGCTGCCGACCGCTAAAACGAGCCCATCCGTTTATGCGTATGCATGCTATGCTGTGATCGTTAGAGCCGGCCTTGAACGAGTACAACGAGATTCTTACTGTCGGTTTTATTTGTGATGTCTCGTTACTTCAGCGTGCAACAATCTATCAGCGGGAAATTGTCGTTTTTTTCGTCAGGATAGTTACTACTAGCCAATTCTAGGAGCAGAGATCCAATAGCACTGTAGGTTATTGTGAAAACGACCGAGGAATTTCCTTAAGAAAGAAATCAATCGTTGACGACAGCGCTAACTTGAACGAGTGGAGGTCAAACTGGAAGGGTATTGAAAGGGTTAAAAATATAAAACAATAACTTTATCCCCAGATCATGTTTTTTTTAGCTTAACACAACTAAATTCAACCGTCACACGTGAAAAATTAATTTAATCCGCGTCAGGCAACCCTATTTTGGTTAGGGATGGCGACTTTTTATATTTGTACCTCGTTCTCTGACGGTGTTGCAACTACTAATTATATATGCAGAGGTCAGTTTTAAGTGTCTCATGTTAAGAAAAATGTGATATGAGAAAACATTTTTTTACCATTTTTAACCTTTTTGATACCTTCCCAAATTGACCCCTACTGAAACTATTGTGTTTATACAATGCAAATTGGCCCTTGGATCTTAGACTATACAAACGCGTTGTACATTTTTATGGGTTAAATGTAGGCCTACACCTCGGAAAACCTACACATGACATGGACTTTTTTGTAAGTCGTGACAAATACAGTGTTTGTACTTTCTTAGGTTACGGGAGGGATATTTACACTCTAATATAAAATATATTTCCCCACGCCTTTATTAACTAACTATTGGATCGTTATCTCAGTGCGGTGTAGTGGACTGTAGTAAGATTCCAATTACATTTTGCGATGCACAGCAGCTGACTTGGAGTAGTCTATCCAATATGGTTTTTTTTATCTAATTTAAGCCTCAGCGTCAGCTATGCCGGCTTCGAAGTGCACTGGTTTTTATTAAAGTACAGAGTACATGATTGGACCTCCGCGGGATTTGAACCCGTGATCTCTCGGTTAGAGAGCCGAGACTATAACCATTAGTCTACGGAGGAGGACGTCCAATAGGTTAAACGCAACATGGGTTAGGAGCCAATATAAAACTTTCCATCTGGTTTCGACTAGAAGTGAGAGTAACTCAGTTGTTTTAAACAGCTGATTACCGAATATTGCTGTCAGCTGTATGTATCTATTTTTGTGAACAAGCATATTGCCTTTTACCCTATATGGCATGGCAAAGCAATAATACATTGTTAACCATGGATCCAATTTGTCCCTATAAACACTTAGTTTTGAATGTTTTTACTGCGGGTACTTATTTTTAGACAAACGCTAAACGAATCGTCTGTAAAATTCCATATAATACAACAACATTGGGTTTCAAGGTCAGTTGCAACAAGTAGACTGTGACGCGTCAAAACACCTGTTGGCTGACTCACTTTTCCCGCCAACGCGCTGCAGTCACGGCCTTCTGGTTCGACCGGACAAACAAATAAAGCACTATATTGTGTGCTTATTGTGTTCAGTCTCCACTTCTTACCAAGAGATAATGGGTATATAACCTTGTTCTAGAGCTTACTTTGGTGTAGTTTTAGGTTGTAGGTTAGATTTTCAGTTATTAATTATAATCACAGTCATAGTTTATCAGCTTGATGGATTTAGTGTATTTTCTCGCTACAAACTATTTTTATATTCAGTTTTTAATAAAGATATTATAGTGCTTGATAATATATGATCAAACACTCCACTGAAACATCAAAAAGATACAATTTTTTTTTAATGCGCAATGTTTTACAAAGTTGTTTATTAACCAAATGTTTTCCCACATTACATGGACTTGTCAATGATAACATTTGTCACTGCACATTAAAATTTTTCATTAAGTAAGAAAATTTTAAAATTTACTACTTTAAATCAACAATAAATAAGCTCCAGTTGGAGAAGGGAGAAGCAGAACTATAGTATACGGTGAATAGCAAAACTATAATATTCAGATGAGGACATATTTTAGGAGTATTGTACTTTCTTATAATTCGTTTTTATTTTTTTTTTTTTTGCACTGTTGAGCGGGGAGTTAAAATTCTCATATTCGGAATGAGGAACTGCCTGCAACATAATGATTTTTAGTTTCCACTTTAAATGTTTCCCTCAAAACATTCAACCATAGTCTGATCAATACTTTGTCTCACCCACAACCTATAGTAACTTCGTTTAGCCAGTGAATTGTAAAAAGGAAAGTATTTTAGTTCTGTTGGTGACTCATGCAGTGTTATCCATTATTAATCTGTAGTGCAGGCGCCACGGGGAGCAGCCCGGCTGATATCTTTAAGAATCCATAGACTGGACTCTGGTAAGAAACCTGTTTTATTTTGTTGTCCACTGACCACACAACTTACAAAAGTGGTCAGTCAATTCCGAGTTATTATAGTTTTGTATTGATGTACATTTGATGTTGGAATAAATTCATTATTCATGCATTATTCAATTCAATAACACATGATTAGATGTATGTAATGGGATCAAAATGCTTTACCGCCTATTCGAATCTAATCCTACTAGCTTTATAATTATGACGGTACCATCATCATCAATAAAAATCCTAGAAGCAATAAAAATATTTAGAATTGTATTTCAATAAGCAAACTGTTACAACAGTTTTCGGGTAAGAACCGTTACCAGGATCCTCGGTCTCCACTGGGGATCTTCTCGGCTGGCTGTTACAGGTCGGATAGAGCGATCAGCTGCACGGTGGCCGATCAGTGCTTGTTGTATCGCATCTCCGATTACCACAAACCTGTCCGGTGGCAGTTTACTTTCACGCCGATGGGCGCCCCTTAATGTGGGTGTGAATAGACTCTTTTTGTGGCGGCCATCCAACAGCGCTGTCGGTGAATTGATTTCCAACGTAACGTCCCAGCCGCCGCGCCGCGCCGCCTCCATGTCTTGTCGCTCGGCCCACGCTAGTAGTAGGCCTAGTGTAGATTCAGTAGATTATGGTGGCCGCGGCCCGTTCTTCATTTTTGCCCGTGTTCGGTAATGTTTATTTATCCATCAACTTCCGGATTTGGAAACGGCATCGGACCTGATTAACTCGTATATGGTGAGAATGCCGAAGTGTTTTCCTTCTTCAGCTGTTGCCACTACACCGAAAAAAATGCTACTCAAGGTGCCTCGTTTTGGATTCGCTGATTATTCTATTCATTTCAAAGTTAGCTCTGTATGTATCAATATAATGTCTTTTTATTTTACTACTAACTGTTGGTGCTATCTTTCCACATTACCGTATTCATTATTAAATGATTTTATTAATATAATTTACATTGTATAGTAATCAACAAAATCGCAATCGTAAACAAATGGACTAAACGTATACAAATCAAAGCCAGCAGAATAGTTTTATAAGATTTCGGTAGAGCCACTCTACAGTATCGCATTGATAATTTGGGATTGGCGCCTGAAGATAACGGCTGTAGTGACATAACCTTGAATTTCCCCTCACAATAACAACGCCAAACTTCATGCAGTTTTACGCCCTTACGTTTAATTCTAGCGTTATGAAATATGTCTCATTAAAAGATGTAATTAATACGCATCCAAACATTGTTTTTTTTGTAATGTGAATACTTTTTGAATATTTCAACGACGAAGTACAACAGAGTTTGAAACTTTTTTCTAAGTAACCTATAAAAATACCGAGAAACTAAAACTTGGATGGAACATATTAATTATATCTTTAAAATGAGACATACATATCTCCTGTTCTAAAATAGGAACTATTAACCTAATCAACAGAACATTCACAAATACGATAGTCCTCCCAAATTCTTGAATAATAGGACGTTTAAGGTTATGTATCGTAAACAATATTACTCCCAAAGCATCAGACGTGAATGGAAATTCACTAGATACAACATGCTGAGCAAATCGAATTACATGTGCTTCTTTGATATTGGCCATAGAGTATAAAAAAATAAGATATTGGCCCACAAATCACAGACGTTTAGTGAAGGACAATTTGCATCTATTTTGTATTTTTAACTCTACGTGTATATGTATCCTTAATGTTTTGTTTATACTTAAGTGTACCTCTTGGTCTTATTTTATTGTAGTTCCAGTTTACAACCTCTAACCTAAATAGTATGAGTTAGTTATATTTGCCGCTAAAACTTAGGGATTTCCACAATCTCTGTGAGTGTTATATGCTTGACCCTAGGCTTGCTCGCACCGCAAAAAAGATTTTGGAAATTAAACTTTGGCATAAATTATACAGACTTTTATTTAGTGGGTTTTGCCAAATTTTGCTAAGAAACATCACGCGTCTGTTCAAATAAATTATCTGCACCAAATCTAGTACAGGTTATATATGCAAGTAGTCAAAATGAAAAAATAAGTCCACCTCCAAAACTTAGCTAAGCTTTTCACTTCGGAGAGAGAGGTGGGTGATCTATGCTCTCGAAAACTTTCATTGGATTCCAAGCAGAAAAGTGTTTCAACACCTAGATTTGCTCTTACCAAGTTTTTCTGCTAATCTCTTATTAAAGGAACTCTAATTTTGTAAAATTTTCAAGAATTTTGTAAAAAAAGGGTTTCCTACGAAATGTTCAGGTTTACCACCATGGATAAGAACATATTGCTGGAGTAATATGTTTAAGAACGAGATTTGCTATTTCTTCAAGAGACATTAAAATCTGCTTGATGGAATACATCCTGCTGTACAATACAAATGAAAGCACTTGGATCCACCCTACTCTCCTGCTTACTAATCCATTTCTTTGTCTTTGGAGAGGGAGATGGGTGATCTATTCTTTCGAAGACTTTGGTTCCAAGCAGCAGCAAGAGTTTGAACACCTTGATTTGCTCGTGCCAATTTTTTTTTGCCAATCTCTTATGAGAGGAAATCTAATTTTGTAATATTTTCATAAATTTTAAAAAAAAGGTTTCCTACGAAATTTTCAGGTTTACCACCATGGATAAGAACATAGTGCAGGAGTAATATGTTAAGAACGAGATTTGCTATTTCTTCAAGAGACATTAAAATCTGCTTGATGGAATACATCCTGCTGTACAATACAAATGAAAGCACTTGGATCCACCCTACTCTCCTACTTCACTAATCCATTTCATTGTCTTTGGAGAGGGAGGTGGGTGATCTATTCTTTCGAAGACTTTGGTTCCAAGCAGCAAGAGTTTGAACACCTAGATTTGCTTGTGTCAAGTCTTTTGCCAATCTGTTAAGAAAAGGAACTCAAATTGTGTGATATTTTCATGAATTTCAGATGAAAAGGATTTCCTACTAAATTTTCAGGTTTACCACCTTGGAACCAAGGTACCATTTTGCTGTATAATAAAAGCGAAAGCACTTGGATCAACCCGATTCTCCTGCTTTACTAATCCATCCCTTTGTCTTTGCAGGTGTTCGTACTGCTGAAGACGTGGCGGACGACGCCGTCGCGACGCCACCTGTTTCTGGGCCAGATGCTTCTCCTCGGACTGTTCCTGTGTGCTGCCGTCGCGGCGCTCCTGAGTGCCGAGCCCACGGTGCTCACCTGCGCCGGGGTGCGCCTTGGGGCCGGCCTCGCCTACTCCCTCGTCTTCTCCACCCTCCTGGTCAAGTGCGTGTTCCTCATCTCCCTCAACGGCGGCGTCTACCTGCCCGCCCCATACCAGGCGCTGCTCCTCTTCTTCGCCGTCCTCATCCAGCTCGCCATCGGTGCCCAGTGGCTCATCAACAACCCGCCGAAAGTCATACAGGTCAGGAGGCTCAGAACTGTAGGAGCAGAGTTCCAGAGTAAAAAACAACTAAATCCAAAGAAGCTGTTGGATTTATAAGTTTGCAAGCAAACCTAATTTGGAAAATAAAGGTCTACCTGAAAACCCGAAGATAAAAGAGGCTATGAATTTCCAAATAACAAATTTTAAAAGTACAGCATATAACCATTGCAAACCATTTTTATCTGTCCTGTACTTCGATGAGGTGTGTCTCACTTAAATAGGAGAAATTTTACGTTACAGCATTTTTTTTTTTGGATTTAGATTTTATTGTTGGACACAATTGCACAATTAAACAGAACTCTTAGCTAAATACTAATGAGCAATCACAAAAACCACGCTTTTCGTCTTTAAAAAATGAATTAAAATTTTCAGACATATGATTGCAAGATTGTTGAGGTAATGCTTTATGAATGCTATTTTATTTTTGAGATAATGGTCGTAAATGGGTAATGCGATGATCAACTGATGATCGTGGGTTTTTTCAATCTTATTCTGTAAAAATTATGAAACAATTCATTGTGAAAAATCTTTTATGTCTATGAACGGTTATAATTCCTTTGAGTCCAATCATTTATTTAGGCAAATAATATTGAAGAAAAATATTTTGTATGTAGTACTTATTCTCTTCTTTTTCCACTCTTAGTTAAGAAGACGCTATCTTGATCTATTAAAAGCTAATTTCCATTTTACTGAAAATATCTATTTCGAGGACATCAGAACAAATAGCAATTTTCTCAAATGTCTATGTGTGTGTATATATCCGTGGCAAAACAGTGGATTGGTTTCAACAAAAAAGATTTTGTTGGTAAATATTCTGTTTAGCATCTTTTAGATGAGATTTTATTCTCATTTTTAGACTTATCTTATCCCTAAGACTAGACCTTAGATCCTAACAAAATCCTAGGCTGGAATTTATTCCCTCTTTTTCCCGCAAATACTCTTAAGTACTGTAGACAAAGAGAAATTAAGTGGAAGAACAACCATGTAATTCCAAATATTGTCTCAATAAACAAAACTAAATACATTAAATGTAAAAATATATTCAAACAATTTTAATTTGTATATACAAATTTAAGGATGGATATGGGGAAAGAGATATGTTGGAAAGCTGCATCCAGTGCATAATATATTGTGTATAGCATATGTTTGGCACAACTGGGTTCTGGTTTGTAGAGGTATACCGGGAAGAACCATTGAACCAGTGAGACATGATGACATATGGAGATGGAGGATTTTCCAATTTAATCCACAATACCACTAACAGTGGGGGGGAGGGGGTGAAGGGTATATAAGCCACCCGAAAAGCTCTTAGAACATGAAAAATATACAAATAACAATAACCCCACTTGTTTGAAATACAGCAATAAATAATTTGGTTTAAATTATGCCTATTTAATTTATTTGAATTCAGATTTATTCTATACTCCCCGGAGTGGTGTGCTCTTCAATCACGTTAACACCCTCCCCTCCCCACCAACTGTAGGTACTCAATCACAAATTTGTATTGGTTTTACAACAAAAATACAATCTTTATGACACTTAAAAAAATTGAGTACATTTGATTTTTCACACATTTTAAAGCTCATAATTTGTACTATATTTGCAACCGTAAATGTCAGCGGAAACCTGGATTTCAATGATATAATATATATAGTGTATACTTTTTGAAGTAACTACCATTTTTTTGTCATGTCAGAAGATGGCAAGGAGTCAGAAGGAAATCTTAAATTAGAGCATAGGTTGAGTAGTACATCAAATTAAAGTTCTCTATTTGTACAGTAGAATGACGCAAATCCGATCTGAAAAGGATTCTTTAATTCATTAGAATATTACTGGGTTAAAGTTTGAAATATTTACAATGTAGGTCCTATTCTAAATGGTTTAATATTCTTGTCTTGGCTCAAGTTGTGAAAGTTAATCTTAGTAAATGAATACTAGACTTAAGAAACAGTTTTAAGGTCTTTAGTGTGTCTTCAAATACAATGGAGGACGGTCTGTAGGGAGTTTGGTAAAAAATGTAACGTAATTATAGCTAACTTTAAACCACTGTAATCTTTTAAAGAGTCATCCTTTTGACGTCAGATTTGCGACATTGTACTCTACTGGTAAAGACCTTTAATTTAATGTACTACTCAACCTATGCTCTCTTATAGGATTCCCTTCTGACACCTTGTGCGGACCATCCCCTTGACATGACAAAAAATGGTAGTTACTTCAAGTAGATTTATAGGTGCAGTAATGATGTACCAAATTTTATTGCTTTACCTGTAATCTTCCGGGAATTATCAAGCCTGTGCAGGATTTTCTTTACACCCTGTACAGTAAATATAATTACTTGAATTGAGAAGTAAAAAATACAAAAATAAAATTTTTAAAGTCCTGCTATCTAGGTATTTCAATTTTTTAACAATTACAGGCATGTCCATATAACGGGACATTAGTCCCTAGAGTTAAAAGCAAACCACTTGTCACTAAGTGATAGAACACAATGTGTGAGAGATATTACATGATTGAACACGCAAGTGTGAGTGAAGCTACATGCGTGGAGTCTCTGTAAACTGTTATCCAACTAACTAATTGGAGATGTCAGAATTAGCATAATTGTCCTATGCCTCTGCCAGACCAGCTCCCACACATTGTGTCGGATCACTTTCACACACACATCCGCAGGCGATTATATCACTTAATTAAATTAGAGTCAACAGCCTCGTGCTCGCGTGTCAGCAGAAAATGCTGTGAACGCAAAAAATTAATTTGTATCTTGTGTTTTGCTAGATGCTTCTTTATCAAATTAATACAAAATCATTGAACTCTTTTACTTCCTTAGCCATAAGTACGGTTGTAAAATGTTGTGTTAGTATAGAAAATAAAAATTTGAAAAATGACATTTCATCCAAGGAAAATTTTACAGATATTTTTGTTCACATATGTGGAAGTATAAGCCTTGCAAGGATTAATCCAGTGCTGGAGTTTTTTGGGAGGGGGTCACCTAGATTTTAGTTTACTGTTACCTTTACTATA
This sequence comes from Homalodisca vitripennis, assembly GCF_021130785.1. NCBI lineage: Eukaryota > Metazoa > Arthropoda > Insecta > Hemiptera > Cicadellidae > Homalodisca > Homalodisca vitripennis. The sequence goes on along the minus strand of NC_060214.1, from coordinate 12,666,434 downwards.
AATGATGATTTTGAATTTCAATACAACAAAATACAGAAGTTTTAGAAAGAATTATATCTATATTTGAAAAGTTTAGTTAATTTTATTTTGCATGGTTATAAAACAAAATACTTACTTACTCCCAGGGCCATTCATATCGGAGGTGATATTTAGCCGCACCAACAAAGCTCCTCCATCTTGAACGGTCCTCTGCATCTTCCTCTGAAGCGCCCATCTTCTCCATATCAGCCTTCACCTGGTTCCACCATCTCACTTTTGGTCTCCCCGGGGCCGTCTTCCTTCTGGGTTACCGTACATTACCCTCTTCAGTTTGCATTCCTCTTCTCTTCTCAAAACATGGCCTGCCCAACGGAGTCTTCTGCACTTTATTTCTCCTATTACATCCGTACTATTGTAGAGCTCCCTGATTACTCTATTATGTTTTCTTCTCCATACCCCTTGTTCATATGATGGCCCATAAATTTTACGTAGAATTCTATTCTCGAAAACTAGAAGCTTTTTCTCATCCTTCTTATTTAGCCTCCACGTTTCGGATCCGTACAAAAGCACTGGACATATAATTGTTTTGTATATTCTAGTTTTAGTTTTGTGAGAGAGAGATTTGGTTGAAAGTATCCTATTGCATGCATATACACATCTATTTGCTGAGTTGATCCTATTTTGTATCTCTGGTTCATCTGTGTTTTTATTTGATTTTGTGACCCCAAGGTACTTAAAGTTCTCCACTTGTTCGAAAACATGCCCATCAATTTGTAGGGGTCCTCCTCTTTGATTTTGATTCCTTCTAAAGTGCATATATTTAGTTTTTGCATCATTCGTCTTCAACCCCACTTTCTCTGCCTCACTCATAAATAGTCTAGTTAGTGACCTCAAATCATCTACATTTCATATCATAAAACAAAATATTTTTTCAAAATCTCAGAGTGGCCATGGCCTCTCTCCTGGATTCACCCCTGCAGCTGACCTAATGAACAGGACTGATTTTGGCCAAATTTGAAATTTTTTTTATTTTATAATTTTTACCTAAAGAACAAAATTGTCTAGAGACCACTTTATATATTTAATCTTCCCTTTTAATTTGTGTCCTATTAGATGCTTAACAAAATGCAACAAAAACCTCTCCATTTTTTAAATTTTTGAACCTTTAACATTAACATGCGATTAAATTCGTGTAAGAACCATACAGATGGTCAGACTTTCGTGACACAAATATGATGTTTACATTTCAAATATTAACACATTAAAAAGTACCGAAGAACCTAAAAGAGCATAATGAAAATCTTTAAAGAACTGATCATAACTTTTTCCTGACTACAGTAAATAAGAAACTTACTGGAGCATAATACATATTCATGGTCTAGAGGTGTTTATATGTAAATACTAAACTGAGCCTTCAGAGCATTTATTTGTTTTGTTGCTTTGGCAGATATGCTGCCCTTTGACCCCAAATTCAATGAAGTTCTTCCTGGGACAAAGAGGAATCTATGTAACAAGTTTCAAGCCTTAAGGACCTTTCTGTTATTTCGAGCTTTCGCGCAGATCGACTGCCAACTACACAATTATCTTGTCTTTAATAAGTCATGATTTTTTTACGTAAATATCATATTTTTGGACAAACACGTTCACCATTGCAGTCCATTAACTGTCAACAATTTTGCTAGCAGAGATTTAGTTTAATTTATTGGTTTCATAGAGGATCTTTGACTAGGGTAAAGAGCGATTTGATCTTAATTTTCAGGTAGTTGGAATAAATCATATAAAGTCATATCAGCGGACTTGGCTTTAGAAGGGGATGGATTTGATTAAAGAGTAAACTATGTGTAATAAATATAAATTTAAATCTACTTAATTAGTTAGGTCTAATTCAAGTTAATTTAACTGCTGTATTTAAAACAAGTTGGGTTATGTTTAAAAAAAAAATTAAGGCTTTTGGAGGGGGGTTCTATCTCCATCTTAGTTACGTCACTGATCATCATAAAGTCTAACTGTCCGTCTTTCTCAAATATGGTAGTAATGAATTAAAGAAAGGGCTGCGTCTTTGAGTATTAGTAACCACAATAGCATCTTTCCTATTTTGTTCTCCTTACTCACCTTCATTTCCATATATTATACTTAGAAAAGTTGTGTATGGTGACATTTCCAACATTTTAGTCACTGTGCCACTCATGGGCGTATGGGGGGGGGAAAGCCCCCCCCCACAATATCTTGAAAGACAAATATTAAAATTCCACCCAGTAGTTTGTTTTAAGCTAGAACATATTTATGAGGTCTTAAAGGTCAACAATTTTTTCAAACCCATGTTTTTGAGGTTATTTTATACCTCTTAAACCATCCAATGTGTCAATCCTCTCCAAAATAATTTTGTACACATGCAAATGATTGTTCATATGTTAGCAAAAGATCCTACATTTACAACAGGTATCTTGCCACTATCATATCATATTCATTAACCTTCCTCAGCTTCAATAAAAAAAAAAATTGGTAAGAGCCGGCAGTACTGGTGGCCATGTTTCATTTTAAAGATATAATCAATACACACCCAAACCCTCTGTAGTATTTTCAATAGTTTAATAGGTTATTTAGAAAAAATCTTAAAATTTTTTGAACTTTATTGTTTTGTGATTCAAAATGTAGACTCTTAAAAATAAAATAATAAAAAGCGATTGGATGTGTATTAATTATAATATTAAAATGACACACCTTCTATTACACTACGATTAAAAAAAGTGTGCAAAAGTGCGTGAGGTTAAATATTGCTATTGTGGGGAAATACTCAAAGTTTTTTCATTACGGCCAGCTCTTAAGTTGCTATTTAGGAAGAGATTTTGTGTGGTTTTCAACAATACCATATTCTTTTGTATATTATTTTGAGCAGTTGGTAGAATTAACTTTTACACGTACGTCAGATTTAGTTGTCTTGTACTTCATCCTGTCCGTCTCCGTTTCCACAGGTGGGACTCCACCAGGCCTGCCACACACCGTACCACCACCTACTGCTCTCCCTGGTGTACACAGTGTTCCTGATCGTGGTGGTAGCAGTGCTGGCTGTCAAGTCCAGGGGTATCCGGGACAACTACAGAGAAGCTACGTTCATCGGGCTGGCTGTGGCTTGTGTCATACCGGTGTGGCTGGGCTGGGCTCTCTGTGGACTGGTCAGTATTACCAACTAAACCACTCAGCACAAGTACGTAGCCAGCAATGGGGTCCAAAGGGAATTTTCAGTTTTCAATCACTTTTTTAGCCAACGATTATTATTATTTAAATAATTCAGTATTACTCACAAGTACTGCTGAGAGATCGTTCTCAACATTGAGATGGGTCAAGAACTTTTCAAGGAATAAAATGGGGAATGATCGGTTGATTGTATTTGCCTTACTCTCTGTCCACTATGGAGAAATATCAGTTTCTCCTGTAAAAACTCTTTTACATATTATCAATTCGAAATGTGGATTTGTATACTATGTACTGTGTTTTGCAGACAATAAAAGTATATGTTTTGTAATTACATTATTACGTAAATCTTATCAATTTCAATTATTAATCCTGCACAGCCTACTAAAGCAATGCCTCCACAATTATGAATTTCAATCGTCAATTAAATCTATTTAAAGACATAAAAACTTAGTGCAAAATTCACTATTTTGTTTCTTAAATTTGAAGGTTTTAAAAATTAGAATGTTTCCAGGGGTGGCACTCCAATTTCGTCTTGATAGCCTCCCAAAGTTTTTTCCTAGATACGTCCTTGCTCAGCACCACTTGTTAGAGTAACTGCCGATGCTGTGACAGATTGATATTATACATAATTAAGAGTTAGCTGTATCTGTGGCCACCTTGATTTTAACTTCATAAGAACATAATCTATAACCTCAGAAACTTTTAATCCCTTACTTTTAGGCATAGAATTGTTGAAAATGTCTCATTCACAAAAAGTTATAAACATGTAGCACGTTTTATTTTTTGTATGTTATATTTCTATTTATTATTCATAAAAATATCTCAAATTGTTTTACTTCGTTGTTGGAATATTAAAAAGCTAAAGAAAAATACAAAAATTTTGATATATACTTATCATTTAAAATTAGACTTCTCCTATAACCCTACTACCAGAAACAATTGACATCTCTTAAAGTGTCAAATCAAATAAAATGAAATATTTATTCATGGAATGTTATACATTAAAACATTGCTCTAAAAATTTTATCACAATTGAACTATAACGTTCTTGTTACAAATTATCTCTTTTATTTATTTATTTAGTCTTGTTATAACATAAAATACTTAAAACTATATGCAGTGAATGACCTTTAAACAATTTCCCCATCTTGCCATGAGTGTTAATTTAAATTTATATTTAATTTTCGTGATAATCAATAATCTTCTAAGATTTCTGATTTTATTCAAAACTATGTTATTTTTTACATTAAAAAAATCTTATTTCTCTAACTTAATTTAGCCCTTCTAAAAACTCCATTTCAAATAAAAAATGAATCTGATAAAGACAATGAATGTCTTAATAAAAAAAAAATTGAGAGCTCAAAGCAAAAAAAAGATTCTGTTTGATGAAAAAGTTAAGACCTCATAAAATGAAAAAAAGCGATGAGGAAATTAAAAATACTTTCTCAAGGATGAAAAAATCACAAAAATAATCAAGCGAGGCAGATGAAAATAATAAATGTGTGATGATAACTAATGAAAATTATGATTTTTAATCAAAATTATATTTATTCATTTTAAAGATAGATAAATCAGTTAGAAAATTATTCTACTATGTTTTTTAGTTTAATATAAACCAAAAATTTAAAGATAATCATGAAAAATATATATAACAATAAAAATTTTACGCCCTCCTCCACCCCTTAAACCAAAGCCATATTTTGCATTTTTTCTATAAAAATTTATTTTAAACTACTAAAATGCATTAAGATTTATATTTTTTTCCCATACAAATATTTTTTATTAAAAAACACACATTTAATAACTATAAATAATTACAGTAATACATTTAATAAATACAGTATTTTGAGTACAGTTATTTTTAAGAAAAATATACCAAGTATTTTATCGAAATAAAAATAAAAGCTGAACCTAGACCACACTGATTTTTTCCTGGAGTTTAACAGAAAAGTAAAGAAAGCAATTCAAGGTTATATGTCATCAGTAGAATACAATTTAGGGGACTATATAGAACTTGAATGACAGGGCAGGATATTTAGTTTACACAATATACGGTTTATTTATGTCACAATGATACTTGTTCAGCATCGCTGTCACTTAGAACCTGCATAATGGAAAGATTACAATCGTGTGTCCTTCTCCAGATATCAGGATCCTGTCACATCCAGTGCTCTCTGGCACCATCAAACCAGTTATAACCGGATTAACCTGACAGATATTTGACTCCAGATCTTGTACAGCCTTTTAATCTGATCTGATTAAACTTCTCTCTTTTTGAGTGTACATAATCCGTATTTAATACAGTATGGTATCTTTCAAGCTTTTGTTGTGCATTGGATTTTCGGTTCTACCAAACAAAACAAAAAAACTCCTTGAATGTCAAATGTAAAAATAGTTTTCTTCAAATCTAAAAATTTGGAACATGCATTTATTACTTAGTAAAACTAAGTAGGTGATGGATATTTTATATTTTTAAACAAATAACTGGGCAATACCTCCTACAGGCCCAACTCTTCATGTCTGCGTCCAATACTTTTTACTGACCCAACTCTTCATGTCTTCATCCAATAATTCATACTGGCCCAACTATTGTTGTCTTGGTCCAATACTACCTACAGCCCAACTCTTTATGTCTTGGTCAAATATTTCCTTCTAGCCCAACTCTTGAAATTCTGATGATACATTTCATGTCTTCATCCAATAATTCATACTGGCCCAACTATTGTTGTCTTGGTCCAATACTACCCAAGGCCCAACTATTTATGTCTTCATCCAATACTTCCTCTTGTTATGACTAATGCAAGAAATTTATAAGAACCAAGCCTTGAACTACTATGAAATGTCAATGCAATGGGAGTGCCTATGGATGGCCCAGCGGTCTAAGTCATTGGACTTTGGGTCTGAGTTAGAGATAGCGCTGGTTCAAATCCTGTCTGTGACCGAAGCACTTTTTATCAATACCATCGACCTATCAGTACTGTATCGACTCTCCCTTTATTCTGTTTGATAAGATCCTCGCACAGGCCAGTGGCCCATGAGGACGGACAGAATAAGGCTTAAAAGGGGATCGGTCTCTCCTTTTTTTTAAAAAAAAAAAGAATGTTATGAAGCGAAATTTATAAAAGTCCAATCTCAACCTGCCTACCCTTTTATGTGTATATTAGGTATGCTGTTATGCTGTTTGTATTAAAACTTTTTAGGAGTTAAGTCAATCATTTGTTTCATTGAAAAAGGTGTTAAGAACAGCTCTCCCATTTATTTTGGGTAATAGTCTTAGGTGTGTAAAAAATCAGTTTACTGCAATTGTCTTTTGCACATAGCTGCATCAGATATGATCCCCGGAGCCCAAAACACCCCTGTTCCAAAATATACATATGTCTATGCTATGTCTCACGGCTTGTGGAAATGGGGTGATGCTTCATAATATTTATACAGCAGGGGCGTATATAAGGGGGGCTCAAGCCCCCCAAAAATTTGGAAGACAAACATTAAAATTACACCCAGAAGTTTGTTTCAAGTTAGAACACATTTATGAGGCCCTAAAGCTGAACAATTTCCTGGGGGAAGATTTCCGAGAGACTATTTTATACCTCCTGACTGTCAACCCCTCTGAAATAATTTTCAATATACGCCACTGATGTACAGTAAAGTTTATTGGGGCAAAACATCTTTTGCCATATTTAAACATCATGACTGTAATTTCAAACATATTAAAAAACTAATAGTTATCGTTAATTGAGCTTTAGTATCGTGTTCATGACTAGTAATAAAACCTTAGTGTAATTAATAAATTCTCAACATGAGTATATAAATAGGATAATACATATTTGTTTATTGGCTATTGTGGTAGTTACTTCCTTTTTTATACTGAGTGAATTATTTTTAATTGCACTAAGGTTTATTACTGATAATTAACACAATACTAATAGCCCACTTAATAATAATATTAATTGCTTTTTATTACATTTGTAATACTATTTTTATGAGAGTATATAAGGCAAAAAATGGCATTTTAAAAAGTTTTAGTGAATTGTCGCTCTTAAACTAATAAGTTAAATTAAAGTTGTAAAGAGTAAAAACATTTTAAAATTTAATTTCATATTCACTGCGAGAAAATGTAAGGTTTTCGATAAGAAATTTGAAGCTGACCACTGTATTGAAAGATGGTGGCAAAATTTAGAAATTTGAAATTCGTATTATTATGTTCACTGTAAAGTCAAGTCAAGAACGTAGCCAGGAAAACGTTTTAGGGGGGGGGGGTGTCCAGACAACTTACATTTTCCCATAGTGGGCAGAGGGTAAGGTCCCATTTTATTCCTTAAAAAGTTCTTGACCCGTTTCATTGTTGAGAACGATCTTTCAGCAGTACATGTCAGTAATACTGAATTATTTAAAGTATTTTTTTTTTTTTTTTTCTACTAATAATCGTTTACTAAAAATTGTAATGAAAAAAATTGAAACTTTGGGAGGTCCGGACCCTTTGGACCCCCTTGCTGGCTACGTCCTTGAAGTAAGTACAGTTCCGTACTTTATACCAATGGTCACACCCCTAAGATGGACACTCTGTACAGTAACCCATGAATTTTAACTGTATTTTAACTTGCTTTAATTCCAGAACAAATGTATGATGAATAATGTTTTTATACCAGTCATGTACCTTAATGTATCTTTTATTCAAAATTAAATTGATGGAATTGTGCATGAACATGTTTATTTAAAAACCATAAATTTAACAACATAGCTTCTGATTCCTCTGTAATCTGAAATTACGAATCAGCTCACATATTTGCATTTGAACTTTGACTTTCATTGTAGCCTAAGATAAGACTGTGGTTCTCAAATTAAGAAGTCATGGTTTTCATTTTCCAGAAGGTAAAAAAATCTGTATATAATCTATCAAAAACGCTATTTTTTTCTTTATAGTCATATAGTACAAAATCTATTAAAAACGCTATTGATGCAGAAGGATGCTCTTATACAAAAACTTATTTTGTGGCTTTGCAACTACAAAACAGTTGCTTGATCACAGATTCATTAATTTGAGTATAATATTCTGGAGTTATAAGTCTAGTATACTTTTTTTTTAATTCACACAGGATAAAACCTTTACAATATTGTTTAATATAGTTGGACTAAATAATTGTAAATAGAAAGTAGGCAGAAGATCTCCCTGCAAAAGGTTCAAATTCTTTATTGTACATATTCATGGAGAACAGAACAAAAGTCAAAATGTGTGTTTATGTCACTTGAAAAGTTTAGTAGTCAGTGTTTGTAAATTATTCTTTATATCTTCTTTAATCTTTTTTGGGCTCTCTCCAATGAAATCTTTCTCCTCGTAGAATGATCTATCTTCCAAACAATGTTGTCAGTTTTCTAATTAAAACATTCATGATGATGGCTAATTTCCTGACTTTCCTATATATATTATACTGAATTATTTAATAATAATGACCAAAAAGCGTAAACTTTTTTAAAGTTAAACATTCAAATATAACAATATAAGTATTTGGGCTTCGCAATTTTGCACAAAAAAAATTATTGCAATATATTTTTTTATGTTTATACTTGTACCCCAAGTACAACCAAAAAAATTAAGCAATCGTGCACCAGACACAACAGTCTGAGATATTTCAGTATGCACGGGCTCATATTTCTCAAGCCACCAGGACATGGCAAACAATACAAATACCCATAAGAAAATGTTTAACAGCGTGTACCCATCAGGCGAACGACACGCTTTAAGAAAGCCTGGTGTGTACCAATCGGCAGTTATGAAAATTCGTCTGTACCTGATGGGAAACACATCATCGTGAACGGGTTCCTCAGAGGGTTCACTTCTGGCTGGTTTATACCTTCCAGTTGAACCCACACTGGTTACAGCAAAACATATGTGTTACATAAATCTGGGCAACCTTATGGATGTCCAGGAGTTGCACATCACTAACCGCAAATTTCGAGATTCTGGGGCACAAGGGTAATTCGATAGGTCTAGTCTGTGGGAGATGACTGTTGGAGTTGGTGGGGTTTATTCCCTTAGAGTTGTACCAGCCTAGACATAAGGGTGTGTGCCACTCCCTGCCTGCACTGCTTTGGTTCAGAGCTTTGGTCCCTTCTTCCAAGAGGACATGACTTAAGGGACATGCGATTAGTGCCTTTAAATCTTTTCTCATGAATCTTGTCACAGGTGGTCCCTAACCAGAATATCCTGTCCCTCCGGAAGCAGCGCAAAGGTCCTTAAAGGACTATGTGCAATTGTCGAAGCTTCTTGTCCTAGGAGAACAAAAAAATCGTGAACGGGTTAAGCACTATGTACTTAAAACAAAAATTTGTCAGAGTTTCAACACCGATTTGATAAAACAATATTTTGAGTTTTTAAGACGCAAACTTTAAAAAAATTCACAAAATATCAACTTTTCAGATACTCTGTATGAACTAAAATTAATTTAAAACTGACTGTCAACAGGTGGTGCTGGAGAGGAACAGAGACGCGTGTCTGGCGTTTGGTCTGAGTGGTAGTGCTCTGATAGTATTCCTCATCATGTTCATGCCCAAGGGGCGACAGCTGGCGGCCATGGGGCGGGAGGGCATGTACGTGGAGGACCGGGAGGAGAAGTTCTCCTCCCTCAGTCGAGCCGCCTCGCCCTCCTTCTTCCACTTCAAGCCGATCAAACACCCGCCCCAGCTGAACACCTACGGAGGCACCTACTCGCACTCACGCACTAAAAGTAAGTAGGCTGCTGTAAATAACTTCAGTTCACTACTATTTCCTTGTGCTAACTACGAAAAGTATCATTACAAATTGTACCATATTTTTTTATTGAAAGATTGGTCACATTCTGCTTACTGAAGCTAAATTTGGTTAAATGTCACTTCAAGAAATAGTCCGACATAACAATTTATAAATATTCTAGTAGAAAGGGAGGTTCGGAGTAAAAATATCAGGTCTTACAAAACAGTTTGTTTTATGCCCTTCTGAGGTGCAGAGGAAAGTTTCTCACATTTATGGAAAGTGCTGTTTTCAATGAGAGGTGCTGGAATGCCGTTCCAGTGCATTCTCCCTCAAATTTAATACAACTAATTGATCTATTAATTGAATTGTATATACAGGGTGTACCAAAACTTTCTACACAAACTCTTAAGACATTTTCCCATGGACCAAGAAGAGCTAAAAATTAAATGCAACTAATTGTCTATCTCTTTTAGTTTACCATCTGTCTGTCTGTATGTATTTTTTTTATTTCAGAAACCATTTGAGGTAATAAACTAAAATTTGGTAAACATTTTTCTTGCAATATCAAATCGTGAGACAAATTAATAACTTATCATATTAAGTTTCAAGATGGCAGACAATTAAATTTTTTAAAGCTTAATACAGGAAAAAATAAAAAGATTATGATTTTTTTCAATAGTAATAAATAGGGTATTATAGATGTGACTTATTTGTGTAATTATTTCTACTAATACTTTTCTTCGGCACTTTGGTAATGGAATTGTAACTGGTTTGTGTAGTGTTTAGTTTTAAACAACATTATTTTCAAGAACTAAAAAAGCATGACACCTGTTCCAGCAAATTTATAGATTATTCTACAAATATGCACGCTTCACCAATACCTGCAAAGCATGACTTTCTTACCCTAGATGAACTAACAGTTTGTGCACATCTGTACAGTGTAAATATAATAAAGAACAGTATGTACAGTTTCAGATCGTGTAGCTCTAGTAGCCCCCCCTCCCAGCTATGGACATCACTACTACCCCTACTGCTTCTACCCTAGAGCCATGCCAGGTAACCGTTTACGTTTATCCTCATTTCGTCTTGGGGACAAACTAACAGTCGTGTGTATTCTAGATTCTGATCCAATTTCATACCAGGAAAAGATTTTCATAACTTGTGTTTCTATAAAGATTTACAGAACATATAGATATTTTCAGCCTAACCCTACTGTACCAAATTTTCCCGGAATACTTGTAAAAAATGCTTAGTATTTTTTAAGAGGTGTTATCCAAAAATGGTGATTATTTTTAGCGTTGTATGAACATTGATTAAACATATTTTTAGACTTTGTTATTTATAGGCCAATTTTGTTGTTGTTGCAAGAATATCTTTGTTAACATTTTTTATGCTAAAACCTCACTTAAAACTCGTAAAATTAATAAATTAAACCAAAATATTCCTTTTTTGATATTTTTAAGAGTTGATCCAAAGTACTTTAAAAAATCCTACACTTAATAAAACCAAGCCGCACTAAAAGAAATATTTTTTTGACATATCTACTTCTTATCTACAAAATTAAAAATATTATAGAGCCTTTTTGTTTAAAAAGGGTGTTGGTATTTGAAACAAGTTGGTAACTTACCAATGCCAATGCTTATTTTGGTACTGAAAGGGTTAAATTACATAATTAAGTAAATACCCACGTAACAGCAAAATTTAGACGGTTAAGATTTTGAAGACTGTCATAATTTATGGATTTGGTTCGTAACAGAATAAAATCTTTAATGTAACTTTTTAGCTATTTTCATTTTATGTGAGTGCATCACATCTTTAGGGATTTCAAAATAAATTTTGAATGATTAGTAATTTAAAAATTAGGTTTTTATGGAATGAGTATGACTTGGTTTGCAACTTAACTGTACATTTTATATTTCTTTTTCTACTTATCTTCCATAATATTTTTAATACCCTGCTTTGCGAATCTGCAATATTTTTGTGGACAATTGTAAGATATAGTTCTAATAAAAGTGTCTTTTGTGTCATAGTTTATAGTGGATGTAAATATACATGTTTTGTAGATATGAGATAAGTATTTACTGCATGGACTGTTGTAGTACGTAATGGATTTGTATGATTACATTCAAGGTGCCGTTTACATACTCCAAGGCAACTCGCTAGATTTTGAAAGAAAAGTGTAATGAAGCTTAGCTAATGTACATATTTAAGGTCTAAGTATAAAAACGATAGACAGTAGTCAAAAAGCTTTAATTTTATATTTATAAAAACACGAATAAAGTGTAAAACACAGTCTACGTGTGTAAGTGTAGTCACAAAGTATAAAGTATATAGAGAAAAATGTAACCCTTTGCGATCGGGAGACCACCCTACACTTATCTCTTGTTCAGCTCTGGTGGAGTCTCATGTGGGTTGTCCTCTCAGCTTGCTGGACCATACATAGTGGCCCACATTGTGCGTCATTTTACTGGCGCTTGTGTACCTATGTACGTCACTTTTACTCAGATTCAAATTGTAATATTTAACCTTCGGCTCTTTAAATTAAATTCTCAAATAATTAACAAAGTTCATTATTACATTTTATCGATTGGTTATTTATTATTTGCTTATAAATGGACCAAGTAATATGTAATTTAAGTTATAGTTTGATCTATTTTAAAAATCATTTTTATTTGCACATTACAAAAAAATAATTAGTTTCAATTAGATCTCTAGTATCAACAGAATATTATCTCGTTGCCATATTTTTAATTTCACTCAACTCCACCAAATGCACCAGTATTTTAATAAATAAATAGGATACGCTATGGCGGCTACAGTGACACGGACAGTCGGGTAAAATATAATTTTGAACGATGTATACTACAGCATGTGCTGCAAATAGAGAAATATTAATTATTTAGTTACTTACTTGGCTGAGAAGTTGCAGCACTTTCCAGCCACAACAGGATAAGGATTGAATTTGGGCCACACGTAGTGGCCTGTCGAGCTGAAGGCCAGGACATGGACATAAATCACAGACATGAGGCAGAGAACATCCCATGTCCACATATGTGGCCTATAGAGGACAATCATATGAATTTAATGCTGATCGCAAAGGGTTAATTTAACATTCTTTTAGATTATTATATCTAACCTCACAAAGCATATTCCTACTTCAGAAACGGATCATAAGTACAATCTACAAAGCACCGTACTTAGTTCACTGTAGGAGGGAGACTATTTGTACAACTGAAAGTGCTTTGTTTGTCCTTGAGTCTGCATTAATGGGGAGGAGAAGGCCAGGAATATTTGCAAAAAGTGAAGAAGTTCATCAATATGCTACAAGGCAAAATAAGAATATGAATTTTAATCTAGTAGCATTTAGACTGACAGAAAATGGACCAAGATTGAGGATCGTGGATATTAGATTGAGGGTTGTGAAGAACTTCATGAAGGAACCTTTACTGATGAGACCGTTATTCGGTTGAGGACTTTTTCACTGAACAATAGTCCTTGCTAATAGTGATAAAAAGCAAAGTAACATTTAAACGTATATGAGAATTTTTATTATGAACGGACATTTTACATAATTGAGTTAGCAATGTTTTTGAAGCCTTCAAGATTATAAATGGACTCTCCTTCAAAATCTGTGGAGAGCAGTCTTAAGGGTTTTTGGAAGCATATTGAACAGCTTCTGGAGTGACAGGAAATTCTGGATGGGTAAGGTTGAGGATAGGGGCCACCTCCTGTCGAGATCCATGAAGAAGAATTTTGGGCATTAATCTGTCATGTTGCATTGGATGAAGGGAAGGCCAGCTCTGTACAAGCCTCTCCAGTCAAAGCAAGCAGAGGGTGGCAAACCCTTATGTATAGGCTAGCAACAGCCCTTAACACTTAGGGATCCTCCACAAACTCAAATAGTCACCTCCCGCAGTAGACTAGACCTATCGAATTACCCTTGAACCCCAATATCTCGACAATTGTGTCCTTGACATCAATAAGGTTGCCCACATTTAAGTGACACATCGGTTTTTGCTGTGCCCAGTGTGGGTTCAACTGGAAGGTATTAACCAAGTGAACCCTTCTGGGGAGGTTGAACCTCATGCGTGACGTAATAAAATCTGACATGTCCTAATATTTATTTGGAAAGTTCTCAGTATTTATAATTCCACAACACCCATTATAAGTCACATTTCTGTTACAGGCAGTGGTTTTGATGCGAGTATGTACACCACAGTTGAGCCTACCTTGTCCAGCAATCCTAACGTCTTCTTCCACCGAGGGGTCCACCCCAACATGATGTACTGAAACCGTCACCCACAGTCTTAGGTTATGAGCTGCTCAATCTGCCGTCTCGTACGCTTTGTCACACACTTTGTGGTCAGCTGATGTGTGCTTATGCGTTGTGTCCGTCCGAGCGACAATTCCATTCTCTTCAACGAATGAAAATATTCCCGATCATGAAACGTCAAAACACTTTGGTAACTCAAAATTCATTGTTTTACAAAAATCCACTTAAGTTGGCTGTACTGGTGGCCATTGTAATTTGAATCCTGCAAGAACAATATAAAAACTGTGCACTTTTACAAGATCATTTTCGATCATAGGATTATGGAAGATGTCTCATTTAAAGATATAATTAATACGCATCCAAACTTTTTAGTTTTTTTAAAAGTTTTCATTCAGAAAAAATCTCAAAGTTTTTTGTTCAAATATTCAAAATGTATACGCTTAATTAAGTAAAATGTATTTAGATGTGTATAAATTACGTCTTCATAATGAGACATTTCTATAACGCTACAGTTAAAAATAAGTTTAACATTGTTCTTCTGGGTATTTCATTTCTGCCGGTTCTCAATAACTAATGTTATAATGTTACTGGTTAAAAATAAAAACACAAAATAGAAGACCACCAGTATTTTTTATTATTTTTCATATTAAAACCGGTTGTGTATATAACCAAACTGGTTGGACTCATTGCAAGGCTGGACCTCACGAAGTGTGTGACAATGCTTGTAAATCATTTAGGACCTTATTATTTTAGTTAGGAAGTTATAGAATTTATAAACTAGGTACTTTTATTTCAGAAAAATACAACGATTCAATTAGTACAAATTGTTACTGCTAAAGTGAAAAAGCCAATAGAGAAAGTTTATTCAAATAGAAGTTATTCATCTCAATTAAAAAAAAAATATTTAAGATTGGACTTTAAAGAATGTTAATTAAGTAATCCATTTAAAATTTTGTAACTGCTTACCAGTAATCGCTGCACAATAGAGATAAATTTGGGAAGATTTTGAATGATCTCTAAATAATTATTTTTGTATCCCTAATGGGCTGATTTTCAGATTTCTTGTAAAACAAATTATCCAACAAGTGCCTAATGTAACAAGTATTAATATCGTTGTCGTTGTTTAGAATGAATCGAATAAATATTTATTCTGTATCTGAGTGTTTCTTATAATAATCAAAGAGATATGTTTAGATTGTGTCTGTCGTGTGAGTGTTAACTGAGATCTGGAGTGAATGTAGTGTGAAGTGAGTGAACAGTCCATTTTTTAGACTAGACCAGCTGTTGTAAATTTAAAAGAATTTCCAGTTAGACTAAGAGTTAGTCTGTAAGACTTTGGCTACCAGAATGCCACCGAAATATTTTAATGAAATGAGTAAATATTACTTTAGAGAATTTTGGTTTATTTATTCCCAACTTCCATTAAAATATTACGTTCAACCCTCCATCCGTTAGACGACTAGTGACTAGTTGCAAAAAAATATTTCTCCAATGTTGAACGACTAGTCACTAGTTGATTTTGCAGTCATCTATTTAATCAAACTTTTGCTATCGAAAATAAAACTTAAGTAGGACAAATATTATACCAAATTACTTGTGATGTTTCACTGATTAATTTGATATATAGATTAGTGAATAATAATACATAATAAGTATGCACCAAAATTGTAAAGTTGCAATACAAATGTTGGTTTTCTGTGCATGGTTCACGCACTTCGAGAGAGCATGAAAAATGGTACTTTTTTCCCTATACTTTTGCTGCGAGAAACGTCGCTTAGAAATGAGTTTGGCTTCATCACTGCGTTCAGAATTTATTTTTCAACAAAATCATCTACTTCAAACATCTGTTTATTGATATATGTTGCAAAGAAAGACCTTCGACGCAACCACTGTTTACGACATTTCTGTAATGTTAGACGACTACTTTCACTAGTCGCTAGTATTTTGTTGTTTCTCGTAATATTATTAGAGCTGTGTTAGTATCAAATGACATAAAACTTTTCCTTGTGAAATTTGCCAAGAAGTGGTATAGATATCTTCAAGGAATAAGTAAATTATAAGTGTTTATTTTATTATTTCGAGAGGACTATAGCCGCCATATTGATTGATTGATACTCCGGCATTACTCATTGGGTATTCTAAACTTTGATTTGCGATTCATTTATTGTATAATACTTTAGTAGGCTAAATTCACGGGTTTGTAGGCTAAATTGTGATATAAAAATCGTTATACCTAGGTAACGATTAGATTACAAATGATTTTTATTTCTTTTTTTTATTTATTGAACACTATGAGTGACCTTATAAATACGTCAGGTGAACTTGAGACAATTATTACACAATGAATTTTTATTATAATAAATTTACTCCATTTTAGGCATTTTCTGATGGTGTATTTTGTGTTTTTTTTACAACTTTTATTTCTTGACAAAACACTTCTTAGGATTTATAACAAACATTTTAAAATATAAAAGTAAAAAAAAACCAAAAAAAATATATTTTTATTTTCAGAACTTTCATGCTCTACAACAGGGCTGCCCAACCTACGGCCCGCGGGCCGAATCCGGCCCGCGAGTCAGTTTTATGTGGCCCGCCTTGTTGCCAAAACAACCAAATTTGTTTAAAAAGCATTTGAAATATTAAATAAATACAAATTTTGAGAAACAAGCAGTCTAGCCGATTTCACGTAGAACGAGCCGTATTCATTTGGTGGAGTATGAGTGTTGAAAGAAGTAAAGTAGTTGCAGACAGATTTCACTGACTACGGTGGTGGCTGCCGGCTGGCGAATAGAGCGCGCGTAAAGCACGGCACAGCGGGCGTTGCGGCGACGTAACCCCTACCCAACTCAAGGTCACCACTCGCCACGTAATTTGTATGTCCTAGTATCCTAGTAGGATTAATTAAAATCAATGTATTCAATTTATTGGTGACTTTTTTATTGTTCCCTCAGAATTAGAGCAAACATCCAAAAGTCTGGGTTTATATTTATTTCTACTAAAAGAACCTAAAAACATAATATATTATAAACCTTTACCTAACAACTAATAAATAATAAGAAATTACAATAATCAGGAAACAAGGGCAAAATAACCTTAAAACTCATATTTTGCACAAGATTTCTGGAACAAACCCCGGACAATACGTTTTGTTTGGGGTTCCAAATCCCCTGAGATGTTGGCCCGCCTGGCCATAAAGGCTTTACAATGTGGCCCTTGGGTAAAAAAGGTTGGGCACCCCTGCTCTACAACATAGAAAAGTCTCAAAATATAAGCATACATAAAATATATAAAAATGTTAGATGTAAATATGTCTTTTTTTGTAGAAACACAACATTTTACTATTTACCAAAAACAATTTACAAATTGTGGGGAAAGTGGAATTCTGTAAATGTTTTGTATAAAAACCCTTTTTTAAGACCCTTTTCTATATTTTGTAAAACAAAAGCTAAATTTAAATAAAGAAAGTTTCTTGTAAATAAAATGTTCCTTGTTTTGTACTGAAAAATAAAATGTATAATAGTGAGTACTTTACTTCAATAATAAATATTCTTTATAGGTTTGAATGAAGGTGTGCACAACTAGCAAAATAGTGCCTGCCATAATAGAAATTTCAACTCCAGATGCAGGGTTAATGGAAACAGAAAGAAAATATTAATCCTGGAAATGGCAAAGTCGTAATTTACGACACATTATTTCCTGTTGTAAGTAGACTCGCATATTACAATTTGTGTGTTATTGTGGTTTAAATAGTTTTTTTTAACTCTTTAAAGCTACTATTATGGTCATCATTCAATAATAAGTACCTCGTAGAACATAAAATAAACACAAATCAAGTGGTTTTTTATAGTAGACAAAAAATGCAAAACGGGTGTTTTGGGTCTGGTACATCTATTTAAGAAAATCAGTGGTCCCATCGACTTCCAACCAAACTAACCACCGTTAATCTAAGGTGGGCCCTCCCACATCTTTACCACAGACCAGTGTATACCAGACCGCAAAATCCCTAATGTCAGGCACGAAAAACCCCGAGACTCAAGGGCTAACTCCCACGTTCAAAAGTGGTGCTTTACACCACACAGCCATCCTGACTTGATGTCAAATATGCAGAAAGTTCACTTACGATACTCGCTGTTGCTGTTCGAGTCAACTGTATATCATACCAGTTCTAGGGTTTAATGAATTATAATAAACAAATGTAAACAGACTTGAGAAGCTCATCATCGAATGTATAAGACTTCAGAGTTCTAGAAATGTACAAAGACATCTATGTAACTATAAACTAATTTTTACAACAGACTTCAAATTTCCTAATTCTGGACATGGATAAATTATATCACTTGCACAAATTAATACAGGGGCCATTTTGTTATTTCAGTGCTTTGTGCAAAACAAACCATGCTGCCTCCCATCGTCTTGTTGATATATAGTTGGCTGAGCATTAGTGTCATCACTCCAATCAGCCAAATCTCATGGAGTGACATGCACAAGATATCGTATGAACAGACAGAAATTAAATTTTTCCAGCCCCTTGAGCTATAGGCTTCACTAACGCACAGCCAGTAATATGCAAAAAAACTAAAATTTTGTATGAACTTTTATTTGCCGCTATTGATGATCTGCTTGAAAAAAAAAAACATGTAAATTTACTTTTTAATTTTTATAATAGTAACGGTTTTTACTGAAATAAAACCTTTGCTTTGCATATATTCCACATTTTTTATTTAAAAAAAGATTGACTACGGGTGAGAGTAAAACAGTTCAGAATTTCAAAAACTTTTTAGATAAAATATGGAATAAACATCTTTGAGAATGTGTTATCTGCAAAAAAAATATATTGCAGTTGATAACGAAATTTATCAACATTTTTTCATGTAAGTGTTAACAATGTTTGCCATAATTCATCTCAAGTACAAATTAATGTTTCATAGCTCAAATAATTTTTCCTGAATTTTTAATAAGACTCTTGAATGAAAAAGAGCTTGACTTTAAATATCTAAATAAGAAATCATTGTTAGTGTCAAAATTATTTACTTTTGTTCCCAAAAACATTTTCACAAAAGGGGAGATTTTGCTATTAGAAAATGATTTAGTAGGCATCTGTGATCTAAGAAAATATTTATAAAGTTATGATTGAATATTTCTATCTATATCGTTCACAAATGAGAAGAGAGCAGAGGAGGATTGGGATAACTTCTTTATCAATTCTCATAAAAAATACATTATATATGTGCACATATGTATAAAAACCAGACGCCTACATGTTCCTAACTGTACTCACGCCGCAATGAGAGCTCCAGTAGACCAGATTGGTTCTACAGTGTAGCACAGACATTAATACACTCACAACACAAATAATGAATTTATTACAGTAACAACAAAAGTGAGAAATTTGACGAGTAAATCAGTCTGCGATCATGTCCACGCTGAGGCAGTCCTCGCCCAGGTTGCTCGGAGAGGTCTCCATCTCGCACAACTCGTTGGATTCACTGAAAGAAGACAAAACACTCGCATCACAAAACAATCATGGCTTTGGCCATATGATAATTACAGAAAATAGTGTGGTTACGAATTTTATTCACAACTGTACTGAACTGATCCAAAGGATGTAATTATTGTTGGTGCAACTGACAAACTTTGACTTCTGAAATTAACCCTTCACACGCCACAAATAAATTTATTAACTTTTCTACAACGCCAAGACAAGTAAATAAAATTGTTTCTTTAAGTTCAAAGCTAATTTTTATTATAACTAAATTATAAAAGATAAAAGCAAAAAAAAATAGAACATTTTACTTAAAATTAGCGTATTTATTGATAAAAATAAAAAAAACTGTTTATATCAAATTCTTTCAATTTCATTGTAAAATGTAATTAAACTGAAAAGTTTAGTAATATTTTACTATAAAACAAGATAAATATTTCAAACTAATCATAACACTACCACACAATGAAGATATGTAGTAGACGCGCACTCGTGACAACGACAATGCAAGCAGTAAAACACGCTAAGGATATGTTTGGTTATGGCTCTGTAGGAGACGCAGAACTGACGCGAGCAGGTGGTCAGAGTTAGACGAATGGCGCTCCCGTCCCCCTGCCATAGAGTGAAGGTCGTTTATGAATACTTCCTTGGCAACTGCGATAAGCACGGAGCGCGCATCGGACATTTAGAAAGCCTTTTGTGTACTAAAAAACTCTCCAAGAGACATAATCTATAATATCAGATATAACTGTATTTGGCGTTTTGGTCAAGGTCTACCATTCTAATATATCCGTCTACGGCGTGGGAAGGGTTAAAATCTCAAAATGAACCATTCTTGAATTTTACAAATTTTCACAAGTAAGAATTTGATACCTAAACATGAACAGGGTATGAACATGACATTGTCACCTGTCTATATCAAAGGAAGGATCGTTACTGAACATCTCAGACGGGATGGCAACGGTCCGGTCGACGTCGAGATACCGCTGCTGCCGAGCCTCCAGGTGTCGCTCCACCTCCTCTGGAGTCATGTGACCATCTCCAGAACTGCCCAGTGACACCACCTGCAGCTGTGTCAACAATCAGTCAGTGTCACAGATGATGCATAAGTAAGGGCATTTTATAAATTCGGTTAATAAGTGGTATTTTACTTGGTTGTGTAGATTAATCAAAAATGTTAAGTGGTAAAACTCTGTCATTTCTATAAATTAGTACTAGCAGTACCACACGGCTTCGCACACAAAATTCCAAAAAATCCTGTGATGAGTGGCAGTCCATGAAAGATATTCCAATATCTCGATCCACTTTACATTTAACTTTAAAGATGGCACCCATCAGTCAGAGAGTGAAATTGTGTTTATAAGTAGTTCTGAAATTTCTTCCCGATATTTTATTGAATAGTTCCAAATTTATCAGTAACAATTTAAACTATTTTACACCAGTGTAGAGAAATCCTAAGTAAAATCCCAATAAAACAAACCCAGAAAAAGAAAAGCTTCTGAATGTAACATGACATTATTTGTAAAGCGTTAACTGACTTTGACAGATGATAATAACAATTATTCTTATTATTTTTCTTGATTTTGACAGGTAATGAAAGACTACTATCTGCTGATTAAGCCAAGTTCATAAGTATAATGGACTATGGAGTTTTAAGGGAATTTTCAAGATGGTAGGGCGTTGCTTGGAGGGATTCTCAAAATAAGAATAGACTTATGTGTTAATCAGAGAAGAATGTTCATGTAAAATTACAGTACAATCGGTACAGTAGTTTTTACATGATTGAGTAACACAGACAGACATAAAAAGTTGAAACTTGGTATAAAAATTGTATCTAATAAATATCTTGACTAAGTTTGTTGGCCAACTTGCTGTCATTTTGTTCCACTATGGCAGCCATTTAAACTTTTAACTTTTGTTATTTTGTGTTTTTATAAACACGACTGAGCCAGAAAAACTATTTAGATTATGTACAGTAGTCATTATTGCAATCAAACACATGACTGCACTGCAGTCAAAGCGACATTGATATAGAATTTAGTGGTGGTGGAGACGTAACTATTCATATGGTGATATCCCAGTGGAAGTGAGTGAGTCTAACAACAACGTACCTGCAGTTTGATATCCAAACCTGAATAGGTAGGGAGGGACAAGCATAAGCAACCAATACCTCCATACAGGTGCCTTTATCCCCTTAGAGTATTTTGAAAAGATAACAAAATTTCAGACATTTGGCATCGTTGTAACATACAATGATGATAAATGCCCAATATCCTGTTATCCTTTCAAATCATCCAACGTGAAAAAACAATCTTAAAACAAAGATTATAAATGTTCATTTTTAAAAAATGTATGGATTTACTAATAATTATTATATGAACAGCACTGTGTGATACCATTTAGCGTTTTGCACAGTAAACTATCCTTGGAGCTATTGTGGCCAGGAGAGGATAAAGCAATTTCCAGACTTTTTTAAAGAAAGAATTCTGAGATGTAAAATGTAAACAAAATTACAAATCCAATGCCTTTAAGGTTAAAAATCTGAGTAGGGCAGTGGACCACAGGTGTTCGGTGTTGTCTTTTAGGAATGATAGGACAACGAGATCATCATGCCCAAACCAAACCATATGGCCAGAAGCTCTTGAAGACTGTCACTGCAATGTATCTTACCTGTATTTAATCGTCTAGAGTATATGACTCACATAAATCATACATACAGACCTGTCAAGGTCAGGCTAGAAAAGTCCACTAAAACGGGTAGTGAAATTTAAAAAAAATATAGGATAAAATAATAATAATAATAAACTTAGCAAATACAAAGAAAATTGTTACATGTGTCAAGTTAACTCTAGACAAAAATTACACAACATATTTTACCTGCGGTTGGCTCAGAGATTTAGTCACAGGTTTGGGTGTTGCTGGTTTCTTTTTCTTCGTTGAAGAAGGAGTTTTAGGGGGTCCACTCAAAGAAGGCCCATAACTGCTTCCAGAATTCATATCCACCTTCCTTCTACAAAAAAAAAAGGAAAAAAGACTATTTGTATTAATCCAAAGGGATGTTTTACGAGATGATTTCTTTTGCTTACTACTATATTTTTACCAAAATAGTATTGCTAATTTGAACATCTATTCTGCGTTGAAACGAATACACAAAGAAGAAAATACAGTATTTCAGTAACTGTAAATACAGCTATTTTTATACAGTAATATTTTCTTTGACATTCATGTATCAATGATTTTGAATAAGAACGTATATAAAAGATAAACTAGAATTTCCAGAATACACAGAAAAAAACACACAACCATAGAATGTGGAGGATTTAAGAAAAGAACAGAAAGAAACCCATCGTTATCTGAGTCTGGTTCTGAGAACCTGGACTTATTTTTGTACTTACGGATTGAACCAATCCAAAGAGTTCAAATCCATGTAACGTGTTTGACAAAATACATGGCATTATCAAATGCACACTTATATAAACAAAAAAACACTGTATGTCTGCAAAAAATAAACACTGAAATTAACAAAACAAATAAATTACCATTTTTCCCAGGCAGATCTTCAAACTTTAAAATATATTTAAAAATATAGAGGAAGCGCAGCTGAATACGGCATTGTACATTGACTGGTTGGTTTGTTTAAAGCATGTTCATGGTCAATGCTACATTCCCACGTTATTGTTAGTTTTCACATTTTCAATTTCCCATAACTGATGTTGGTTATGGGATAGTTCCCAACAACAATTCTTTCATTAAAATATTACTTTCATTTATACATTATTATCTTTAGTACAATTATCTCTAATCTATTTAGTATTTTTCCTTTGTGGGAACAATCTTGTTATGCTTGTATGGCAATGTTTGTAATTATTTAGATGTTTGGTTAATTTAAATCTGTATATGATTTGTTAGTATTAAAATGAGATCTTTATAGCAAGTTTTAGATGTTCTCTCTGTTTGATAGATCAGACAGTTCTACCAGATAGACACATTGATACATTAGCAATTAAACTATAATTTAAGAAGTTGATAAACACTATCACAACAATAATTGCATAAGTTATACAATTATTGTATAAAACCAATTACAATTATTGTATAAGTGGTATTACTAGCCCAGAGAATGTTACTCTTGAACTGCAGTTAGACCACTTTACAATCATAATTGGTCCTGTAATTGAAGCTGGACTATTTTAAAATCATAATTGGCCCTGTAATTGAAGCTGGGTCATTTTAAAATCATAATTGGTCCTGTAATTGAAGCTGGACCACTTTAAAATCATAGGTAATTGGTCCTGTAATTGAAGCTGGACAATTTTAAAATCATAATTGGCCCTGTAATTGAAGCTGGACCATTTTAAAATCATAATTGGCCCTGTAATTGAAGCTGGACCACTTTAAAGTCATAATTGGTCCTGTAATTGAAACCATTATTGTTCATATTTTTATAAATAGAAGCATCAAGGCCTAAGAAATCATGATATATCAACTACCCAGTTTAGGTAAATGTCGTATCTAGCTCAAGTTCACGATTAGACTAAACAAGTAGGCATAGAAAACTATAATCACAGTATTTAGGCAATAAGTGAAATGTGACAAATTTGAACAGTGTGTTATTCTAATTGAAAATGATCATTTACTTACAATTGACCAATAAGTTGATTAAGGTGAATTAAGCTATAATTGAGTATACTTATCACAGAACATTATGTTTTTATTCAATACCTCAAGGTTTTTTTATTAAAAAATAACAGGCTATTAACAGAATAATTGTCATATTATACAGTCTTAAACAAGGAACCATACAATTTGGGTATTTGTCAATTTTACTTCAAAACGATATAAGAAAGTTTTGTGAGAATGTTATGGGATTTTACATTTCTTCAAAATGAAAGCAGTAATTGCTTAACCGTTTGAGGACCAACATTTTATAAGTTACTTTTTGACAATACTAACAATTATTGCCTTAAAAAAGAGGGCATGCAACAAAACCACTGCTAAAACAGCTGTTGTACATACAATTTGAAAAAATCACACTTTTGGTACTGGTAATATTTTTTTGGAATTTTGTTTTTTTTTCACTCAAATGTTTGGAAATAAACATACTTAATGGGAAAAATACTAGTATGCAAAAATTTAAATATACATAAACATAGTGTTTAACCCATTGCGGATCGTATTGTTTTGGCTCGCGGGCGCGCGAATTAATTCACGGTCAGCAGCCGCACGAACATCAATGGTGGGCCACATCGTATCGCTCGCTATTGTACACTAGAAAATTCAGCTTCAAAGGTATTCGTTCAGATGGAACATGGGCCTGCTGGGGTATCCGTGATGTAGGAACGATAACACACGAGCAAGTTTACGGCGTGGCAGGGATGATGTCTGAATCATAGTCTAAATAAAGCGGCTAGGGCGAATCGATTGCAACATCCGGGCCATTATCTACACTAAACCCACCAACATGTACGTCTACGTCGTTTAGTTGTGTCACTAACCTCAAAAGTATTATAATAACAACTGAGGAAAACACCCAATCAGAAGCGCTAAAAAGCAGAGAGTAAACTCATATTAATGATTTTTCAACTTCGACATACAACTGCAATCTGTAGGATATTTATAAAACTTTTGAAAACTCTAAACGTAGACCGTTGTTAAACACTCTTAGTAGACAAGTGAAGATGATCGCCCGATCTATCAGACATTAACAGAACTATTTGGAGGGAAATTTAAAAGCAGACCGCTTTTGCGACCTGAGCTCGTCACCGTTAGGCGTTAGGCCCGGCCGCTGCGTGACGAGCCCAGCTCGTCAGTGATCCGCAATGGGTTAACTTGTTATGTAAACAGGCAAAAACTAAGTGTAAAAATATAGTTTCTGCATTTTTAGGAAGGAAATAAATAAAAATTTAAATGTAAGAAACAATTAACGATTTATTATACTTGTAATTTAATAAAATTTACTATTTATGAAATTAAAAATAAATTTTATTATAATTTTATTTGCAGTTTTAATTTGAACAGTTTTATTAAGTTACATTAAAAAATAAACAAAATTATAATGATAAAAATGCATTACACACTGGGAAAATAGAAAAAGTAAGTGATTTACAGGCAATTCCTTTTATGCAAAGAAAGCAAATAATTCCATTTTAGAATATTTAAAAATTTTACACTGATTTTAAAGTTAAACATTCTTTTATGAAATCATGACATCAACCCAAGCGGACATTTTGACAGACAAAAATAAACAAACAATTCAAGTTGCCAGCTGTTTAAGCATACAGTGTGCATGTTCTAGTGGAGAATAATATTACAAACAAAAGAACAGAATTGCATAATACATGATTACGATGTAAAATTAGCAATTGCGTAATACGATTAAATGAAAAAAAACATTGATTCTGTATAATTACGAGATCCATATTATTCAGGAGTTTTGGTGTTCTGTAAAATTGTGTGATCTGCATTCATCAGGAGTCTTGACGTTTTATACAATTATAGGATCCACAATCCATCTTAAATAAATCTGTACGGTTTATAAAAACTGTAGGTCACACTGTAGGCCTAATTACTGAAACTGCAACGGAATGACAGATTGGCTCATAGTATATTTCGCAACAATCATTAAGACTGATAGTTAGGCCTGTAGTCCCCAAAGGGCAAAACATTGGTGGGACCCCTGCCACAGACTGGTGAGCAAATTGTCTTATTGAGATGGAAATTAACCTAATTCTTCCTACTTTACTGCATGGATTCACTGTTTGTTCAGTAACAAAAATCATGTTCCTTTTTTACTGACTCTTGTTATAAAATATTGGTTCTACCTTTTGGCATCAGATCTTGCAGCTTCACCATCGTCTGAAGACTCAGTGTCTTCTCCTTCACTTGACGTTGCTTCCACTTTCTCATAGTTTAACAGACGGTCTAGCAAAAAGCTTCGGTCCCTGCTGGCCTTCAGCAATCGCCGTTGTGTTGAACGCAATGCTTCTTGAAAGCATTCATTTTCCTGTAACACATGTAAGTTGGTTTCAGCTTACACATTGATTCAGTTGTAACCTACTAGAAAAACTATTTGTAAACCTAGACTGTTTTACAAAACTTTAAATGGTACTTTGGGATTATACCGACCACACCCAGACATGAATCATTATTTGACATTTTGCTTCTACTGATTACTAGATTAGCGTAGAACAATATTTCGTCAATATAAAGCAGGAATTGTCTTATCGCAAACCCCTCCCCATCCTCAGACAAAGGTCAAAGTCTAGCGGTCTAGTAGATAACGTGACTGAAGAGTCTCGCCGCCCGTTCAGCTGGTGCCGTTGATAAAATTTTGTCGACCCAGAAACCGGTGCTAATACTCAACAGGTTGAGCGAATGTGGGGTTCAGGTAAATGGCGTAATAAAAAACAACGACAAACCGCACAACACCATATTGACTCATACGAGCTCAGTACCTAGCTGAATACATGTGGCGGTCGGCAGTTGCGGCTGAAGGCAGAAATCCACTACACTCACTCATCCTTGATATTGCTGCATTCTGGGTGTCACAGGAAACCCATTAACAATTGATAACCGTTGTAATTTTGTAATTAAAGAGTTGTTTTTTCGTTCTATAATGTTTGTTTCTATAAATTTATATTTTTGTATTCCTCATACTGGTGTGGTCGGTATAATCCCAAAGTACCCTTTAAATTTTTACAACTTCAACTAAAACACTGTAAAAAAGTCAATTGGAACTTTAAAGTATCACACATGTTAAAATCTGAACATATATAGGGAAAAGTGTTGTTATTGTGGAAAGCCAAAGCCTAGATAAAATGTTTAAACTACAGTTGATTTTAGTTATTTGTTAAAATCTATAAACTTCAGTTGATATCATCAAGGCTGCAGTATAATAAGCGGCCACCATGACAATCAAATTAACTGTCAATAATATATGTGTAAACTATCAAGTATTAACAAATTTGACCTATAGATACTCATAATTAATTATTGACAGCTGTTTTTACTATAAGAATAACAATATTGTTTAAAACTCAGTTAATTCAAACTACTAGTCATCACAAGTCATTTCTCACAACGTAGAAGTTAAATCATTTACATAGTGAGTAATGACATCGGCAAGAACAATGGCGATGTACATGCCCTTTTTGAGTTAAAAGTTTTTTTTAAACATTGAACTATGTTTTAACCCTAGAACTGTTAATCGACATAATTATGTCGGTTAATGCCGCTTTTGTGGTGTTAACCGTCAAAGTTTTGTCGATCAAACATTCCCTCGTATAATTACTTTTTATAATATACTCCGGTAACGTATCGATATAATTCATGCACCATTGGATTCGGGAAGAAAAATGCTAAGGAACACATGAGTTTTATTCCTCTTTGTATTATGGTTATGACGTAGCAAGCTTGTTATTTTGAACGTAAAAGAAAACGCGACGCCGTTTGTTGTGAATATTGCCGCTGCCGTTCTGTATCACTTTAGTGCCGAGCTGTGGATATTTGTAAGTTTTAATAGTTTTACGCGTGTTTTAGTATCGTATTTAATGTGTAGTGTGTTGTTTGATATCGTAGTAGTGTAAACATATATATTTTAGAATAAATCAATTTCTATTTACTGAAATATGTTTGAGAAATTACCGGCTTTGTGTAGGCTATGGCAAATTCATTTCACATAGTTTGTTATTGTTTTCACTTACTAAACGTTATTTATAACACTCTTTTAGCTGTGAAGTAACTATTTATTTTTGGTAAATAGATATTTTTCACAATAAAATATATATTTCCTGTAATTTCTTTGGTTATATATATAATAACTGTTTGGGTTATTCTATATTTTTTCAATATCTTTAGTTATATTTATATTTTTCTAACTACATAATATTTCCTATTACTTATAAACCATAAATTTATAAATTTTGATATAGTACAAGCTTTAGAAACTATTTTATATTTTGCTGAATGAAAATTTTTCGCAAAATTTTTGAATAATGGCAAAAATTTAACTTTTTTACTTTTCAAAAAATAATTTATGGTAATTATTTCATTACTACTGTATATTCTATTTTATTCTAAGTAATAAAATATGCAAAATAACATGTATTCATAGATAAATGTATTAGCAAAACTTGTTTTACCAAAGTCTTACGTGTACACCCGATTTTCAGAATTTATACGCATCGCTGCTTTTTGTTCTATAGCTTTATGATGCTTTCATAAATGTGTATAATGTTTATGTTTTTCTGAAACTAGATAAAATTTGACACAGAATGCTATCTCACTTATAAATATTTCTCACTATAACTTCATTTGCTAGGTATGGTCCCCCCCAAATTTAAGAAATATTTTTCGTAAATTTTATATTTGATTAAAAAAAGTGTTTATTAGAAAATTTTTGATGGTTAATTTTACAATATAGTGCAATTCTACGTTTAATTCTGAACACAAAAATATATATACTCTTATTTATATTGCTCTTATTTTATATTTTTAATAATTTTTTTAAAAAAACCTTGCGTGAAGCTCCAAAAACAGCCCGACACTACAGGATGAAATGACCGCCAGTTCTAGGGTTAAATGGTAATATAAATCTAAAGAGTAGCAATAATACTTCAACTACCATTTCTTGAAGCCAGATGTTTTACCCAGGACATCCTCTTTCTGTACCGTTTTGTCCTTCTGAACTTACCCTGAGGGAACGCGTCAACTTCAGAATACCTACTGGCACGGGATCTATCGCCCTGTTACCAAACCTACAGCTTCAACCTCCTACAATGTCCACTCCACCCTACTGAGGATTCAGCATCATGGGAACATCATACTCTCTAACATATGACATAATTTGGTTTGACAATATTGGTTACAGTAGTTTTAGATAATCATGAATAGCGTATATCGATGATTTGATTGTTGTGGTGGCCGCTTATTACACTGCAGCACTAATCAACAAATATTGTTTGTCAATATCGATGTAACAATCTGGTTCTAAATATTGTATTGAGTGTTGTGCATTTACCCACAAAAAACTCACTATTGTAATAATATTTTACAATATTTAGCCCCTCTGGTAATTGGTCACTTTGATGTTTATTAGCCACACCTAAATCCCTTACATCAACTTGTAGCTGATTTAAGTAGGCCACAGTTGCATTTTATTATTTTTTTCGTAAATAATCTAACATAAAACACTCACATAAATAAGGAATTTCAATTTTCTTTTTAAACTTCTGTACTGTGCTTTGTAGTTGATGGAGTCCTGGCTGTCATCATCTTCTTCAGTATTAGTGACCATCTTATTTTAAATAATTATCTGAAAAATAAACAAGCATCAATTTTGTTTGTTTTTATCAGTAGCTCAGTGCCCACAATAATTAAAACATAGCCTAAACAAGAGTGGAGTGGTGGTTTGTTAAATAGTGAGTAAAATTACAAATTAACTACTACAGTATATGCAACTATTAAAATCTTACATGGAGTTAAAAAAGTCACACCAAGTTCAATCATGTATCAAATAGACTATTTGAATACTTGATTGATTTATATAAACAATAAACAAAACAAACAATAACCAGACACCATCCACCAATCAGTATTCCTTCCCATCAACTAACTCAAACATAAAAAAAAAACAATAGAATAGAAAATAAATCGGTTTCACTGGGCAGACTACGGGCATAAGTACCCTAAATAATCGATTCAAATAATCGATAGCTAGATTAACATTAAGTAACGGGTAGATGGAAATCATCGATTTTATAAATCGATAGATATAATATATTTAGCTATTCTAATAAATTGATCATTAATTTATAGTCATTTAAGATTTTTCGCTCTGCACTTGAAAATAAAATATAGGCCCTAAAACCAAGAACAACATACTTCTGCACTTAAAACGACTTTGTTTGCTGCTTTAAAACAAGTTTTCATTACAGCAACACATAACACATAGTTCACACGAGTCTCTAACATTTTGCTCCCAATTAAAACATTTTGATAACCTAAGTAGTTATCGACTGATGAAATCAATCATTTACTGATACCTCGTACCGAAGTTTACTTACCCCTCTTCCATAAAATACAGAGTACGCAGCTTTCCCTATAACAGAACGTGTGTTTGTAGTATTTTTCTAATACAATTTCAATAGTTATATCTGAATTTTTATACACTAAAAATGAAAATATTGAATCTACGACTACCACTCCCTTTTCCAAACATTCTTGTTTTAATTAATTCTATTCAAAATTATTCACATTTTTAATGGACGTGTGTTTTTCAGTATTTTTTAACGATTAAATGTTATATAAATAACGGTATGGATAAATATATTATAAATTTAGTATAAATAATGAAAGAGCCGTTCATCCTTTATTTGAACGAACATTATTTCCACATTTCAACGATAATTAGTCAAAAATTGAATTTATACTGAAAAAACACCAATCTCTTACATTTGTCCATAAAATTCATAAAAAAATATTTTTATTATGAGTAGTAGTCGATAAACTCAATACTACCTAATCACTAAAATAACTAAACATGGCATTTTTATTTTAAATAAATAATTCTAATTCTTATATATTTTATAACCAGTTTGTCGTAAGCCAATGTTATTGTTTGCTGAACACGTCCTGTCCTAAGGTTAGTAAATAATGACATTATTTTCTCCAATGTACCACATTTTGCAAATGTCAGACTCTGACGTGATCCAAATCACACGGGTATCGTTTACCCTCTTGGAATCCGTAACTCCGTGACGATCTGAAGGTCTTTTGATACAGCTTGACGTGAAATATAATACTAATTATAAATTGTACACTGTTGTTTACAGGGGTGGACCCAGTCCTAATGTTTGAAGAGGGATATCTAAGCGTTTGTTTATCATTATCATTTCTGTAACAGATAATTTTGGAATTCAATGTAAACGATAAATAAAATATTTAGAAATTAATTTACTCATATTCAACATTCAGTTCATAAAGCTGAGTTAATATTTATTTATATCAAAAAGAGAGATTAGGTTTTTTTATAACAACATCTTTTTGAAAATCTTGGAATTGTTTATTCGTAACTTCGAAATCATTTGGCCTTATGATTCCACATAGCTTTTGAAAGGTATTGACAATTTATAGAATATTATACGTTGGCAACAAAAAACCTCGAACTCATTTGTCAGTTGTTGTAAGTAATACCTGATACCTGATGTCTTCTTCATTGACCAGCGTTGCTGGATTGAAAGCGTCACAATAAAATAAATAACTAACTAAATTCTACTATTTACACTATTTACAAATGCAAGTGGCGGCAAGGCTAGGCTATGTTGCTCGCGTTCTCGAAAAAATCTCTGATTGAGTAGAGAGGGTTGGCCAGGGACCACTTCCTAAGCCTGCCTTCAAAGTCCCTGCTCTCAAGAGCTTTAAGATGTTGAGGGAGGCAGTTGTACATTCTTACTGCTAATGCGGGGAAACAATCTCTTGTCTTGCCTAGCCTACAGGAGACTGTATTTAGTTGTGAGCTGTTCCTCAGCCTGTAGGCATCCTGAGCTTCACCCCTAGTTCCGAAGGCTGCAAGGTTTTCCTTGACATGTAACAAGCTGGCGACAACATACTGGCTAAAAACCGTTAAGATCTTAAGTCGGTTGAACAAGGGCTTGCAGTGATCTAAGAAGCCTGCAGATGAGATGATACGCACAGCATGTTTTTGCAGCAATAAAATGTAATGCAGCTGTGTCAACAAATTAGTACCAATATAATTAAAAACTACATTTGAGAGAGTTATGTAAATCTGCTTTTACGAATTAGAACTTCTGGCTTTGCCTTGTATAAACATATAATCAAATATCCAGGCCTGAGCGACACACACAACATTAATTTTCACAAAAATTCCGTCTCAAGCAGGAGTCAGATCATAAAACAAATTCACAGAATGTATTTAATTAGAAACCAATGAGAAATCGTTAAAACAATCTTAAAAGATTTCTTGTTGACCAAGGCATTCTGAACAGTAAATGAATTTATGGAACATAACATATTATACATTTTAATATTTGATCAACATTAATCATTTAAATCTTAAATGACTTGCATATTTCCAACGTTATACTCAGTCATATTTAATATAATTTATTTTTTAATAACGTCTTGTCTATTTTTTTTTTATTCAAAATTAATATTGATGACACAACTTAATGTGTTGTATATCAATAAAATGTGTTCTATTGTTATTGGGGCGGGAATCAGATTCTGTGCCAGTTCGAATTGTTTCGCTGGGGTTATACATCCAATAGTTGTAAACTTTAAACTGTATCTAATCTTTTAATAAGTACTTTGAAGTTTTACGTCACTAATTATTGTTCTTTACTTTATACCTTTTACAGTAAAGTCAAGGGCAACGAAATAGATAGTAGTACTTTGAAGTTGCATGGAATACCTCTTAAGCTGTCCGATTGGGATATCTAATTCAAATTTGACACTGACAGCGGGAGAAATGTAAAAAAAATCATTAGTTAGGTTAGGTTCAGTGTAACAGTTCAGCTCTCTACAGGTCCAGGATTAGTTTTTTTCTTTTTTCAAAAGCTTTATTTTTCTGGTTCAATTACTACAAGTAAATAATTTATACACAGAAGTTTGAATCATAGAGAACAGAAGAACATAGAAATATTAACATTAGTGGGTTTGCTCCAATGGAGACACCCTATACACATAATACAGTTAACAGAAAATAAACAATAAAATTAGTACTTGACAAACAATGTAAGTTTCAAATTATAATAAAATGTCTTGAACAAGACGTGCTTTCAGTCTTCTGTTGACAGTTTCTTTGGCCAATGTTAAAATGGACAGCACCTGTTGATTGGTCCAGAGTTTCTAGAAATGTAGCACTTAGTTTTCGGATGTAGTCACAGATGGTCGGAATTTCTAATTCATTATGAATCTGTCGGTTTCTAACAAACCATGGAGAATTTGTTGCTATTCTCAAAAACTTGTTTTGGAATACTTGAAGTTTGTTCATTTTTGATTTAAGGAGGCAAGGACCCCAAACTGGACAAGCATAAGTTAAGAGGGGTCTGAATATTCCTTGGTAGATTAAAAGAGCGCATTTAAGTTTAAGAGATGATCTTCTATTGATAATTGGGTACATTTGTGCCAATCTTGTGTTTGCTTGATTTAATTTTGAATTTATGTGCTGTTTATAAGTAAGTTTAGAGTCTAATAAGACACCCAAATATTTAACAGTTCTGTCATTTTCATTCCATGGTATGATGTTATCTTGAATTTCTATATTCCTTAAGGGATTGAATTTTCTTAGCGAAAATATTTTCGCTTCACATTTTAGAGGGTTTTAAGTGCGATTTTCCAATTAACGAAACCAATCCAACAGTAGGTCTGTATCAGTCTGAAGCATGTCAACTGCTGTGTCAATGTCTTGATGTTGGGAAATCAAGGCAGTGTCATCAGCGAAAAGAGCAAGCGTAGAATGAGCTGGAATGGGTAGGTTCATGCATGAACATATTAAACAGGATAGGTCCTAAAATTGAGCCTTGTGGCACACCAGCCCGGATCTGTCGAACAGTGGAATGAGTAGAATTTATTTTTACTGAAAAAGTCCGGTTTTCTAAAAATGATTCGATGATGTTTTGCAAGTAATTTGGAAGTCCAGTTTGAAATAGCTTATACAGAAGGCCTTTGTGCCATACTTTGTCAAAGGCCTGAGCAAACATCCAGGAAACAAAGCAGCAGAGTGTCTTTTATTTTCAAACCCTTGCACTATTGTTTGTGTTAACCTCGCAAGTTGCTGCGTAGTAGAATGTTTTTTGCCCTAAAACCGAATTGGTGGGGAGGAATACATTGAGCATCTTCAATGAATCTGCATAGTCTCTTCTGTATTAGCTTTTCAAATACTTTTTGCCAGAGTGGGTAGTAGGCTGATGGGTCTGTAACTAGAGGGATTTCTAACAGGCTTACCGGGCTTGTGGATAACAATAACTTCAGCATGTTTCCAGGATTTAGGAAAGTAACCAACGTGTAGGCATGCATTAAATAAAGTTTTTAATAGCTGATGGGCTGTTGGCGGGAGTTCCTTTTAATATTAAGTTTGTTATCAAGTCATACCCAGGAGCTTTCCTCAACGGTAGGTATTGGATAACATTTCTAATTTCAGATGTTGAGATATACTGAGTGGGAAGCTCAGCAGATAAGATTGTGCTATTTAAAAACCTGTTTGACTTCATCTTCAGTTTGCAAATTAACAGTAGGGTTAGGGGAAAAAGCATTTTCAAAATAATTTCGCAAAAACCTCACATTTTTCAGAGTCACTCTGGTACGTCTCCTGGCCTTGTTGAAGGGGAGGGATCGTAGAAGGCGTTCTGAGAATTCTTTTGGTTGCCAGCCACATTGAACTATCGCCTGGGTTTATTTCACTCAAATATTTCTGATAGTCATTAATTTTGAAAATATCTAATTCTGATTTTATTTTCCTGATGAGCCTGTTTTAAGCTGCATGCGATCTTCTGGATGCCTGTGTCTCTGCCACCGTCTCCTAAAAACATGTTTTTCTTTAATTAAATTAAGAATTCTTTGCGGAGGGGCGATTAGGACAAAACATGGTTTTGTGATTGTTTTGCGACTGCTTTTTTAACCGAATTTTTAATCAGCTCAGTGAATTGTAGTACACAGTTGTCAATATCTTCGAAAGACTGTAAACACAATTCGGCAAGATAATATTAGTTTCTAATTCGTTATGAAATACAGCCCAGTCAACTTTACCATTTATTAGTTTCAATGGAGGATGGTAAAATCGGGTTTAATTGAAAAAGTTACAATTACTGGTAAGTGGTCAGATACGTTAACTCGCATAAGGTTTGCTGTACTATCGGTTCATTGAAATTATTAAACAAAAACAATATATCTAATATGTCAGGTTGCTGGTTTCTCTGCCACGGATAAAATGTTGGTTTCTACAGGAGCAGATATATATTAATAGTTTGTACGCATCAAGTAGTCATTCAATTTATTACCCTTTGGGTTATTAGTGCGACATCCCCATAAAGTGTTTTTACTGTTTAGATCTCCCATTAAAATAGTAGGACTATTATTATAGAGAATCCTATTAAAATCTTCATCAACAAAACGTTTGTTAGGAGGTAAGTATGCTGATACTAATGAAAAGTTGAGTCCATTTTGTAAAAATATTTTTATGGAAACAGCTTCTAAACTTTGTAACTGGGGAGCAAGAAATTCGTGGTGTTTTATGTTTCTTTTGATCAAAATTGCGACACCCCCAGAGGCATGAGGAGCCACTCGGTCCTGTCTGTAAATAGAATAGAGCCACTTATTTTAAATTTTATCATTGGGCAGTAAGTGAGTTTCAGTGACACATGCAACATCTATATTATGTCTTACTAGGAAATCTGTAAAGAGATGTTTTTTGTCTTTCAAGCCATTGGCATTCCAATTGAGAACAATTAAGTTTTTAAAGAGAGTTGGGCCTGATTGTTAGTCACGGGCATTTTTAAGAAAGAAGCAATAACCTGCTGAATAACCTTTTTCAACTGGGGTTATGAGTATTTTTACTACATTGCTTATTATTTCGTCAAGACCTGAGATGTTACCTGCTTCCAGAGATTGTGGATCCTCTACGGAGTTTGCAGTTGAAGGAATGTACGACGGATGAGCCACCTCAGCATAGCTGGGGGAGTTCATATTCAACGGAGATCGAGGTGGAGATGATTTTTGGTTGAGTTTTCCCTAGGTTCGTTGAGTTTTCGGGTCTTGTCGTTGTAACTTGTGGACGAGATTCTTGGTCGTTCCCTATGGAGGATTTCTTGCGACCGGTCAATTTCTGCTTGATGCCCTGGTAGTATTTTACACCTCCTGTAATTTGAAGTATGTTTCCTCGCCGCAGTTAACACACACTGGTTTGGTTTCTTTACTGACCGGGGCAGTCTGAATAGAGATGGGATCCCGAGCACCGCACACAGCGAGGGTCCAGTTTGCAGAAGTTTTTTGTGTGACCAAAGTCTTGGCATCTCAGACACTGTGGGATGTTTTTTGACTTCCTTTTAATTTCCACTTTAACTATGGCGTGAAACAATTGTTCAAGGTTCATAATATCACGACCACTTTCCGAATTCTCCAGCTCTACAAAACAGAGTGGCATTGGACTTTTGTTTTTGTTGAACAATCTTGATACTTTAATGGTCGGGGTAACCCATGTCACATAACTCTTGATTGATTTCTTCGTCAGTTAGAGAGTAGGGGAAACATTACGAATGATCACTTCAAGGTTTTTGTCCTGGGAAGGTTTAAACGTGAAAAACTTTACTTGATTTGTTTCATAAAAGTTAGTTAGTTTTCCTGTAGTCATTTATTTCTGTTAGGTTTATCTTGATCGATTTAGCTTTGATTTCAGTTGTGAAACTTGATATTACATTACACTTAATATCTTTTATTATTTCTTGGTGGTTATTTACGTCACGCAAAAATATTGGGTGGGGATCTTAGATCGTGATTTATTTTTCTTTATATCATCAGGAGATCCTTGTTCCATTTCATGTCCTTGTTGTGAGGAAGGAAGACAGTAGCTATGATCTGCAACATTGGTATGGGTTGGTTCAAGTATCTTGAATCGGTTTTTTGAATGAATCTCACTCACATCGAGGTAGTACTTCTTAGGAGGTGGAGAAGCATTTGCAGTTTTAGTAATATGTCGCTTTTTTTGGATTCACGAAGTCGTTGTTGTTATTCGGGAAGAGGAACAGTTAGCATTTCATTCATGTCTAACGTCGAACTTTGTCCGAGCGGGAACAATTCATTAGCCTGGCTGGCTGTCATAGCGGTAGGAGTAGGTTTAAAACATTTTAGGTTAAGCCTTTGTTTACAATATTTGAATTGAACATCAAATTTCTTGTGTGTGAACGAATCTTGTGAATTAATCAAACAAATACAATCTAAACACGGTAAAAAGTTAAAAACAATAATTAAAAACACTTAAATAAAACTTTTGAACAAACAATTCGAAGAAAATAGCGGACTAGAAAACACTAGGTAAAACTGTTTTGTCAGTCAGCTGTCGACTCAGGATTAGTTTGTGAAGAAGGTTATAAGTTGTGCAAGTTATATGTTTAAGTATATTAAAGTTTTTTAATCGTGGTTTGGTAGTGTGACCGAGAAGAGTAATTTTGTAATGTTATATTGCATTAAAAATTTTGAATAAGGATGGTACTAACTGGATATTTGTTTTTCCTTAATGTATTTTGTTTTTATCATGTGAACGAACACCGGTGATCACCTAATAGGTTATATCAGTACTAATTGAATTATAAACTAAGCCTAATCATTGAAGCTAAAAAAAGAAACATTAGTAAGAATTGATTTTGGAAGAGCTCACATTGGAATAAAACAAAATGAAAAGTGACAGTCAAGAGACATCTAATCCAACGAAAGATGAAGAGGAAAATAAATATATTTTAGGAAATGATGTAGAGAATTTTTTTGACAGTCTTTTCAATAGGTAAGTTTTTACTTAAATTTAACACTAGAATTGGCGGTATTTCCTTATTGCATTCGCCCTCCTGAACAGGGGGTGAAAATGACAATAAAGTTGTAAAACTTTTTAATGTTGGATCTGGGCCTACTATCCTTGAATGAGCAACATTCGTTGTTCTACATTTGATCTGTGCCTTGATTTGTATTCTTTGTATTGGTCATCGTTGTTATCAGTCATCGAACCATTTCTAATGGTAACGAACGAGAAACATCCCTTGACATATATCTTATTGTTTAAGAAATCAAAATTGTAAGGGATCTGATCATGAATACCCCCTGTTTATTAGTGTGAGCTGAAATAACCAACAATAAACTAATGTACCAAGTTTCAATTGTATACATTAACGTTTAAATTCAGATAGAAATATTTTAATTGTACTATTGGAAGTATGTTAACTATACTGCCAATGTTAAATTTGTCTAACATGTGTTTAAATAATCGTACGCAGCACGCAGATCCAGCTCACTGACAATAGTGACAGTGGCAAGCTTTGTGGCGGGGCGGCAGTTAGCCCCTCCCCTCTTTTGACGGCTTCTCCCACTCCGTACCACAACACTCCCCTGTCGCGCTTCTCAGGGCCCGTATGGAATCTCTCGATGTATAAACTCGCTTAACTATAACTTTCTTTTGGTCTATTTGTCCACGCAAAATTGTTTCAGTGTCTTTGCTATGTAGAAATCTTGCTATTGTCCTAATGACATGGAAAAAAGTAAAATCCATAAGTTTATATGGCAATTATTGTGAAGTTAACAGCCAACCCAGCAAAATACGGGTCCGCGTAATTAACCTCAATTGCTATCGTTCTCCTGAACAAAACTATAAGGTTTTCAATGGGTGAAAATGGCAAGTAATGAAGTTATTGAGCATTAAAAGTGGAACTACTTTTCTCACGGGGAGTAATATTTCATTGTTCTATGGGCGTTACGTGGTCTTGTTACGATCGTAAGTCAACCTCCTATTGGTTACTGCTGATGTCAGCCGTAACGCCATGTTTGGATTCGTAAATTAACCAATATCCAGTGTAATATAGGCGCATTCGCCAAATGTACTTTGGTGTAGTTCAGCTATATCGCGTTGGAGAAGTGTACTCTACGGTCCTGAGATGACTGACAAGAAGTCCAATGGATTAAGGCCAGGTGGTTTAGCTGGCCATTTAACAGGTCCACTCCGTCAAATCCATTGATGAGGGAATAATTGATCCAGAAACGCTCGAACATCTCTTGCATAATGCAGCAGGGCCCTATTCTGTTGAAACCAAGGATCATATTAGAGTAAAAAGCTCAGTTACATTGCCGTTGATAAAAAGTTGACAGATAGTGTGATTGCCAAAGATACCTCACCACAAGTTTATCTCTCCATGAAATTGTGTGTGTGTGCTCCCCTAAAAGCATGTGTGGTTTTGGATGCCCAGAAACAACAGTTTTATATGCCTGATGACTTCACCACTAAAAAAATGAGGATTCACCTCTGAAGCATTTTTTTTAACAATTGCAAATCTGCAGCAATCACTTCCTCCATGTACCCACAAAATTGTATACCGCGATCGAAATCATCTTGTTTAGCTCAGGAATTAGTTTAAACTTGTATGGATGACAATTATGCCATTTCAGTAACTGCTCTGTACTTGTGGCTGAAACTCCACTTCGCTCAGCTTCTTGGGCAATTGACTATTGAGAATTATTGATGAAGTCAGTTAGTAAGTAGATTTCTTGGTCTTCTGTCATTACCTTTGGACGGCCTGTGCGAGGTGTACTTTTTACAGTGGTTTAGAATTTTCCAATTGACATTTCAAAGTCTAAAGGCATTCCTTGTTGAGAATGTGGTAACTCCTTTGTCACATTTCTTGCAGGATTCTCTTGTTTTGTTGTCTTCACCTCACTTTAGTATATTTTATGTAGGAAGGACTAAGGGCGTTCCTTGTTGAGAATGGGGTAACTCCTTTGTCACATTTCTTGCAGGATTCTCTATTTTTGCTGCATCCACCTCACTTTTGTATATTTTATATGGGAAGGACGAAGGTTCTTTGTTGAAGACGTGGTAACTCCTTTATCACATTTCTTGCAGAACTCTAGTTTTCCTGCCTCCACCCTTACTTTGTGGTTGCTGCACTACATACACTATTGTTTTGTATACTTTATGTGGAAAGGTGCTTTGGTTGGAGTGCCGATGGCCGAGCGGTCTGTCGTTGGACTTTGGGTCTGAGTTAGAGATAATGCTAATGCAGGTTCAATCCTGTCAGTGACCATTGCACTTTTTATCAGTACCATTGACCTTGTACTGTATCAACTCTCCCCCTTATTCTGTTTGATAAGATCCTCGCACAGGCAAGTGGCCCATGAGGGCAGACAGAATAAGGCTTAAAAGGGGCTTAAAGAAAAAAAAAAAGGTTTAAATGTGTGTTTGTTTAAGATATGGTGATGGGTTCCTGAGCATGAAATAATTGATTCATTTGGTGAAATGCATTTAATAACTACCATTACTCAAATTTTTTCATTGTAATGGATTCTAAGAACAACTTAAAGAGACACATGTATTTGTGTGTTTTGGGCGGAAATGTATTTTCTTATTGTTGGTCATCTAAATATGGGCTGAATGAGTAGCCTAATGAAATACTGGAAACTCTTTTTGAAATCATAGCTGTAGTTGGTATAATCGGTATTAACTATTTGTTTCTTTACACTACCAATTTGGGAAAAAAGTAACAAACATTTTATCGACTTTTGATGAATGAAATTGTTCGGTAGTAGATACTGTAGT
Organism: Homalodisca vitripennis; assembly: GCF_021130785.1. Lineage (NCBI taxonomy): Eukaryota > Metazoa > Arthropoda > Insecta > Hemiptera > Cicadellidae > Homalodisca > Homalodisca vitripennis. The sequence continues at coordinate 12,625,471 of NC_060214.1, read as the reverse complement.
TTTCAAATATGTTACATGTGTTAGGCATTTTCACTACATACAAAATGTGTCATCCGATTCCAGTACTAAAAAAATGATTTTATGTGCTTGCATGATTAATTAATTTTATATGAATAAAAATTTTATATTCTTGATTCTATATTTTAATTGTGTAGTTAAATTAATTCATTCATAACAGTTATTTAAGTTCAGATGTTCTTTTTCAGAGGTGGACATCCAAATGTAGACAGGCGTTACTTGAAGACAACTGTCCCAGATGACAATGAATCTGTAACTCTAAAATTGATTAACTCAAAATTAGTCTGTTATCCAAAAAAGGAGTATAAAATACCACCGCCAAATGTAAGTAAGGTATATGTAATTTCCTGTCAGTGGGGTATGTTGAAAATTATTTATTTTTGGGGGAGGGGGGCTTAGGTTGTGGTAAACACTAGGGGTGGTTTAGGATGTATAAAATTTCCTCCAAAAATAAGGGCTCGGGAATCCTCCCCTGGGAAATTTTTGAGCTTCAAGACCTCATAAATATGTTCTGGCCTAAGACAGAATACTGGATGCAGTTTTATTGTTTGTCTTTCAAAATTTTGGGGGACTGGGTGCTTTAGCCCCCCCGAGCCCTCTCCCCTATATACATCCATGTTTCCTGTGTACTGTGTGCTCCATTATTTTTACTCCATGTTGTGAACGGATAATCAGAATCGTAATTGATCATGATGGGAATTTTTAAATAGATAGGGGCACCAACTATTGCGTAAGTTTGCACAATTTTAAGTCCCACAGAGGACATTTACTTCTGTTAAAGTATATGGTGTACAATTTCATTACAGATTAACTGGTTTTGATGTTCCCACCACAAAATCATTTTTAAACCCTTCCCACGCCTTAGACGGATATATTCCAATTCGACTATGATCTAAACGCCAAACACAATTATATCAAAAATTATACATTGTGTCTCTTGGAGAGTTTTTTAGTTCACAAAAAGCCTTCGGAATGGCAGGCGCACACACACTGCGTGCTCATCAGGGTTGACTAGGAAGTATTTTTAGATGACCTACATTGCGCGGCAGGGGGATGGGGTGCCCTTTGTCTAGCTCCATCCATCTGTTCGCCTTGCACATCATACAGAGCCATAACCAAATATATCCTTGTCTGATATCTGATGATAAGATGATAGACCTTATCTACGAAACCTTAGATAAGAAAATGCCCTAATAATAAGCAGTTTTACTTTTATTAGATTGTACCATGAATTTGGATTTAGATCAAATTAACAGTATGGTAATTAGTTATTTTTAGATTTTTATCAATAAATATGCTAATTCAAACTAAAATGTCCTGTTTTATATTTTTTCCCGTTTACCTCTTGTAACGTAGTTCTGATAAAAAATTAGCTTTGAATTTAGACAAAAATATATTTTTTATAGATGTCTTGGTGTTACAAAAAATTATGGAATTCATTAGCAGTGTACAAAGGGTTAAGTACTGGTTGAAATTTTAACAAGTATCTTTTAGTATATGTAGGCTATGATTATGTCAAGTAAATGTTCTTGAAGGACAGAGCACCAAAGTGTATGGAATTACTACCCGAAAGTTGAGTCTGTCCCTTGGGAGGGTTTCAACCGAGTCATGGCCGGCCAGCAACAATTAATTTTTGTCAATCATGAAGTGACGATTGGTTTGAATATTATGATGGAGTGAATCACGTTAGCTAGGATGTTAATTAAGGCTTGTAAATACTATTTCTAATTTAAACCAGGGAAGTATACTTGGTCCCATTCTTTTCCTAATCTATGTATATTAACAATCTTGCCAATCTGTATGTGGAGGGTGAGTTGTTTCTCTTTGCAGATGATTCCGCAATACTATACGAAGGAAAGAATTGGGGATAAGTCAAAACTAAGGCATTACGTGGCTTATCCATAGTAAAAAAATGGCTTGATCAAAACTTATTATCTTTAAATGTTTCCAAAACAAAATTCTTGCCAATTTCATTACGAGCTAATAATGATTTTAATGATAGTAGTCTAAAAAACTTCATTCTTGTGGCAGTTTTATGAGTGAAACATGCAGTTGTGACACTATATGCAGTGTCGATTCATATAAATATCTAGGAATTATGTTTGATAAACGGATGCGTTGGGCAGTGCAAATAGATCATATGAAAAACATTATGAGAAAATTTATTTTTGTATTTAGGCTGAAATTTTAAATTTCATTGAATTGAAACTTGCTTATTTAGCTTATTGTCAATTAATGTTATTGATCGGTATCATATCTTGGGGTGGTGCCTATAAATCAATATTAGAACCTATAAATGTTGTCCAAAGAGCCATTCTTAAGGCTGCCCTGTGTAAAGTTAACTGTTATGCATCATCTGCACATTTTAATGATATGGGAGTTTTGGGTTTCAGGCAGCTATATGTAAAAAGATTGGTTTTGTATTTGTATAAAAACAATAACACAATTTTTAGACGAACTAACTATAGGTACGGAACTAGGATTTCGGTTTCAGTAAATATGTTCTAAAAGATAGATGAACTAAAAGCTTTATATTGAGTAATTCTCATTATATAATGGAAATTTTGATTGGAAAATTGCCGAGACCATTAACTGATTTTTATAATATAAAAATTGGAATGTTTAAAAAGCTACTGGTTAATAGGCTTACGGATATGGGAGGGGAGGCAACGGAGAACGTTATTGCATCCAATTACAGATAGGAATTTTCTTTTACTTAAAGCCCTTGTCTGTTACCAACCTAGGCCCGTTACTTTACTTTATTTTCAGTTCTACTGTACTGGGAGCTAGGTTTGTGTATTTATGTATGTGTGTGTGTGTGTGTGTGTGTGTGTGTGTGTGTTAAGTATGCTATATATCTGAGTTATATATATATATATATATATATATGATTAAAACTTATCAGCAATGTGGGTCGACCTATCTTTTCAACTACTCGTGCCCTCGAACAGGCTTGCCTATGTGGGTACTTTTTTCCTATATTTTAAGAAATGTTTATGTTTTAATCATATTTTTAAAATTACTATAGTATATATTAATCTATTATGGAATTGTAATTTCTATGTAAATTCTTTGGAAATAAATAAGGTTTTGAATTGAAATTGAATTGAAAATAATTGTATTTCTTATGTACCTGTACGGTATTAATTAAAAATATATTTTACCATATAATTTTTTCAAGCCCTTGTTTAAAAGTTGCAGATACAAACTGCAACTAATATTTACATATATGATATGGTGCTATGTATTAAAAAATTTCATCTTATGCTTCAATTGATTTTTACAAACTTAGTAAAACTTTAAATAGTCATATTGTCATGTCAGTTAAAATCTACAATAAGTTAGTAATCTTAATAGCTAAATACACTATCAGTACTTTTGAAACTAAATTTTCCAACTGGCTTCTTGATATACCGTTTATTCACCGGTTGAATTTTTCAATGTGTCTAACATAAATTTTTAGCAACTGTAAACCATATTCTGTTTTAAGTTTTAAAATTGTTTTACACACTTCATATTTTTAACTCTTTTGATAACGACCCTTTTTAACCCCCACTAAAACCAGGGTGGCTGATGATCAATTTGATTCTTAAGAAAGATTCCTTCACCAATTTCAAGAAAAACCAGGTTGTTTGTTTATAAAGTGCAAATTCGCTCTTGGTTCAGACTACACCAATTCATTGCTATCTCAAGATCATTTGCTAAGCGTACAAAGTCTGCTTTAACACGTTGACTGTGACAGACACCCTAGCGTGCTTGCTGTCGTACCATAGCTCAGGATAGAGCGGTAGTGAAGGGGTTAATTCATGTTACTCAATGTCTTATTATGTTGTTAGAAATATAAATAAATCAAAAAGTTAATTGTTTTGAGAAATGCAGTAAAGTTGATTTCAAGAATAAAGCAAATCGATTAAAATATCTGCACGAACACATTCTAATACTGGACCTTGTTAAGAAGATGTACCGAGTTATACCTTATAGTTTTATATTATATGTGTGATGTATCCAGCATTTTGTGTGAATTTTCTGTCGGCTTAAAATTAAATTATTTATTCTGAGTAATAATAAAAACTAGTAATATATAAAATTAGAATATAAGCAGAATGCTTGAACATTTAACCAATCTAGTTTGTATGTTTCAGGATAATGAATCTTACGAATACTATATTCCTGGTGTCAAAGGAAGTACTTCAATATTATTTCCCGCTTTTTCATCCCTTAACGTGAAAGAGCAGAATATTTTGTATCGTTATCATTCCTTGATGTTTTATAATGTAAGAGTACTTACTGAACAAGAAACTGCAGAATTCAAGGTTAGTACAAATTCAATTTAATAATACTCACTGGTAGGGCAAAAGTGCCGATAAGATTTATTTAATTTTTATTTATTTAAATGATTGTTGTTGACGAATCAGCAATTCAACACTGTTGTACTCAGCCATCTTTAACTATGTCTTTTCAGTGATTCATCGGCATTGAACTATCGGGGTTGATGTTGGTTGACGGTTTGTGTTTGACTGACCAATTGATTAAATTGAAAAACAAGCCATTGAAGCACATTTTTGTCATCTTTAGTCTTGGAATTTATAACAACCAAGGCTCTTGAAAAATGTTTTAATCTATTAGTTGAATTGCATATCTCGTACTCAATATTTCTCTAGGGAACAAAAGAGATAACTTTGAACAAAATTTCTGTCTTACAAAAAACAGGCACTGAGCGTTTAATATTTTAACCCTTTAACACATTAATTTTATCAGAAGTTTTTCATGGTTTAAATGGTTTTTAACTCTTTACATCAATTATATTGGTCATGTAACTATAAAATAACAAAAATCACATTATTGGTACTTATTTTGTATTTATCATATTTAGATTTTCTTTTACTTCAACCTCTATAAAAAATACCATACTATACTTGGAGCTTGACTTAATTTCCAAAGGTAAATTTAGTTGTGACATGTTCACGATAACGGCTTATTTCCGAACTTTTATTATTTGCCATTGAATTTTTGAATAATGGAAAAAAAACCGTAACCGTTTTATTTTTACATTAAATGTCTAAGTATAACAAGAGAAGTATCTAGGTTTCGCAATATTGCGCAAACAAACTTGTTTCAATATGTTTTTTCAATGTTTGTGCGTGTACGACCAAGACAGACAAACAATAAAAATGCAATAAGGAAATCCATAGCAACGTGTACCACATCAGGCGCACTACGTGCTTTACGAAAGCCCGGCGTGAACCCAACGGGGCACCCAATGGCAGTTTTGAAAGATCAATGGAGTACACATCATCGTGAATGTGTTAACAACAGATCGATTATTTATAGTGAGTTTTTTGAGTCACCTGATCTTTGTGTATGAGTTCCTAATTTCTTGTATTATAGTGTTGTCAGGAGTGTGGACAAAGTATTGTAATATACTACTACTATACACTTTAAATAAATAGTTAAACTTAATTTGTATTCTGATGATTATAGCTAGAAATAATAAATAACTCAGTATGATACAAATGTGAACTTTAATGATGATAAATTGACATACAGGTTTGAATTTTGAAACAAGATGGAGGATACAATAATGGTAAATTTTTTTAAATACAGTTCTTAAATTTTAGGGCAGGGTGGTCGTGCTGGCTTAATGAAATAGAAATATTATGTATTGTTTTTAATAAAAGATATTGTAATTTTGAAAAATAATTTTGTTACATTTTAATTATATTAATTTTGAATTGTTAGCCAAATCGAATGTTCCTGGGTTTTATGTTCTTCCAATGGATCACTGTTAAATTTAAAAGGAATTTTCTCACCCAATGTCTGTCTTCTGCTTCTCTGTACTTCAGTGATAATATGAATTTAATAAATTAACCTTTCTTTTGAACCAAATACTGCTGAATAAAATGTAACCTGTTTCTTTCTTTAAAATAATAATCTTGCTTCACTTCTTCTATATCCGTCTCTCCTCTTCACTTTTTAAACCTCTGCTCTCTTCACTCAACAATCATCCCTGCACACTGTATCACTGACTTTAGTTCACTTTATAACTTTTGAGTTTTATATGTAACTAGCGGGCCCGGCGCGCTTTGCTGCGCATTTCAATAATTTTTTGCAAAAGTTGCCCGCGGCTTCGCACGCAATTTCCCGTTGAAAACAGTACACTATATTCACTTATTCTTTTTCTATCACATTCTAAACATTGCTGAGATAATTGATAGTCGTTCCATCGTGAGCCTCTTGGGCGTATTATGAAGGTATGTACCATATTCCTGCCTCTATCTAGCTGTTACCCACGGCTTCGCACGCAAATCTTAAGAACCGAAGTCCTTATATTACTTAGTAAATTTTTTTTTTTACTATAATAAATTTTAGATTAAATTAGTTATATCTCCGATGCCACGATTGAGCTTGCTTTGTTGTCTCGATCGAGAGAATATGTACACACGGAGTTTTGAGAACCATACTTCTGTCAAAAAAAACAACTAAGGTTGATTTTATAACATTCTTTATATTTGTAGCCAACGTAAGATAGTAATTATGATATCTGCATTACTCTTCTGATCAAGCATGAGCATGGTTTATATTAAATAAATATTGCAGTTAAAGGTGAATTTTTACGTCAAATTTGAATTGTATTATCTGGATAGTAAAGTCTATGTTTAACAGTGATTGCAAAAACAGTTTAAACAAAATTTGTCGTTTCTCTTAAGCTTACTCTATGCTTTAAAACTATAAGTGTAATATATGTTTACAAAGAACAGCTGATTAAAAATTTGAAAAGACGTTAACATATGTTTGCTGCAATGCATTTCTTATGGGTATTTCTGTAACCAGTGGGGCGGAATCCTGAATCGGGAAAGGGATGGGCATAGCTTATAAACCTTCTCCGTGGAAAAATACATATACGTACAAATTTTCATCATGATCGGTCCAATAGTTCACGATTCCATAAAGGACAAACATACAAACATTCATTTTTATATATATAGATAAGGTGAATTTTGATGAATTTTGATATATTTAATTTTGTATTTATTATTGTTTGTATTAAAATTTGAGACAATTTATAAATAATTGTTCCTTAATTATTTAATTATTATTACTAATAAATTTCTAAATTAAATTAAGTATTGAAATGAATGTGAGATGGGTATATGAAATGAGTCATTACAGTATGGTCCTCGATTATGAATTCTGGATTGTTGTTAATCCATTAACAAGGAAATGTAAGAATACCGCACAATCAGAAGTGCAGACCGTGTAACTGTCCTGCAGGCCAACCGATGGGCTATCTTCAACACCTGTTTTTGTTGCGATCGGTTGGCGTTCTGAATGCCTGTAAAGCCCTAATTAATATCTGCTGAGTTAAGTTCAAGCATGTCAGATTTTTAACCTCGTCCTGCTGTTGGGTCACTGCACAGTTACTTTGCCTCTTCTAATAGATTCCAGTGGCTAACTCTGTTGGGACGGGCGGACGGGCAAAGCCCGGGTGAAAAAAATAGTTAAGCGTTTCTTTACCTGGACTTCAAAGTGTCCATGTAAGTTACCCCCCCCCCCCGGAAACACCATGAGGCCCACCAGTCTACAACTTAAGCAGTTCCACAAACCGCCGAAAACAACCTATCAAGTCCTCCTGGGAAAAGTGTTTTGTGAGAGCAAAGATATTAAATAAGAATAATAAGAGCTATGCAATTATACAGCATACTTAAAATGGCTGAACATTATCTTATTTTGGAGGACCATATATCACTCTGCCACCAGTAGTTTGAGTCTGAGTCCACACCACGGAGAGTATCCAAAGGGGTTGAAGATATGTAGCAGGAGTTGAGAGTACAATTGATGAACGAGTACCGCACATTGTCAGTTCACACACAACAGCCGCGGTAGTCGCGCGGAAGTCTTCAGAAGTCATGTTGCTAATAACACTAATTGTACAATCACTGTTTGAAGGGGTTGAAAAGGGGTTTAAGATGTAATAATGTTTAAAAATTATAAAGAGAGGTTTAAATATACTGATATTAAGAGAGAGAGAACCCATAAAAACCGCCTAATGTGGTGGGTCGAGAAATTGCTTATAGGAGATACATTAAGCAGGACATCTGAACAAGGACTGAGCGGTGGCTTCGGTACGCCTGGTTATTATACAACAGCAGAAGCACTGGAGGTGAACAACTTCATTGCAGTGAGTTTAGCACAAGACTACTGTATCAGCAATGATCTGGTCTTCAGTGAAGACAAAACTACACAGCTAATTATAGGAAAGGTTAAAAATAAAGTCACTGGTCCTCCTAACATTCAAACCCTTAATTCAATAAAACACTTGGGTATAATCCTTGATGAGAAACTGTCCTGGAACTATCATGTTGACTCACTTTGCGTGACACTGAGCTCTGCAATTTTCGCCTTGAAGCGTATTCGAGCCATCAGCACGGCTGGAGCAACAAGAACAAGCTACCACACGCTTTTCAAGTCCCACCTCAGATACGGTATAATATTCTGGGGAGGGGCAAAGCAGGAGAACTTGAAACGAGTGATGGTGCTCCAGAAACGCGCTCTTTAATCCATGGAAGGTCTTCAGCCAAGGGAAAGCTGCAGGGACACTTTTCAAAGCCTTGGAATTCTAACTGCAGTCTCATTATACATCTTGGAGACAATTGATTTCGCTCTAAGATCTTCCTTTTCAAGACACAACAGTATCCATAGCTACAACACAAGGCACAACATCAACTTTAATCTTCCTACCCACAGAACTTCCATCTTCTCAAAAAAGCCCTCATATGCTGGAGCAAAGCTATTTAATATGCTTCCACAGTCAATAAAGGAAAGTCTATCCTCCGCATTGAAGAAGAAGCTCCGGCAGTGGCTTGCAGACACTCCATTGTATAGTCTGGATGAATTCACTACTCGTGCAATACCTCATCTCTACCCAGCAGGGATCACTTCTGGTTGGTTTATACCTTCCAGTTGAACCCACCACTGGGCACAGCAAAAACCGATGTGTCACTTCAATCTGGGCAACCTTATGGATGTCCAGGAGCGGCACATCACTAACCGCATATGTAAAGATTCTCGGTTCATGGGCAATTCGATAGGTCTAGTCTACTGTGGGAGATGACTGTTGGAGTTTGTTCCCTAACCTCAGAGGTTCTTGCTAACCTCACCAAGGGTATGCCACCCCCTGCCTATTTTGACTGGAGAGGCTGGTTCAGAGCTGGTCTCACCTTCTTCCAGTGAGACATGACTTTGAGATGTAGTGCCCTAATTCTTCCTCATGGATCTTGATAGGAGGCGGCCCCTACTCCCTAACCTTACCCATCCTGAATATCCTGTCACTCCGGAAGCAGCGCAAAGGTTCTTACAGGACTAAGTGCAATTTATAAGCTTCTTGTCCTAAGAGAACAAAAAAAAAAAAAAAACCTCATCTCGACAACGCCACTCCATATTAAGTTGCATATTATTTTAGATATTGCGCCTATAGGGGTAAGCATTGCCTGATCCTCTTTCTCTCTCTCTCTCACTCTGTCTTTATACAATGAAACGCTACTACGTGTTCAAATCAATATCTATTACAGTCTAACGCTAAATAATAATAATAATAATAACATTTATAGAAACAGTGCTTAATTCAGATATACTAAAACTAAGAATTAAATATTCTCCACTTAGAGTTTTGTGAGCGAAGAAATTGGAAAAGCAACACAGGACAATAATAATTTAATTACATGTTAACATCTGTGTGTGTGTTTTATTTTAATAACTTGTTTAAAGAAATTCTAGCTCTTCGATAAGGTCGTTTCTGTAAAACTGAGGTTACTCAATTAAATACTGTATGAGGTCTTAGATCGGAATTTTAAAGTTCTTATTGCACATGCTAATGCTGGAAACTGTTTGCAGGAATTGATGAATAAGGCTAACATTGATTACCCTGCTTACCAATCCTTTGTGTATAACCAGTGGATCCATCTTCACGCCCCACGAGTTCGGCAGATACCTCCTGGAGTGAAGCTATACACTGAGTACCTGTGGCACGTGAGTACTCTAGAGTTGTTACATCGTGCAGGATTAGGAACTCTAGCAGAATCTGATAATTTATCAATTGTTTATCGTTTCAAAAGTTTAAGACTTCAAGCAGACACATATAATAAAAATTGAGTAATTCCATTTAGTGAAATTCTTTTGATTGCTTATAACATGCTTATGTTTAACATGCAAACAAGAATGCTTTTTTGCAGTATTTGTTTGTTATTTTTCTGAAATCCGACTATTTTTAGTACGGTACTAAAATTTGAAATTATTGTTTTACATGATTCTAGCAATTTTTAAAATTCTTTCCCTTTAAACTATTGTAAGCAAGCTTAGTTTTTTACCTGAGTTGTTTTCCTTACAATGCAATGGTTCAATTGTGATTAATGTTTTAGTGTTATTTTATATTGATTTTTTACTTTTATTCAGTAATGTTATAAAAAAAAACATGTTGTGATCAATATAGAGTATTATTTTATAAGAACTAAAATTCCGTCATGTGTTTTTATTTATCACAAAAATCAACGTATGTGATAAATCCCCCCTCTCCCCCTCTCTTCCATCTCCCTCCCTCCCCCCTCTCTTTCTATCTCTCTCTCCATCTCTATCCATCCATCCCTTCCTCCTCTCTCTCTACCTCTCTCGCTCCATCCATCCCTTCCTCCCTCTCTACCTCTCGCTCCATCCATCCATCCATCCCTTCCTCCCTCCCTCTCTTTCTACCTCTCTCCCTCTAACCATCCCTCTCTACCCCTCTCTCTAACTCCATCCATACCTCCCTCCCACCCTCTCTTTCTACCTCTCTCTCTCCCTCCATATATCCCTTACTCTACCTCTCTCTCACTCCATCCATAAATCCCTCCCTCCCTCTCTTTCTACCTCTCTCTCTCACTCCATCTATCCATCACTCTCTTTCTACCTCTCTCCCTCCCCCCACACTCCCCCTTCCTGACCCTACATTTACTACCATCAAGACACTCACTCAACACACAATCCACAAAGTTACATCATCATGATATTATCATACGCCAACCCTCTGTAAATGCTCCTGTAAATGCTTAAGATCAACAATTAAGCTAGTGTACAATGTACATACAAAGAAGTTATAAAATATTCTAATTCACCCTTATCTATGTTTAGTCCCCAATGTTAGTTTATTTTTATACATGTCTGGTTTGTAAACACTTGGTAGCTTAAGGCAATCTGGTAATTTAGGAAAAATTATATTTGAAATGTAGTGTGAATTTGTGCAATTGATAGACTTCTCCAATTTCGAGGCAATAATCCCAGATGACACTGCTGCCCCCTGTCCACTGGGTTACCTCGCCATTAGAAATAATGTGTGGTGAAAATCACCACACGTGTGTAATATTCTCTTTTGCTTCAATATTCCATTTAATAAATTACTCATATGCTCTATTTTCATTTTGTACAAAACATTTATATATTTCTGTCACATCCATTTTAATCGGTTAACTGACCGAAAATAGAATCACAAATTTCACATCTTCCTTGTTGTAAAGACAAGATTCAGAAGAAGAAGGAAGTGTCATCTTTGTTTCAAAGAGCTTTTTGTACTTTCTGTACAAAGTGTAGTTTCTATTCTGCCTATACGAGTATTGTTTTCTTTACATATTTATAATAAAATTAATAATCAGATACGTATTATTTAGTTTTTACTTAATAGGTTGTAGTCAGTAAAAGTTATTTACTTCTGCATTTCATTTATTCTCTGATAGCCAATATGGTAGGTAATTGTTTTTTTTATTAGGTTCCTCACCGATTACCAATTTCAAATTGTATACGGGTGAATCTCACCAAATGTAGTAATTTAAGTCCTTGGCAATTTTTTCATAAATAAATATATTATTTTAGGTAAAAGTCTGTTATTTTATTTACCTAAACACCTTTCTTTAGCTCTTTTAATAATTTAAAAACAATAACTCATATGATTTATTTAATTATGCCTTCTTATTGGAAGAAAAAATACAAATCGGTAACTGTCTTTGGGCTATCGTCTGCTAATTCACCTCAAAATATAAGTCATAAAACGTTACGTTTAAAAAATAAAAACTATTAGTCAACAATACAGCTAAAGACAGTGGCTCAGTGAAACCAAAGTCCTACAAAAGAAATTTAGTTCATTAATAATATTCAGTTGCCTTTGGTCCTTGTCACCGGGGAAGTCTACGTCAACGACCTACTAGCTACGATCCCGCAAAAAAGTTAGCAAGACTTGATTTGAGCGGTAAAAATTACGTCTTTGTATGTGAGGCGAATGTATCGAGTTTACTTGCTGTTTTAGTGAAGATTGCATCGAATCCAGAAGCTTTCAAACAATTAATATTCAGGTAAGAAACTATCAGTACCTTAATTCCTCAACAAGTCGGTAACGCTATTTTTTTGTAAACTATACAGTTAAAACATTTCTGAAAGCTATCATATGCCGCCGTTATTAGTAACGAACATAACCTCAATCTCCTAACCTTTGTTCTCAACATTAAACACGGCAGTACTAGGTTATATCTGAATATTACAAATCGGTGACGCACAAATCGGTGACGTTAACGATGAGGTATAGCGTTATCGATTTGTTGGAAATACACTTCTAAACTGTGTGACTTGCAATAACTGTTGTTAAATAATTTTTTAATTTATATATAATGTTTGAAAGTTATGATTAAAATTCATTTTAATGTTACTTTTTACTTTTTCTAAATTAACGTGATTACTACGAATAGTATAAACAACCTTTAACAGTTTTCATATGCTCTGTAGCATGTTGATTTAGAACAAACAATTGGATTATAAATTAACAACAAATTTGTTAAATTACTATTTATTGGCATATTGTAATTATAGAAACTTTTGATTTTCCTCAAAAATCTTAAATTAACCAATCTCTAATACATTTATTTTTAATTTAAAACATACGTTTTTAAAAACTTTGCAACACTTTTTCTCTGCTTTTGATTCTAGGTCGTGAAGAACCATGGTACGTTCCTCAAAGCTATCAGCAAAGGAAAAGTATGAGAGACAGAAAAGCATTGACAAAGGAACGTCAGCGAAGGTATAGAGAACGAATGAGTGAAGAAAAGAAAGAAGAAAAGAGGAAGTATGACAGAGATCGTCTTGCTCGATTGAAAGCAGAAAATAAAATAAAGAAAATATCAGACATGACTCCTAGAGAACAAAGAAAAAATGCGAAAGTATTGGAAAGAAAGAAATCTTGTTAGAAGCCTGAAAAATAAATCACTGAAAGAAGTTACAGATACTCCCCCAGCTTCTCCTTTACAGGACGTGAGAGAGGGAATCTGAACAAAAAAGAAGAGGGCGCAAAAAAATCCGAAGAGACAAAGCAAAGGCCTATAGAACTATAGCCAAGCAACAAGAGAAGATTAAAGAATTAGAAAAAAAGTTAGGAAAGTATAAAAAACGGTTGCACAGAGAGAAAAAGAAACATTTAATTGACTCATCCCCATCTCCAAGAAAAGAAGTACGTAATAATATTAAGAGGTGAAAAAGTCTCCCCGCGAGTGAGGAAACAATTGTTCTTGGGCTATGCCCTGGAGAAAACATGCTGAAGTCCCAAACAAAAGAAGTCGCACACTCAAAAATAAAAAATCAAATATTACACAAAGTGGTCGGTAACCAAATATTGAAAAAATACCGAGTACAAAACACACTTCAGAGATCTAGTGCCTTATACTGCAAACAAAGTTATCGAGAACAGCCCCAGTACCTCTTTTGAGTATACACGGCCAACTAAAACTTCCATCACTAAAGAATTGTCCTGAAAAACTAATTAACTTTTTTTGAAGACGACCGTGTGAGCAAAATGTGCCCAGGGAAAAAGGAGTTTGTTAAAAAGGGTGGCATTAAAAACAAAGAAGAATTCTATTGGACACTTTATCTAATCTTCACAAAAAATTTCAAAAGGATACTCATGGAAATAATTTCGAAGGCATCATTCTGTCGTTCCAGACCCTTTTGGGTTACATTTCCCAAAATGATTGACAGGGAAACATGTGCCTGCGTGAAACAACGCAAATATGGATTTGCTAATAAAAGCATTAAAAGTAACTAATGTTATAGCGCAGCGGTCTCCCTGCTGAGGTAGTGAAATTTGTTGTGTGTTCAACTGATAGCAAAAAATGCATGTTAAATATGTGTTCACAGTGCAAAAGTAATGAAGTCAAGTTCTGCTATGAAGAAGACTTTTTGGTTAAATACCAGAAGTGGAAAAATGGTAGAAGAGCAAAAAGTAATAAAAAATGAAAAGAAAATTGTTAAGAAAACTGTCAAGGTGAAAGAAGTAGCTAAAGTATCTGTCTTAAAAACGTATTTAAAAAACGAGTTAGCTATCTTTAAAAAACATGTTTTTTTACGCAAAACACCAGGCAGGTGCTCTAAAAAACAAAATTGAAAATCTTTCAGAAGGAGAGCTTCTCTTCAGATTAGATTTTTCTGAAAATTATGTAGCCAAGTACGAAAAGGAAGTACAATCGGTTCACTTTGGTGCTAGTAAAAGGCAGCTATCCTTAAATACTGGTGTGTGGTATGCTAAAGTAGGTGACACCACAAAGACAACATGTTTTGCCTCTGCCTCCGATAACTTGGACCACCAAGCCCACGCCGTTTGGGGTCACATGAAAACCTGTTTTTTAAACGCATCCCAACAGTTCCCTGCAACTACCGCTGTTCATATATTTACTGACAGTCCATCTAGTCAGTATAGAAAACAGGATAAACCCTTTATTTACTGAAGACTCTTCTGCCAAAATACTTTACCCAAATGGAATCGTTCACCTGGAACTTCACTGAGGCCGGTCATGGTAAGGGGCCAATGGACGGGGTGGGCGGTACTCTTAAAAGGGAAGCTGATAAAAAGGTGTTACGTGGATCTGACATAACTTGTGCCAAAGATTTTGTGGATGCTCTTAGTTAGTTTTAACATTGATTTGTATGAGATCCCATCAGCAGTTATAGAAGACTTAAAGTTGGAAGTGAATAACCTCAGCATACCCCTTATAAAGGGGATTATGCAGGTTCATCAGGTAACTTGTGGACTTTGTACTGGCATTATGTATTGTCGTACACTTTCTTTGTTTTGAGTGTTTCAGCAGAAACATCCTGTAGACACTACAAACTCTCTGAAGTCTTGCCAACTGATGATCAATTATTAATTACTAAAAATAAGATCGATTCAAAACAAAAAAAAACCCCTCAAAATTGTCAGTTGATGACGTATTTACATCTTCAGAAGACGAAGAGTATATCAACCACTATGACCAACCTGAATTAAAGGAACAAAAGATTTGACCCAAATGTATAAATGTAACACAAACAAGGAAGATTTTGCAAAGAAAGTTACTTCTGGAGTTCATGTTTTGGTTGAATACAAAATTGACAAAGGAAAGAAATCGAAGATTGAACAATTTATTGGTGTATGTCAGAACGACCCTCTCACAAGAAGATGTCACCGTGATGTTTTTAAAATTTTGCAACAAAGATAACCAATTAATATTTTGCTAATGAAAAAGATGTTGTTTCGGTTCATGGTGATCAAATTAAGGCCATATTACCAACCCCAACTGTAGTAATGAAAGGGAATCGGGTTTTTTACAAATTTAAAAAAGCAAATGTGGGACTAACTAATTAAATATTACTATTAAGTTTTTAAGTGTTTGTTTTCAATGAAGGATTTTAATATCACACAGGTTAATAGTAACACACTTTATTGTATGCGTTGTAACAAAATATCCTTCTAAATTTTTTTATTATACTACACTAAATTTAAAAGAAACTTTTCTCAAGCAAAATTTGTCAAGATGTAAACAGCATTGGATATTTTATTATTTTCTGTAGTACTAACTATGCAACATAGTTTTCTAAGATAATTGTGTTAGTTACTAAGATATAATTATTGCATTACTTTTTTGTATCGAGTGCTTTGAATTTATAATATTCTGTTACCCAGTTTTTTCTCAAACTATGATTTTAAATATTACACTAAGTAAGACGTTTTTTCAAACAATTTATGTCCAGATATTGTTAACAGCATAGGACATTTTATTATTTTGCTATAGTACTAACTATGTAACATATTCTTTTTAAGATAATCATATTAGTTATTAGTTTATAATTATTTCAATGGGGTTTTGTATAGAGTGTTTTGAATTTATAACACTTTGTCATCTAGTTTTCATCAGAATATTCTTAAAAAACATCATCTTGACTATTGTCATTTGAGAGTATATGTTATAGATTATAAACATATAAAACTCACTGCGTGCTTTTTCTTACTCCTTTATCATTAGAATTCTTTCTGTCACTTTGATCTTACAAATCGGTAACCTCGCGACAACTCGGTAACGGCTGCTACAAATCGGTGACGGCTGCTACAAGTCGGTGACGCTCGTGAAATCGGCAATATTGAGGTTATTTTTATCTCTTAATTTTTTTATCCTATAAATTGTTTAGTGTTAAGAACTTATCCTTTCACATATAACAAGCTAGTTAAAGTACTTAAAGAATTTCGGGTTTTATTTGCAAAGTTTGCAATGTAAATGACTAGATAGCTTACAATTTCCACTTAAAAGGCATTAAAAATGGTAAAAATTATTACAAACTTTGTGACAGTAACTGTTTTCATAGTTTTAGGACTTCAAATCTTAAAACAATGATTAATTATTGGTAATAATTAATATTAATACAATTTTATATCGTGGATTTTTAAACGTTACCGATTTGTAAAAATATGGTGTCTTGAACTTTGTAAAAATTGAAAAAAAATAGAAATGATTCAAATTTAGCTCTGCTACTCACAAATAACTATTCCTTACAATACGTACTAACAGTTACACCAATAATAACAAACTTCTGATTTAATTGTTTTTATTTCTTTTACATAATCATTTTCTCCTATTTTGTGAGATTCACCCATACATTGTAATGACTCATTTCATACACCCATCTCACATTCATTTCAATATTTAATTTAATTTAGAAATTTATTAGTAATAATAATTAAATAATTAAGGAACAATTATATATAAATTGTCTCAAATTTTAATACAAACAATAATAAAAATACAACATTAAATATATCTATATGCACAACCCCTTTAAGCTAATCACCCTGAACCCGGATACAGAAATTTCTGGTTCTAGATTATTCAGAAATTGGTTTCTAGATTTTAAGAGGATTACTTAAAATTTAATTGATGTTCGGAATTTCCAGACGAAGGCAGAACAGTGCCTGCAGTTGTTCCCTAATTACTACAAGACTCTTAACTCCACTATCCCTCTTACTCTTAATGATCCACATGAAGCCTACGCAGTCATGGACTTCGTTAGACACGTCTTCGTTAGGGTAAGTTGTCTGTGTTAAGTTTGCATTTAAGCGTTTGATATTTTGATTGTGTAAATTGTACAAAAGCAATGAAATGAAATGATTTATTAGCCCAATAGAACATTACAATGTTATAAGGCTCGTCAAGAAATAATAAAACACTAAATACTAAATAACAAATTAAAAAAAAAATACTAACTACAACACAAGTAACATATAGCTAATACTATGTGTATGATATTTCACATCTTAATTATTTTCTGGTGAATTCGGACGAAAATCGTCAAAAGTATAAATTTCAGTTTGAAGCATGTATCTTTAATAGTTTTTTTGAAAGCCTTTAATGTAGGAATCTCTCTCCATGCTAAAGGTAATTTGTTAAAAAAATGCTGACTATTGTAAGAGAAAGATGTTTTAAAATGGGTTGTTCTGTGGTATAGGAACAGGTAGAGAATAACTATTACGTGTTGTGTAGTTATGATGGGAGATAAAGGGATTGGACTGTATTCTTTTATATGTTTGAGTTAAAACTTCCATTATGTAAAATACTTCTTACTGTTAAAATTTGAAGATTAAAAAAATGTCCTCTACATGATTGATTAAATTTCAAATTTCCTAGAATTCGGATTGCTCTCTTTTGAGTTTTGAAAACCTGTTCAATAAATGGTGAACTTCCCCAGGAAACAATTCCATATCTCAACACAGATTCGAAATAGCCAAAATAAATAGTTTTTTTTGCTGTTCTTAAGTCAGTCAAGTCTCTAATTTTACGAATAGCATAACATGCTGAATTTAGTTTTCCCATTTAACTGACTGATGTGATTTTCCCATCTAAGATTGTCATCTAAAGTAACACCAAGAAATTTACAATTTTTTTGTAGAAGTAAGTTTACTTTGGTAAAAAGTTATTTCAAGTTGTTCTCTAAAGTTTCTAATAAAGTGAAAATAAGGTATGGATGTTTTGGAAATATTTAAGGATAGTTTTGTTAGCTTTAAGCCAGTTAAAAAATCAAACTAATGTTATCATATAATTTTTGAGATAGTTCAGTTTTATTGTCCAGATTTAATCAAAACTAGTGGTGTCATCAGCAAAGAGAATTAATTTGTCACATAAATTGAACTGCTTGGGTAAGTCGTTTATAAAAATTAAAAATAATATTCAACCTAAAACTGACCATTGGGGTACGCCTGCCTCCAAATAGCGTGCAGGAGATAGATATTTATGGACAGAACCAGCACTGTTTTGAACTATCTCTACTACCTGGCTGCGATCCCTCAGAAAGCTACTAAACCAATTGAGAGCAACTCCTCTGGTGCCATAATACTCCAATTTATTTAACAAAATTTTCATGGTCTACACAATCAAAAGCCTTCTGGAGGTCACAGAACAGGCCACAGGTCGACTGTCCCTGGTCCAAGGCAGTTAGCACATAATCAGTTAAACTTATGATAGCATCTGAAGTTGACAAATTAGATTGAAAACCAAATTGATTTTTATTTATATTGAGAATGATTTTAAAAAATTTTTCAAGCCGTAATTTTACAATAGTTTCTAATAATTTTGAAAAAAAAGAACTGAAATAGGTCTGTAATTTTCTGCAAGATTTGAATTATTGTTTTTAAATATTGGAGTTACTCTGGCTACCTTGAGACATTCAGGGAAGACTCCGTGAGTCAGGGAGCTTATTCACCAAAGAGCAAAGAGGTTTTGACAGGATGTGGATGTGTTCCTTCAATAATCCTTGGAGGTATTCCATCCAGGCCTGGTGACTTACTTGATTTAAATTTACTTATAACTTCAATTATCTCTTTTTCACAAACAGGATAGAGATAAAATGAACCATTAACAAATGGATTTGGCAAAAAGTTTTGTGGATCGTAATGCCTTGAATTCAGCAAGTCAAGTTGGTTTGAGATAATATGAGGTACACTTGTGAAGTGCCTGTTAAATGCTATTGCAACATCCATTGGCTCAGTAATAATCTTGTCCATTAACAATTAGATTAATGTTTTTTACAGAAGCGAATGATTTAGTCTCTGAATTAATGATATTTCAGGTTGTTCTTGGAATATTTTTAGAGGATTGTATTTTTATTTACTAGGGGTTCTCTTTTTGCATAAAGGACTATTTTCTTATGATGTTTAAGGTAAGTTTTATATTCTTTCCAGCTATTTTCTGTGTTTATTGACTTGGCTCTGGCAAACAGCTCCCTTGACAGGACAGCACTTGCCCTAACCACATCAGTTACCCAGGAATATGGACTTGACTTAAGTTTTGTTATTGTTTTTAATGGGAATGCTAATTCATATTATAATATCAGCTTATCAACAAATTTTGAGAAATTTGCATCAACCGATTCACCATAAATCACATCAAACCAGTCCTCCTTTTGCAGAAAGTCATGAAACATTCTATGACCCTGCTCAGAAAATATCCTATGTGTAATTATTTTACTATTTTCATTTTTTTAGTAATAAATTATTGACATTTATTTTCAAAATTTGAGAAAAATTATGATCTGAAAAGCCAGAGTGAAGGTTAAGACTTGATAGCAGATTCTGAGGTATGTTACTAACAATATTATCTAAACAAGATTCAACATTTTTGGTAACTCTAGTAGGTTCATTTATAAAATATCTAAAATTATAACATTTTAAAATATTCTTAAAAGCTAAAGACTCTGAGTTATGGTTTAATAAATTAATTTTAAAATCACCTAAGACAACTAAGTACTTTTTCTCTTTCAAAGCTAATTCAAATAACAATTGCAACTTGGAAATGAATATATGAATATCGGAGTCTGGTGTTCTGTAACAACTAACAGTTAAAATATTTAATTTATTAGAATTAGTTGCAATGGCAAGTAAATCCTCTTAAATGCGTTAAAAAAATTATTATCTGGAAAGAGTTAAATCTCAGCGTTTATTAATTCTTTGGAAATCATAGAAAAAGCAAGAAATTTAACAGAAGTGGAAAATCCCATCAATGCTTTGACGTGTTAATTTTACCTCCTTTACACCCACCTCCACGCATAACTTTATTTGGATTAATTTGCTTTATGTATACAGGGTGATTCATGAAGTTCTCCCCCCACTTCTACAGCACATTGTACTAGAAAAAATAATGAAAAAATGTTATATAAACATAGGTCCGAAAACGCTTCGTTAGCGAGTTACAGCTAGCGAAAGATTTCGCCTGAATTCCTGGGTAAAGAGTAAAATAAAGCCATACTGAACTTTTGGAAAGGTTAATTAAGTAAGAAATATCGTGCATTCTTATGTATTTTTACCTGATAAAGCAAATAAAATAGGTTTCAGAACTGTACCTGTAGTAATTTTTTGAGGGATTCAGGGTTAAATGCAAAAGGTTGGGGCACGAAACAAAGTTTTTTTAAGTTTGATGTACAATAACTTTGTTAAATTGGTAATAAATACATAAAATCAACACACATTAATTGTAAAAAATTTAATTCTGAGAAAAATTGATATAATCAAAGTCTAAAATAAAACAGAAATAAGTACCAAAAAATCGATTTTATTCAGTATAATACATTACTAGTTTCAAGCAAAATTAATCAGGTTGGGCCACCCGTACGCACCTTTTTATAATAGATGTTCGAAAATGAGGCCATCATTATCAATACATTTTGCAGCACGTTTGTGTATTGCTTTTTTTGCGTTTCTTAATTTTTCAGGACTTCCCTGTATCTGCACAGCCGAATCCATAATACGGGCAATTAATTCATCACAAGAATTCACTTTTTGTCTTGTATACAATGTCTTTCATCCATCCCCAGATGCAATTAATCCAATGGAGATAGATCTGGTGATCTTGGTGGCCAAGGGTGAAGGCCCTCCACGACCAATCCAGTGTCCAGGAAATTGATGATTTAAGTAAGCAGAAACGGCACGTGAAAAGTGGGGAGGTGCTCCGTCATGCTGGAAGTACAAATTTTTTTTGAGATGTAAAGGAACATTCTATAACAGCTGCGGCAACTCTTCTTGAAGGAAATGCAAATAGAACTCAGCATTTAGGCGTCCAGGTAATATGAAAGGTCCAATCAGCCGATTGTGCAAAAGGCCACACCAGACATTGACGCTAAATCGGTGTTGTAAGTTCTGTTCCACTACCTCTTGTGGATTTTCTTCTGCCCATGAGTGTTCATTGTGCAAGTTATTGACACCATCCCGAGTGAATTGTGCCTCATCCGTAAACAAAAAATACGCTTGTAGAGTTGATTATTAATATTAAAATAGTTGCAAAAACTCGAAGCGAAGCGGACCATCCCCTAGCTGTAGATGTTTGAACCTTTTGTTTATGAAACGGATAAAATTTGTTTCGATTAAGTGACCTCCACACCGTTGAATGTGAAACTCCTATCCGCCTAGAAAATACGTCGTGTACTTACACCTGGACTGCGATGAACAGCATTAATTAACAATATCATCATCAAGTTGGACAGCTCGTCCATAATTGGTTCTAGTACTTGGTAGTGATCCTGTTTCCCGAAGAGTACGAAATGTTCCTGCAATTGTTTTGGTATCTGGAATCCTCCTATTAGGGTAACGTAGTTCATATTCTTCTACAGCAGCTCTAGCATTACCATTACAGTAACCCAAAATAAAAAACCATATCAGCGTATTCCTCTGATGTAAATAAGTAAGGCATTTTTTCGCTGAATAAACAATCGAATTATAACTCACAGAAAAATTGCATTTAATAACACGATTCACAGAACCCGATCTCCTGCTTGTAGCTTGCAAAACACCACTAATACACAGTTCTAACGTAAACAGTACAGAATACCATTGTTGATCAGCTGTTACTCGTGCGTTACCAACTTAGAAATTAGTAAAACAAAAAACTGCATTTTCGATGTTTAGTAAACAATAATGGGAAAATGTTTGCTTCATTTATTTTCGAACATTTGATGTAAATTTTTATAAAAAAAAATACAACGTAATAAAACATGATATTTTTTATTTACAAACAAATTTATTTAACAGTTAATCTTGTTTTCTCAATTTATCTCATCATTAAGGAACAAACATTTTGTTTTTGTTTTATTTTAACTAAATACCGTACGGTATTTCTTTACAGCTAGTAATGTATTATACTGAATAAAAATCGATTTTTTGGTACTTATTTCTGTTTTATTTTAGACTTTGATTATATCAATTTTCTCAGAATTAAAATTTTCTACAATTAATGTGTGTTGATTTTATGTATTTATTACCAATTTAACAAAGTTATTGTACATCAAACTTAAAAAAAACTTTGTTTCGTGCCCCAACCTTTTTGCATTTAACCCTGAATCCCTCAAAAACTACTACAGGTACAGTTCTGAAACCTATTTTATTTGCTTTATCAGGTAAAAATACATAAGGAATGCACGATATTTCTTACTTAATTAACCTTTCCAAAAGTTCAGTATGGCTTTATTTTACTCTTTACCCAGGAATTCAGGTGAAATCTTTCGCTAGCTGTAACTCGCTAACGAAAGCGTTTTCGGACCTATGTTTATATAACATTTTTTCAATATTTTTACTAGTACAATGTGCTGTAGAAGTGGGGGGAGAACTTCATGAATCACCCTGTATAACTGAGTGCTAGGATATGGTATTGTATATTTTATGTTGTGTTTTATGTATTACTTCTGATATTTTAGGTTTGATGAAAAACATTTAACATTTGTTTCAAGGTCTGCAATCTGATCTCTTCTTCAGGTAAAAAACTACACTAATGCATGACTACAACCTAGGTTAAAGTAAACAAAACATACCAGAGCGTTGTGACACGTATAAGACAGAGACTTGACTCCTGGAATCTGGAGTCCACATCTAAAGAGATACACAAAGTCGGTGACAAAGTAGTTTAAAAACTAACCCTGGGTTGTTTTGGCATCACAGACACCTAGACCACGAAAGAGGTTTGTCTGGTTTCCCAGCAGTCATTCAGTGTAACCCAGATGAAGAGGTGTTCTCATGGTCTCATCAGGTGCACAATTAAGTGCACCACAATGTAATGGAGTGCATGGTACATGGTTCTTGTGGTTCCTAACTTGTACGTGTCACAACGGTTGGTATGTTCTGTTTACTTTAACATAGGTTGTAGTCATGCATTAGTGTAGTTATTTACCTGAAGAAGATATCAGATTGCAGATCTCGAAACGTAGCGTTACTGATTGTATTGTATCACTGAACAAAAGCAAATGTCCGGAAAACTCCTGTTTCCTTCAAAATCAAACTTCAAACAAAGAACTAGACATGATGTCTCTCAAATATTTTTGATAAAATTAATAACAAAGTGGTAAAAGATTTTGTTGAACCTCCTTGAAAATTGGCACTACTGTAGCTATTTATAGATGAGTTGGAAATGTGTCACTTACAGAACTTAAATTAAATATATAACCTTGGAGATAGCTGGTTCTATATATTTTATGGTTTGAAATGAAATGATTTATTAGCCCAAACTAAAACACACACTGTTGCACTGTTATAAGGCTCGTCACGATTTATAAAACACTAAATACTAAATAACAATAAAAAAAAAAATAAAACACTAGTAACGTATAGCTAAAACTAGATGAAGTATATTTTCACATCTTAATTAATTATTTTCTGGTGAATTCGGACTAAAATCATCAAAAGTATAAATCCTAGTTTAAACTATATATTATTTAATAGGTTTTCTTTTTTAATTCTTTATTGTAAGAATCTCTCTCCATGCCAAAGATAGTTTATTAAATAAATACTGACTGTTGTAAGAGAAAGATGTTTTAAAATAGGTTATTCTGTGTATAGGCACAGGTAGAGGATGGAATATTATTTGTTGTGTAAAGGCATGTTGCAGGTCATTTGTCACAGCCTGTTGACTTTTTAATTGTTTTATAATTTTAAATATCTCACAAGATGTAACTGTTTAACAAGGTTATGTACCTTGCTCTCCACCTCCCTAGGTGACTGAAATCTGTCACCTGAGTATCAATCACTGGTCAATGTAACTGTTGTTGAATTTTGTCGATAAGCACAATAAGTTAGATTTGATGGAGAGAAGGTGAGAAATTAACCCCAATGGATAGCGGTGCAGGTACAAAGTAACCATTAAAGGTATTCGGTTCACTATCTCTTGAGTATCACTGACTTCTTGGCTATATCTTTGCTTATCGGTGTAACAAAAAGGGTTTACACAGAGTAGAAATTGTGACAATTCAAATATTGTCCATAGCAGTTTAATTATTATGTTCAACATTTACACTTTTGCTTCTATCTTCCCTTAAAGTTTCAATACAGAGTTATTGGCATTAAGAGATAATTCTGAAAGTGTTTCAATATTAAAAAAGAGTTTGTTGCTCAAATAAAAAATAAAGATCGTATAATAGAGCCCTGATGTACGCCTAAATGTATTTTAATCACTAGATTGAAATATCATAACAACCAATATTTTTTAACGTTTTATTTTGTGATGTGTCTGAAGAATAGAATAAAAAGTTGTAAAATATTAGTCTCTGTGATTGTTCATTTTTTTAATCTCATTTAAGCCTCAGCGTCAGCTATGCCGGCCTCAAAGTGCACTGTTTTTATTGTACATGATTGGACCTTCCCGGGATTTGAACCCGTGATCTCTCGGTTAGAGAGCCGAGACTATAACCATTAGTCTACAGAGGAGGACTTGTAATTAAACTAAGAAAAGGTAAGAAACCAAATGTAAGCTCCATATTTAATATTATAGAAATTGTTAAGGGAAAATTTTTTTTTATAGAATGTGTTCAGGGTGAAATTGAAACGCTATTCCAGTTTATGGAGAACTCTTCTGATTAGGAACTTTATTCAACAAAATTGTCTAAAGTTTAAATAATTACGTTGCAGGGGACCCCGGCAAGAATGTCACTGCCCAGTGTGAAGAGTCCTTGTGAGCTTCTCACAGACTTCAGAGACTTGTGCAAGATAAAGCCAGTTGCGGTCGAAGACAAAGACTTGAGAGTGAATCCTGTTATTCGCCAGAGAGTGCCAAGTACGTTACAAGCTTTTAAATATCTCTTATTTTGTATTTTAATGAATGAATTTTCAATCTTAATTTTAACCCTTTAAGCGTCATGAAAAATTTGACCTGTTCTTTGATAAAGTTACAATTTTTTTTAATTTCCAATGTGTAAAGTTAAATTTATTTTCGTTTCTGTATGTCAAAATAGAGTTATTTAACGGTAAATAAAATTTGTTTAGCCCTTTTTGGATTTCCTAGGCTAATTTTTAACTTTTGAGATTATCGCATTGTAGTTGTCACTAATATTTTTATTATTTATTCAGTAGTATGGGAATGAAACACAGTTTTATAGATAAACATATACTATATTACAAACCAATAAAATTAGAAAAATACAAAAGTAGACAAAGAGTGTTTATTTGGTGGCAGGCTGTCACAACTGACATTCTGCGCGTCTCCCGCAAGCCACTGTTATCGCGTGGACTTTGAACCTTCTTATTGCTCGGCAACCTGTAGGACAGCCTTGCAAGGCTTGAATTATGTTTCTTGCTTTCTGATAACATCCTTATGACCGTAGTAAAATATTAAAAAGTTTGGGGTTGACCAAGTAATTGCTCAGAATTACCAAATCTTCAAATTCCGAATCGTCTGGATTCGCCATTCACACGAATAATGGTAAAAAAAACACTACATAAATACTGGAAACTGCTGTATATAATATGAATAATTTACTTTAAAAAGAATAGGACACAACAGAAAATTATCGATAACCGAAATACATATGCGTGTACTGGACGCTTCTCACTAACTGACTAGATGCCTTGACGGGAGCTCCCGTCAATGACTTTGTGAAAGGCGCGGGGGCCACGCCCGCTAGACAGTTTTTGGCCAATTAGAAGCAGCTGCCACTCCCATTGTAACAGAATTCGAGGCAGGGCAACCCGTCTGTATGTCGCATGACTACTAGAACCATCTAGCAGCAAAATATTTAACTAACATAGCAGTAAGAAAATAAAGAATGCAAAAACGCGGATCCACGGCAATAACGTTTTGAGCTTGTAGTGGCCCTCCGCGGATCCGCGTCAATAACGCTGGAAAGGTTAATAGTTTTACCAGTTTTAATTTAAAAATAACCCATGTTCTCTAACCCCTAGCTAAGGCATTAATTTCAGTTCTTGTTTTCAGTTTTTTTTTTAGTTTCATTTAGGCGTAAAAAAATTATTATTTTTGTTATATTAAAAATTAAATTATAATTGAGGTCATATATACTATCATTTATTTCTTGATCAGTACATTACAGCTAATAGTTATATGTAAATGATTATTTGAAATAATGTATTTTTATTACATTCAAACAAAATTGCCAAAGTAAAGCTCCAGAAAATTATATTTAAAAAATGTATTTTTAATTTTCAAGATTTACAAAAGTTTACAAAATAGCACAATTTTAAAGGTGTGCAAAAGTGGCAAATCAAAGTTAGTATCTGATTAGTATCTGATATAACTGATTATATTTTCAATGAGTCTACTAGACTTTATAAGTCAATCAAGAAGGTAACTACAAAAAAAGAATATAAAAAACTAGTACTAGTTGTTTGCTACTTTCAGAGTTAAGATTAACCCTCTTAATGGTAACATTCTAGTTTTTAGTCAATGTGGTGCACACCTCTGACATATAACAGAAAAGTCAATGTGGCACACATCTCTGATATATAACCGAAAAGTCAATGTGGCACACACCTCTGACATATAACAGAGAAGTTAATGTTGCCAATGGAGTACATATACCATGTGATTATCGAGATAGCAGCAGTGGGGCGAACCAATGGTTCTTTAGCAATTGTAATATAAAATCGAATGGTATGCAAATGGTAAATAACCATGCGCCACCACCAACCTTGGACTCCAGAGACTCTGCCCTATGAGATACTTGATAATTCAGTTAAAATTGTACCACACTCACAGACTGATGATAACAGTGATAGGTATATCTGTGAGGAGAATAGTTGTTTTAGGGAGTCCACCTCTAGCAACTAGACAAAAATGGCTGACTTTAGCATCAATTAAAAACAATTTAATTTGGTAAAACCACTGAAATACAAAATTAAAACGTGGAGATTGCCAAAATCAAAATGATCAAGATTTCTCTAATGTGCGAAGAATTCGTTTCTGAATTACTGATCACAAGTTAACCCTTTGAACGCCGATATAAATTTAGTATTTTTTAGATTACGCTCATTTAAGGTGAAAAAAATAAAAATGAAAATTCCTTAAAGCTATTTTTTTTTATTCATTCCTAATGACTAATAGTCACACAAAAAATTTTACAATAATGTAATACTTGTATTAAAATAATCACATTTTTTTCATTACAATGGAATATTTCAATCAAAATGAAATTTAGGTTACAGAGTAATCAAATACATGTGATGAAAACTATGTACAAGGATAAGAAAACAAAATAAAGTGTAATATGCTGATCTTGATTCGTTTATAAGTTCTGATAATAGATTTAGGTAAAAAAATTGTATGGTAAACTTCAAAACACAAATAGGGATGATGCCATGGGGTCTCGAGACATGGCATGCAGCCATAATTACACAACAGAAAAGAAACAATAAAAACTTGATTATAATACCTAAAACATGGTAACAATAACTTTTTACAACTGTATGTATAAGGAATGACAACGCAAGAACACTTCCCAAAGGCACAATGCGTGCTCCACTGACAGTCGGTAATGGCGGATAGTATCGTCATCGGCGTACAGACGGGAGTGGGAGAACAGCTGCCAGCAACAAAACAATTTATTGTTTACCTACTGCGGCCAGCTGACAGCTGCAACTGGATTATTTGTTCAAGCCAGTACATTACTTAGTATTGTGGCTTATATATTGAGCTTATAAACTTCATAAACAGTAATAAAATCTATTTTTTATCGATCGGCGGATTATTTTGTCTTTGGCGTGCTAAGGGTTAAACAGAAGTAACATTGGGAGTTGTAATTGGCAAATAGTTACTGCCCCATCTGCCAAAGGGGGAGGCTTGGTAATTTTGGTAAAAAAAAAAACATTGAATCCATCCCTCAAGGTTTGATTGAGCATACAAACAAACATTTGGAAGTTCCTGGAGTAAGTATTCGAACATTTTCTCATTTGATGTCATGGAATACACAGGTCTCGTAGTGGGAACAGAGAAGTTTTTTGCCTCTGTTAGAAAAGCTGTTAATTTGAGATGACAAAAAATAGCTATGAGTTCATTGTGATGGGAGATTTCAACATCAGTGTTTTGAATGTTAACAGTCCCATCACTAAAAGATTCGCCGAATTCAGTCTTCTGGTTGATTGACTCACCATGAGAGCTTCTCAGCAACTGCAATCGAACATGTCATCACTAACTTGACAAAATTGCGGGTTGCCGTGACACACCCACACACTTACACAGCCACTATGGCTAACAAGCCATTATTAGTGGTTATAGCCAACGTGGGATCAGAAAAGTAAAAATCTTTCAAAGACACAAGTCCCAGAAATTCTTTTCTTTTAAAAGAACGATGGTTGAATTTAATAGATACCGTGGATCAACAGTTTGGGACATTTCAAGAGAGTTTTAATTTTCATTGAATTGTGAGCATAACAACCATACATCAAAAACCGAAAAAAAGAAATGCGCAAGTGGATTACCAAAGGTATTTTTGTTTTGAAAGAAAATTTTTCTCTGAATTTAGCAAGCAAAAAATTATTTAGAGTTTAAACTTTTCTTACAAAATTACAAAAGAATTTATCGATGGGTCACCAAAGCAGCTAATGTTTATTAAATTACGAAGTCTCTGCTCACGTCCAAAAACGTGTCGAAAACAGCATGGGCAGTTATTAGCAATAAAATCATACGGACAGACAAACAATCGAACTGATTGTTGTCAGTGAAAACGTCTGCGTTCCCACAAAGGTTGCCGGGCAGTTCAATACATTTATTGCTTCGGTTGAGGCTGTCCAGGGTGTTTGTTGCGTACCTCAAAGTGAGCCTCACTCTTTTGCAGTTCAAAGTCCAACATACTCCCTAGCTCTGACTCCAGTTACAGAGGAGGTCATTGTGAGAGTGATAAGAGATTTACCAACAAATGAATCGAATGACCTGGGTCATGTGTCAATGTGACTCATTAAACAATGCTCAGAGCATTTTACCAGGCCCACTGGTATATTTCATTATCATCTCTTTTCAGTCGGGTACTTTTCCCTCCTTTCTCAAAGTGGTCAAAGTCACCCAATTTTTAAGAAAGGCGACCTTTTTTCTGTTAAAAATTATTGGCCAGTATCTATTTTACCAATATTGAGCAAGGTTTTTGAGAAAGTTCATTTTGATTCGGATCGTAACATTTCTGGACAGAACAAACATAAATATAACAATTATTATATGCATAATTTCAATAAAGATTGAATAAAAAAAAGTACTTGCTACTCCATGGACTCGAACCTGGGTCTCTCACTTGCCGGGTGAGTGCGCTACCACTACACCACAGAGCCCTCACTTTTGATGATTGAATTATTTTGTATTTGGACATTTCTGTCATATATGGGTTTAAATAACCAAACTAACTCATATAAATATTCGTAATCAATGTATTTGTGATCAGATTAGTGCACAATATGATTCAAAAATTAATAATTAATAAATAATAATAATAAATAATAATTAAACTTGTACAAAGCACATACTACGTTTCCTGTTCAGGTATTTTTATTTATTTACGATATTTGTTTTCATCTAGAGGTTAAATGAAAAATAGATCTTGAGGACTAGGTATAGCCTCAATATAGATGTGTTTTTAATTCATTCATGAGATTATTAATTATTGGTACTCTAACTTCCACTATTAACATGGATTTCATTCATAACGATAAAAATCCACAAAATCTAAAATTGTTTCTATTGTAGGTCTGATTTAGAATCTTGGTATTGAAAAGGTTGGTCAGTAGCGGATCTTGGACTTAGCTTTGGTTGTGGGTGGGTGGGGGGGGGTGAATCTAGTTGAAGAACACACCACACGAAATGTGATGAATCTAAATATAAATAAATTAGTATTTCAGACAATTCAATTGTTGTTGTAGGTATAATTTTAACATATTTTAGGGTTTTTGGGAGAGGGGATTATATCCCTCTCGTCCTCTCCCCCCTCCCAGTACACTATTGGGGTTAGTTGTAACTGGCGTGAAATAAATTAAGTTTTATGTTTCCAGTAAGCATGGACTCTTTTGTGGAGTACTGTATGAACAGAGAACCTAACATTGATGTGGTGATCACCAATAGTGGAATCAAAACCATCGTTGACATTGACAGATTCAAGAAGGATTGGATTCTACCGGTAACCATCAAGAATGTACCCCTGGAGAACGGTGAGTTGGAGAAACATTTTTTATCTTTGGGGGAAGTAAGTTGTTGATTAAGAAATGAGTAAACGCAACCTGCATAGCTCTCGTGTTTATTATCTTGCTTTGTGTTGTCGCCTCAATGACACATCGTAGAGTTGCATTTTCTATTCGCGATAATATTCTATATTGATTTTTGTTATTGTGAAACATAAATTACGGCCTATAACTCTTTAACTCAAACATTATTTTCATTGACTCTCAATAGGCTGAAGAAAGTTTAGCCCGAATAGGATACAATTAGCACGCATTTAAAATTATTTCTGCCAAAGTTCAATTTATTTTATGTTTCTTTGAAGAAGAATAGTTGTCTTTTTTTTAATTGCTTTTCTAGTACTGGTAGCCGCGTTCTATAGAGCCATTGGCTCTATAGCCATATCTGCATGCTCCGCCACTCATCGTCAAGGTTTTGAAAGGTTTTCTTGCCCAATAAATTGTAAACAATCACTAATTCCAAAAATTTTTATTCCATAATCATCACTTGCAATCTATAAATATCATGATTGCTTTTACTATTGTGAAAAAGACGATAAGTCACAGTGAAACAGCAGGAATTTGAACTGAAAAGAAACTGAGAAGACACACCAAAGCATTAACAGAAACTACATGAAAATGTTTCGTTCTACCGTTCTCCGATAGAGAGCATATGCATTCAGTTAAACAATCATAACTATTGAAACAATACAGGCAATATTGTTATGTAGCAGATCCTATAGAGCGAGCGGAGTTAATGCTGATGGAACAAGCCACGCTCTAAGTAAGATGCGTGGTTACTACTCATAGGGCTCAAAACTACCAGTGAGATTTGTTAATTAGTTCTCATATAACTTTAGTTGTCAGAGCAGATATGCAAGGCAATATTAGTGATATTGAGATTAGGGTGGTACAAATTGAGTGTTGTCTTCATTTTTTTGTTATTTATTAATACTCTATTTTTGTTAACTTACTGTTCGATAGATAATTATTGACAGAACATTACAATATTGTTTAAGGGATTTTTGTATGGCTGAATCACTTACCTGAAATGTGATTATCTTTGTCTTTTCCGACATACTGATAGGTCAGGCTGAAATCTAGTTTAAAATATAATTTGTTGGGACTACGAATTTTTAAACAAACCCTTATTATTTCTAGTCTATTATGCATTACAGAATAATCTGAAGTATTGATTTTATTTTCCTTCACTTTTTGTAGTTCAATTCAAGGGAGATTTAGTGAAAGAACCGGTGACATCATTAAGGATCGACATGGCCTTATTTTGCCTTATTAAAGTCATGTCATTGTTTGTCTGTCTGCCTTTATGATAACTAGAAAAGTCATAGACACTTCAAACTTGGTATATAGGTTCCTCTTTATTTAAGGAAGATCAATATTAGATTTAGACCTAAAAGGTACAGCCGCCTGTCTGTTCTATGCGATAGAAGGGTTCTAGGGACTTGGAATGGCACATAGGTCGTTCTTGAAAGAACCCTATTGATTTTGGGGTCGAAAAGTCAAAGGGCAGTCCGTCTGTTTGTCTATATGTGCGATAACTCTGGGTAGGAAAGTCATACAGACCTGATAATTTGTATATAGTTTTCTCTCGTGGTTCAAGGAAGAACTTTACGGATTTTGGGGTCGAAAGGTCAAAGGGCAGTCTGTCCGTTTGTGTATCTGTGCGATAACTCTGGGTAGGAAAGTCATACAGACCTGATAATTTGTATATAGTTTTCTCTTGTGGTCCAAGGAAGAACTTTACGGATTTTGGGGTCGAAAGGTCAAAGGGCAGTCCGTCCGTTTGTGTATCTGTGAGATAACTCTGGGTAGGAAAGTCATACAGACCTGATAATTTGTATATAGTTTTCTCTCGTGGTCCAAGGAAGAACTTTATGGATTTTGGGGTCGAAAGGTCAAAGGGCAGTCAATCCGTTTGTCTATCTGTGCGATAACTCTGGGTAGGAAAGTCATACAGACCTGATAATTTGTATATAGTTTTCTCTCGTGGTCCAAGGAAGAACTTTATGGATTTTGGGGTCGAAAGGTCAAAGGGCAGTCCGTCCGTTTGTGTATCTGTGCGATAACTCTGGGTAGGAAAGTCATACAGACCTGATAATTTGTATATAGTTTTCTCTCGTGGTCCAAGGAAGAACTTTATGGATTTTGGGGTCGAAAGGTCAAAGGGCAGTCCGTCATTTTGTCTATCTGTGCGATAACTCTGGGTAGGAAAGTCATACAGACCTGATAATTTTTATATAGTTTTCTCGTGGTCCAAGGAAGAACTCTTATTGCTTTTGGAGTCAAAATTTAACCCTTAATGTTCATGTCCAGAAGAACTTCTAGCAAGCATTGATCGGTTTGCCAATATCATACAGTCCTTTGTCCGTCCAGCTACCAGTTTAATAGCCTTCACCAGTCCCGTACTCCTGCAGAAAACGATGTACATTACTTTCTTCACCAATCGTTGCTTCTTGACCATTGTGGGGAATTGCTCGTCTTTAGACACCCTTACGCCTCTCTTCTCGAATCAATAAGTCATAAAATGGTATGTACGTCTCATCACCACTGACAATTTCGGAGACAACCCAATGACCAGCATTATTAAGCAATTCTGGGCTAGCTGATTTTTACACACTCAGCATTTTGTTCATCTCTCAAATTGTGAGACACACTTGGAGAAAAATTGTATCCGTCTTTTAAAAAGTCATGCAATATTATTCACACTGCTGCGGATCTAATCCCTATGGAAACTTCAGTCATTGAATAAGTGCAGTGTCTGTCCTCTTGGATCATAGCGCACACCTGATGAATTTTTTTTTTTTTTTTTGTGATAGTGGAATGCACCTTCCTTGTCTTAAATTATGTCCCCTTCACTGTTCCAAATACCACCTAAAAGAAGTAAAACGGGGTCGTGCTTCAGAACCAAAGGCATTTTTGAGACATTAGATGCTCTCCTCTTGAAATAAACCAACTTTAACCCTTTGACTAGTAATTCTGCAACAAATTCGAAAGCACCCTTTGTGCCACCTGCAGTATTCCCGATAGACGTACGGGAAGCGCTATGACGCTAAATAATTTTCACAATAATTTTTCGTGATGAATGAATGTGTTCTAGCGGAATAAATAAGATACAGGTTCAAGTGGTTTTTGTCATTCTCACTAGATCACAGTTGTTCTTTTGTTTATTTCTTTCAGACCCAATTGACGGTATTCAATCAGTTGTTCCAAGTAATCAGCTGATTCTTCTTGTGTTTGTGTAGTGAATACAGGTTGTTACCTCACTTTTACATTACCGGTTGCCCTGATTGTGTATGTTTTGTTGTGTTTACCGTGAGTAATTAAACGTGGCTGTTTGCGTAATTACTGATTACGTAAAATGGTGCATGAAAAATTTACAGATGAATTTTTGGCTAAGATGCTCCCCTGAGACTTACTGCTTTGCATTTTCCTGCCACCATCCCTGCTACAGATAAGAAGGACAAACCGAAGAGAGTATGCCACTTGTGCAGATAGACTAGCGTTGGCAAGCAGCGGTGCCGGGACACTATTTGACGGGATTGCGACGTTCCGCTTTGTGTGTCCGACTGTTTTCACGCCTTTCATACCACCAAAGATTTCTGAGGATACTTGTGTACTGTTTTTAACTCGTACCTAGCCTGTACATTAATATATTTATGCTGAATATTTTGTAATATAAAAACTTTTGTGCCTAATTAGATTTATTTCTGTATAAATAAAAAAAATCAGAAACGTTTAATTGAGTGTTTTTCATAACACATCTACTGCAGTAAACCCAAATCACAAAAAAAAATTAATTTAAAAAACTCACTTTTTAGGGCACTCTTACTGAAAAAAAAACTCCAGTCAAAGTAGCCCGAAAATGCTCTCTTGATAACTCCAAGACTTCACAAGAATTGATCTTTCTCAACAGACAACACAAGTACATTGATTGATGAACCCAAGTTGCTGTCAAGTAATGATCGGTGATCAGACACTCAGAGAATGATAATATTATGCAGTATCTATTGTCTGTCTGTACCTCAAAGCTTTCAAAGTGAACCCTTGTATATTTTACTGCATAAAGATGGTGGTTGAGTATGGTTTTATTTGACCGTCTTAGTCTATACCTTCTGTTGTTATATTTGTCAATGAAGACATTCGTTTAGCATTGACAAAACTGGGAAAAACTACAGACTTTCTTAATCCTTGGATACAGTTTGTTTAACAGTTTTGATTTTCAGTTCAGTATTAAGTTATTATGTTTTTCTCATGCTTTCTGAGAGGACCACATTTTCTCTGCTTAGTCTGTTAAATGGAGATCTTATAATTTGAAGTATTTTTTTTCCATTTACCCCAGTTGAGTTTTTTTGTGTAATTATAATTCACATAAAATAATCTACAAAGCTTAAGAAATGTTTGTTTCTTTCAGGTGAGATCAAGAAAATCGTCATTATTGATAAGAAATTGCCAACTAACGTCATGTCTGTACATGACCACAAACGTTTGGCATGGCAAGATTGCTGCCAAATGGGCTCTTATACTGGCTTCTTCACCTCGCCTTCTACAGAATGATGGCGTAGCAGCAGCAGCTGAAAAGACAGCGACTGACACAAGGTTAGGCTGACCCTAGTTATTGATGAGCCGCCTTTGAAAGTGACCTGCGCGAAGATTTCTTGCGCATAGGGGGAGGGAGGAGTAGGAGCTCGGCCACACCTACCGCCACCCCCACTTTCACTGCTCGATCTATTTCCTTTACCAGACACAAGTAGGAACCGAGTGCTTTGCTTCCCTGCGTTGGTGTTTTAGAGCATTACGCTATGTTTTGTTATTCTCGTTACAGAATAACAATTATAATCATTAAATATTATTATTTATGTTAAGAATAGTCCGTTGCATCTATTTAATATGTTAGTATAATTAAAAAATGTTTATTGTTTACAGCTGTTGTTATTATTACTGGGTTTGTAAAACAGCTGTTTGTAGCACATACCCTATGAGTGGTAAAGTGGCAATTGAGGAGTGGCTGGTAAGGAATGTGGAGAGGGAAATGAGTCTGCACTTCTTCTCTTTCTCCACATCTCTATCTCTCTCACTCCCTCTCCTCCCCCCACACTGTTCACTTAACAGGTCTTTTTGAAAGCGGCTCATCTATAGTAAGACCTCTGCGATTGTATTAGTTACACAAAAGATAACTCAACCAATTTTATAACTTGGAGCAAATTAATGGAGAGCTCGGACTGCCCTCTGTGGAGGGAGAGGCTCGGGCTATAAATATTGGAACTGTAACAATCAAAGTTATGTGGTGCAGCCCTTGTATGGGATCTCAGAACTAACTGAAATAATAACCTGGACTTCAGCACAGCGTGATTTGTGTCCTGTGTAATTAATGTAATCAAAGGTAAAGCAATGGAAGAGATTGTTATAGGTGCAATGGGCCAGAAATTGATTGATGTAGGTTGATTTAATTGTGCACAGTAACTAATAACGTCTTAATAGTTAATTCGCCTCAAAACGTAATTTTGATGTTCAGCAAAGCCAAAATGTTCAGGCTTCCGAAGTCAGGGTTTTTGATCATCTTCGGCTTAAAAAATGAACTTTTGGTTATCAAGAGAGATAAGTACATCCTTAATACAACTTCTAAATTTGGGAAGCAATCATTGACATGATTAGCAAAAACACATGAACATCTAATCTTGCTCGTAACTTTATGATGTTTCCTTATTGTGGTTAAAATTACATATAAAACGACCTGTATTACCTCAAGTTCCTAAATCTGTATCAATTTTTACCTACTATTTGGCACCCGAACGTCCTAATTTGTTAAGGAACGCAAAACATTATGGACAGGTTTTAAGGCCTCTTTTTCAGCTCATTCTTAAAGTTCATCTGTTTGGAGAAGTCTAATTTTAAGGAAGAAAAAGGACATTTTAAAGGTTTTAGCTTTTCCAACATTTGTCTTTTAAAGGGGTTGAAAATTTGGGAAAATCAAGGGAGTAACCAGGATTAGACTTTCCTTTTTTTTTAGGGAAAGGTAAAAGCCCCTTTGCCTAAAGGAGTTGCTTTAAATTTTAAAAAAATTTGGGGCCCCCGGGGAAACCCCAGGAATTTTCCGTTAATAGAGGAACGGTGTAATTGTGGGATTTGATTTGCAGCCTTTGGGGATTGGACGTGGCGGGGTTGGGGCAATTCCTCCAGTCGGCATTAAAACCCACCTTAATCAAATTGTTTATCAAAAGCCTGTCCTTTAGCACAAATAAAGTAAACCGTCCTTTTAGACTAAGTCCCGGGGCAACTTCTATCCCCAGGAAGGAAAAAAAAAAGTTAAAGTTTTTAAAATTGGTTTAATTTAACCAGGGTCTTAACTTTTAGAACATTTTCTTATTGTTAAAAGGTAAGGTTAACCTGTTTTTGTCCCAAAAATTTCCCCCATTACTTTTCTTACCCAAAAAAACTAGGGGTTTCAAATAGAATTCCGGGTTTTTTAAATACAGAGGTTGCAATGTGTTTGCGATCTGCCCTCTCATTCTTCATTTTGCTGGCCATAAATTTTTACAGTGTTTTAATTTCCTGGTTTTAAAATTTAAGACAATTATATCCTCCTTTGGTTAGATTTTGAATTTTGAACGCTAAAATTGAAAGCCCAATCAATGTTTTTCGAAACCTGTTAGTTAATATGGTTTTTATAGTTTAAAATGTTCCGGTACTTTATGAAGAATTCAGCTTCCCCGAAACAGCGTACCTGGGAGGGATTTGTGGTATAACATTTCAAAGTGGATTTTGTTCCCTATACAACTTTCGAAGTTAATAAATTTTCCCCTCTAGTACGAAATGGTTTGGCCCGCTTTGTTTTTTTCCTTTTTAAAAGGCTATTCTTAGCCAAAAATTTGCCCCATTGGTTTAATTTTTTGAATTT
The DNA here is from genome assembly GCF_021130785.1 of Homalodisca vitripennis. Classification (NCBI taxonomy): domain Eukaryota; kingdom Metazoa; phylum Arthropoda; class Insecta; order Hemiptera; family Cicadellidae; genus Homalodisca; species Homalodisca vitripennis. The sequence continues at coordinate 12,587,780 of NC_060214.1, read as the reverse complement.
AAAATTTTTAAGAAATTTTTAAAAAATTTCAATTTTAGATACACCTTTAAAAATTTTTTTTGAAACCAGATATAAAAGTCTAACTTAATTTTCTAGGGGAAAACGTGTTGTAAGGGAAAGGGAGGAAAATGATTATGTAAAAGTCAAAAAATGTGAGATCGATTGGGGTAAAATTTCTACCATAACTAACATTGTGAAAAAAATTCAAAAAATAAAAATTAATTCCCTTCAAATTAAAAAGTTTACATTCAAGTAAAATTTTACGGGCCGCTTAATTTTTTGCCCAGGAAAATGTTTGTCCTGGGAACCTAAAAGGATGCTTTCACTTCCCCCACCTTTTAATTTTGTTTAAATCCAGGCTTTTCACAAAAATCGGTTAAGGGCCCTGCCGATTCTTTGGGGTAAATACTTCCAAAATTTTTTGCAATTTAAAATGGCAACAATTTAACAAATTTTCTATATCCACTTCTCCCCAAATATATTTAGTCTTATTTCCCCCTTGAAATTTTTAGGCCTTTTTATAATTTTATTTTATTTATTCCCTTACCGAAAGAGAGTGTATTTTAAAAATAATAGAATAAAATTTGGATAGCTTAAAATTATCTTATTAAAAAATTTTTTATTTTTTAAATTTTTAAAACATTATGGTTTAAAAACTATGCAATTTGGTCAGGAATCAGTTTCCCCTTTTTCAGGTGTCTCTTTTTCCTTATCAGAATTCCTATAAAGGGAAAACAAATTAAACCCCGTTTATGTTCAACCCCAAAAAATTTTACAATTAAGCCTTTCAATAAGGGGGCGTCCCAAAAGCCTTTATTTAAATGACTATAGAAAGTATTAAATATTTTAAACCGGGCCCCATTTGTATAAATCTTTTAACATGATCTACCTTTCCCCCTGAAAAAAATGGAAACCGCATGGTAACCAGGGTTGAACCGTTTTAATAAATTTTGTGAAATTTAATTACCAATTTTGGGAAAAAATTCAAAACCCTTTAAATTGACAAAAGCTTAAAAAGTTGAAAAACACTAAACATTGGTTTAAATTCGTTGGAATTCATACCACCTTAAACCCAATTCAAATTGTAATTGTTTCAATGAAATTTGACAAAAATTTACCCGCTATTAAAAACAAGGGAAAAAAAAGGTAACCTAAATGAAAAAATATTAATTTCCCTTTTATGAAAATAAAAGGGGAAAAAAAAAGGGTTTTCAGGGTTTTTTTTTTTCCTATTAAACGAACAAACCTTGAAAGAAAAGGGTTTTCCAATTAGAAGAAATTTTTGCCTTTTAAATAAAAATACTATAAAAAACAAAAATACTTAATCGTCTAAAACAGATGGGACCTTCCGCCCCCAATTTAAAAAAAGCAGGAAACAAGATATGAGTTTCCATCACAAGGATTATTAATAAAAAATTAAAAAAAATTTAAAAAAAAGATTCCGTTTATTGTGGACAATGAGCCCAAAAATTCAAAATTTTAAACTTCCAAAATAAAAAAAATAAGAATTATTTTAAACCTTAAAATATCTTTGGAAAGGGATTATTTTAATATTGAGTTGAAAGGGGAAGTTTTTAAAAAACCAAGGGGTATTTAAATTTTGAAAATTAAATTTTATTTGACAATTTAAAACCTATATTTCGGATCTTATAAATTTTCAAGGGGAAAAAATAAAGTGAAATTTAAAAAAATTTTGTGAACAAAAGAAACCAAACACTTGAAGGATCGTGTTGAATGAAAGTGAATTCAGGCCCCCCGGGCCCCCCCTAAACCCTTCGAGAATAAACCCTCGAGGAACAGACTACTGTCTCAAACGGGGAAAAAAAAAAATTAAAAATAAACAAAACCCAACAATTAAATCCAACTTACCTATCTGATTTATTCTGAAATATTTTTATTGTTATAAAAGCTTCCCCTGTAAAAAGGAACCTAAAACTCCCCGTTAAAAGTGGCGAAAGTTTAGGAAAAATTTTTGGAGAAAAAAATAAACAAGGAATTGAAAAAATTTTAAGTTACCATTTGCAAAGACCTTTTTTTTTAACCTTTTGCCCGAATTAAACTTTTTTCCTCTTTAAAAAAAAGAAAATATAATTTAAGTTTTGATTTTTTTAGAGGTATTTAATACAGTTATAAAAATAGGGAAAAAATTTATTTAAAAAATTTCATAATTTATTGAAAAAAACCAACATTTTCCCTTTTTAAATAGATTTATTTTTAATTTAAAAACAACTAATGAGAAATAGAAAAAATATTTTAAAATTAATATGAAAATTTTAATACAAATTTCAATGGTTTTAAATTAGTTTAATTATACTGTGGCAAATTTTTATGGATCAAATTCTCTTCCCCAAAAATATTAAAATCCCAATTATAAAATAATTTGTAAACCTCAACTATTTTTAAAATTTAAAACCAGTTTTTTGATGGGAAATTTGTATTTGAGTTTAAAAATTTTAAAATTTTTTTACCCGTTTTTACCAATCATAAGTCTGGGGAGAATATAACTGTAAACTTGAAAACAAAAATTCCAACCAAAATTAAAGGTTTACACAAACCAAAAATAAAGATATCCCTCTTAACATTTTACGAATCAGGGAAATTACGCGGGAAAAGAAAATAAAAAAAACAACTTTAAAAAAGCAAAAAAATAAATTTTTTAAAAAACATAATAAATTCAAAAGCCAAATAAAATGAACCCATGGATTATTTTTAACTATTAATTATAAACCCCCCAGTTTTTATGTTTATATTTATTAAGTTTATATTATTTGTTAAATTTTTGGTATTTTTATGTTTTTGAAAACTACATTTTTTTAACATTTTTGAATTATTTGTTACAATTATTTCAAAATGAGGGGGAATTTTAATAAACAAAGTTTTGAATTTAAAAAAGGGGAAAACTGTAAATCGTTGTATACAAAATTTTTGAGTTTTAAACTTTATTTTAAGTTATTTTGAAATATCCTTTCCTTTAAAAAAAATTAAAGGAAAAAAAGTTTTTTCCCCTTTCTTTAATTTGCTTAAAATTACTTACATATTTTAAAAAAAAAAAAAAATGTTTTGAACCCTTATTCTGGTTAATTTTTATAATTATTTTTATAAAACAAAAGTAAAGTTATTTTACTAAATTTCTTTTTAATAAACCATTTGTTTCAACCACAGGGGAATTTTCTAAAAAAGTAATTAAAACTTTAATTATTTTTTTTTGAGAATTAAATTTACATTTTTTTATTGACCTTGAAAACTTTGTAAAAATTACAATTATTTATTATTAAAATTTCATATGGAAAACAGTAAGAACTGATTTTAATTTTAAATAGAAAAAATTTGGGCGTATTTAACCATTTTAAAAGGGTTTAAAGAATGAAGCCAAAAAACGTTTGCCATTTTTCATTTACATAATCTAATATAATTTTATACCTTATGTTTTTATCTATAAAAAACACTTTACCCTAATAAAATTTGGAGAAAGTTGAGAGGACAAAGAAACTTTTTAAAAAACCATTCCCCCGTTACAAAAACTTTAAGTAAGTTCAAACAAAAAAATTATTTCTCTTTAAAATAAAAGAAAAAAAAATTATTGGATAACCTAGATTAAGACTAAAATGAACTTCCACAAAGGTCCACCCCCGATAGATAAGGAGGAAAAAGCTGATTTAGAAAAGAACCGGCCTCCAAGAAAAACTTAAGAGGGTTTGCATAACTAGAATCATTCTCGAAAGGGGAATTCCTTTAAAACATATGCTTAATTTCCTCCTTTTTCCAAAATTCCATTCTTAGATATTCCCCCCACCGGTAAAGCGGGCCCTCAAATTTTATAGGCCAAAAAAAAGCCCGGGTTTAAAAAAAAATTTAAAAAAGGGAGGCGGAGGTCTTTTTTGAATAAGTTGCGACAAATCTCATTTCTTGGGATATAATTCTAAAACCCTTTCCCCCAGTAATAAATAAATCTAAAAAACTTTTATTTTTAAAATGTTTCCCCAAAAAATCTATGAAAAAACAAGGTTCCTGTATTTTGATAATTTAATAAACTGTTTTATGAATGATTAAAATATTTTGTAAATTAAATTTTGGAGATTTAAACATTCCCAAAAAAAAAGGGTTAAAAAAACATTTTCCGGGGGATTAAAAAATTATTTTAAAATTAATTTGGGGCTGTTTATTATTTAATTTTAATAAAATATTTAAATATTAAGATATATATTTTAAAATTTTTAATTTTTTACATTTTTAAATTCTAAAATTTTTAAAAATGGGGATTTAAAGGAATTTTAATATTAAAATTTTGAAATTGGGATTAAAACGCTAGTAACATTTGTTAATGGAAAATATTACATTGTTTTTTTGTGATTTGAAATCATGACTATTGGTTCCCCAAACCCTTTTCCATTTAATTTAATTTTTGTTAATATTTTTTTCTTTAAAAACCGATCAAATAGAGCTTAGCATTATTTTCCTCGCTAAGTAAAATTTAGGATTTTTTCTCCTAACAATTAAAGCTAGGGTTTTTAAAATTTTGTTTATTGATTTTCTTTAAAAATCTACAAAATAGTTTTGGAGGGTTTTTCCCTTAAATCCGGGGGTTGTTAACTTTTAAATTTGAAATACCTCCCTTTTGCCCCGTGAAAGTGTCCAATTTATCTTGAAAGACTATTTGGATATCTTCTGGCACCAAAAGTTCCTCTAACTCAAATTTACCAATGTTTAATGGTAAAAGATAATTCAATCTGTTTTCCCCCCTTTTTGGGTTTTTCTACCTTTTTTAAATTTGTTTTAATTTCAGAATTTTTTATCTGAGGGGAACAGATTTACAATATTTTAAACCATGGACTAATTTTAATTTGGAACTTTTCGAAAAAAAGAAAGTTAATATTTTCTTTGTTCATGAACAAAAATAATTTAATTTGCCTATTTGATTGAGGCGGGAAAAAAGTTAGCAATTTACCTTTAAAAAGGGGAAATTTCCTAAAAAGAAATTAGCGACTCCCGGTTTCGTGACCGTTTGCCTGGGGCCCTGAACACGAGTCTTCAAGGGCCAATGGGAATCTTCAAAATCTATCATTTCCATAAAAAATTTTTTCCCAAATGGAAAGTATTTCTTAAACCCTTGCTCCATATTTGTAATTTACCTCAAAAATTATTTCTTCCTCCTATAAGAGGTACATTAATTTCCTCAGAACTTAATTTCACTTAAAATAGGAAACTCACAACAACCCTTTCCCCAAAGGAGAAACCCACCAAATCCAACAAATTTGGCAACCTCGCTTGAGTTACAGCCTCCCGGGGAAATGTTCAGCTTTACACTGGCATTTGGCACATGCCACCAGCCCGTCGCCAAGCTTTGGGTTTTTTTTTATAACATTCTGGGCACCCCATTTAATCCAAATCAAAAGGCCCCAAAGGGATTCCCTGATTCTTCTTTTGGGAAAACCCAAAATAGTATTAGATTTAAACCCAAATTTATTCCCTTTTAATTTCTGATTCTCCCATGTTATTAAAACCCGTTTTTTTTTTTTTTCTCTGGAAAAAGGTTAAAATTTTTAAGGACCTTGTCCCGCCTCCAAGACAATTTTTAGGTTTAGTTTTGGGTAGGGGCCCCCGTCCTTCATTGATGGTAAGGGGACTAATCTCGCATATATCCCCCGCCTATCTGCCCCCACTCCACCAAAAGCAGGGAGGCCAAAAGACACCCTTCCCTGGGGCAGCCTTTGCACTTATGGCGAACCCAACCCCAAATATTTCCCTAAACTGAGACCTTTGTAAAATTATTATTTAAAGCGTTAGTGATGGTTCCGCATTTTCCCTTTTGGGTAAATTAATTAAACCCCCTAAGTTTTCCCTGGGGTAATTTATGGGCTAAGAAGTTGATCAACCGGAAACCGTTTTTTTGCCAACCCCCAGCAGTTCTGTTTGGATCTAAAAGGAAGCAAAAAAGAAGGGGAAGAGTTTTAAAAATCGTCCCTTTAAACGATGTTTAAAATTTTGCCCAGAATTTTTAAAGGGGTTTTTTAATTTTTATTGTTTAATTTTTCCTTTGTAATATCATTTTAAGTTTCGTTTGAATCCTTACCCACTCCCTTGAACTGAAAAATTCATTTTTAAGTTAAACCCCCAAAATTTAAATGTTTTTAAGGACGTTTGTGCCTGTAAGAAATGTTGGTTATTACTTGTTTTAATCGTAATATAAAAGAATTATTTCATTGAGTTGTAAGCCCGAGCAGGAACTGTAAGTTTTGCAAAATTTCCCCGCTTTTTTTGATTCCTGTTTCTTTAATAATTATTTTCGGTTGTAAGGTAACCAACATTGGTTTTCCTTTTAAATTTTATTTAACAATTTTTTTTTTACTAAAAAACGGACGTATACTTTTCCCGAAAAAAGTTTTGAGGGTTTGTTATATCAGTTTCAAAAGGGCAAACCTTTTTTTAATTCAAATTTCTTTTATAGGGAAAATTAATTACCTCAAACATTTTCCCCTAAAAATTAATTTAAAAAATTTTTGGGAATTTTTTTTAAAAATGTGAATTGGATGCTAAAAAGGGACCTCCAATCCAATGTAAAATTTTTAAATTTTTTTAGGGTTTTTAAGGTTATTTTTAAACTTTTCTCTAGTCTTTGAAAAAAATTTTTAACTCTTTCCAATAATACTACAGAAATAATAATCCTTTAAAATTGAATTTATGTTTTAAAACCTATAAATTTTACCATTTGCCTCACGCAATATTTTGAAATTTTTTCTCAAAGTCTTTCAATTCTTTCCGTTTAACTTGTTTAAAATGTTTTTAACTTTTCTTTTTAATGTTTCGGATTTCTACAGGTCCGAAAACAAATCAGAAAAATACAGGGCTTAAACATGGAAATAGGGGTGGTTAATTAGGGAAAAGTTCTGGAATTTTTAATTGTCGGGGGAAAAAAAAAAATTCCCTTACCCCAAAAAAACCTATCCGGCAGGGCATTTAAACAGACCTTTAAAGGGAACTTTTGTACCTAAATGTGTTCCCTTTTTTTTTGTTTTATATTTAAACCCCCTTTAGCCTCAACCCCTTTTTTTCCCCCCCATTATTTAAAATTTTTTATTTCTTTAATCAGGGAAAAAAAAATGGGGGAATCAGAAACAGAATTATTTGCCCCCTTTGGAACTGTTAATTGTCCCAGAAAACCCCCAAAATTAAAAACGGGAAAAAATACTGATCCCCCCTCCAAACTGGGTTCCACCGGTTGGAAAAAAAATTAGGAAATAATAGAGAAATATGTTGACCTTGGGCCCCTTAAATGGGAGAGGAATTTTGATTTTTATTAGCTGTGTAAGGGGTTTTGAAAGACTTTAGCTAGGAAACGGGGAAACAAATTGCGATTGACAGGGTTTAATGGCCTAACCCAGGAAACGCATTAAGAAAAAAATTTTTTTTCAAAAAAAGTCTTGGTTGCACTTATGTTTATATGTCACCATTTTTTTTCCAAATTTTTAAAAAAAGTAATTTATTGAACCTTTAAAAATTTTAAAAATTTTAAAGTAACCCAAAACCAAAACAAAGACTTTCAATAGATTAAATAACTTTACAGGTAAAAAAAATTGAATGGTGTTTTTTAAACAAAATTTTAAATTGTTTAACATGCCCTAGTACCTGGAATAAAACAACTTTCCCCAAAGGGGTGCACCCGGCTCCCCAAAAAAAAAATTCAGGAGTTTAGGGGGCCAATTATCCTTTTGGCTACCGAAAAATGGAGAAATCCTTAAGGGGGAACCTTATCCAAGGTTTCAAATTTTTAAAATATGAGGAAATTAAAACAACGGAGGGAAATTTGAATATGAAAATTCCCCAAAAATCTTTTTTTAGGGGGTAAAAAAACATAAAATCAGGCGTTCCTAAAGATGTTAAATTGTCCCTTTGGGATTCGCCTTCCGGATTGAAAGTGATTCCATTTTTCCCAAAAATTTAGAAGGGTTCAAATTTTAAGGGGTTAAAATTTTTTTGAAAACGTTAACTATTTGGATTTAAAAAATAGTTTTACAATTTATATTGCTTTATTTAAAAAACTTAAATTGAAAAGTTTAATGGAAATTTTAAACAGAAAAAGGAAATTACCAATTGTATGCCAAAAAAAACTAAAACCCCCAGTTCTTTTGAATCAAACTTTTTAACAGTTAAAATAAAGAATTTCCCAAAATTTTTAAAACCCCAAGCAAACCAATTAAATTTAAAAGATTTTTTAAAGTACGTAGTTTTTAACAAATATTTACTTAAATTAATTTTTTTAATGCATATGGTTTATTTAACGATTAAGTTATTTTGTAATTTAAAGGCCCAAATCTTATTCAATTTTTATCGGGTTTATAATTTATTTATTTTTGTTATTACCTTTTTGTTTTAATTATTTATTATAAATTTAAAAAAATTTTAAAAAGTTTATATTAAACTCATGGTTGGTACAAATTTTTTATTACAGTGGGTTTTTAATTTAAATTTTGTGTTGTTTTTTGCATAATTCTTATGACACGTAATTATAAGCTCTTCCTGTTCCATCGTTCGCCCAAAGAGTTTTGCTGAAGAGTCAAACCATTCATGAAATCAGGAAAATCTGCAAATGGGGGTCTTCAAAAAAGACTTGAACCCCATGGTTCCAAAATTGTGTCCGCCTGTGGGAAAGGACTGTCCCCCCAGTGGGAAACTTTTAACTCCTGATTGAGGATATGAGTAGTTCTTATTTTATTTTGGTTACTGGGGTTAAGTGGTTTTGGCTAAGGTTAGTTTTTTTGAAATTTTTAAGTGTTCCTTATGGTCACTTTTTTTGTGGGTTTTTTTCCCCGGGGCTTTTGATATCAATTACCTTTTTAAAAAAACAAATTTGCTTCTTTCAAACCTAAACCCATTTGTAGGTAATTTTAAGGTCGCAATTTTTTAAAATTTTAATTTTAAAAATTTTTAGGAAGTTGTCCCCTTTAGTTATTTAAAAAATTCGACTTAATTTTATTTAATCGGGATCTTTTAAAATTTAATGGGTTTTAACTTTAATTTTTAAAACTGACAAGGCTTTTTAAAATCTTTTTGATTAATATTCTTAATAAAGGTCAGGATTTAAAAATTTTAAAATTTTTCCTTTTTAAACTAGGAAAGGGGAAAATTCCATGATTTTGGTACCGGTAAAACTTTGGTAATGTTTTGGGTCTATGGTTCCCAAATAAATATATCCGAGACCCCTTTTGGGAACCCTTTAAATTTAAAAAAGGTGTTGTTTATGAATGTTTGTTTTGTAGTAAAGATTTTCCATTTTTTCCCGAGTTTAAACCCAATGGATTTCCTCCTGATCTGATTTTAATTTTAAAAGGGTTTTAAGAGCATCCAAATTTTAGTAAATATCAAAAGGAACCATACAATTCCCTGTGAATTAATAAAAATTAATTTGATTTTTATATCTAAATTTTAATTTTTTGAAAACATTTTTGGGTTAAAATTAGAAGTTTCGCAAGTTTAAGGTTTAACATTTTTTTCCAATCCACTTTAAAGGGAAGGGAATTACGAAAGAAAGAATTGTTGGGCGTTTTAGTTTAAAATTTGAATTAAACTCATAAAACCTTAATTTTTTTATGATAAAATTGTCCCAAAGGGACAATTCTATGGTTTTTTAAAAATTGAGGGTTTATAACCGCCGCTTTTGTTTTAATTTTGTGGGTTTTCGTTTTTTCAATAAAAAAGGGAAGTTTTAATCCCTTTTTTCTGAATTTTTATTTTTTTCTTTTTATCATGTAAAACTAAAAAATTTTTCATTTTTTTAGTATTTTTTATAATTAAGTTTTAAAAAATATAAAAAAAAATTTAAAAATAAAAAACATATTATTTATTTTTCCCGATCCAAAAATTTTTTAAAATGAAAGGGCCCTTTTTCCTAAAACATGTATTCCTTAATTAAATTTATTATTATTTAATACTTAATATAAATAATTTTTTTCACCCAGGTTTTTTGGTTTTCCTTCCTAAATTTTTTTAAATTTATATTTTTAACCTAGGAAATTTTTTTTATCCCTTTCACTTTATCACTTTCCCGTTTTTTAAATTCACCCCTTATTTCCCAAACCCAATTTTAAAACCATTCTTTGTCGTCAGGTAGTAAATTTATACAATGTCAAAGAATTTTCACTATATTTTTCAAATACGATATGTCTTAATAATTTTTTTCATTTGGATATTTTTTCTGATTTCATCATCTAATTATCTTATTTCGCACCGTATTAAACTTTTACTTACCACCTTTGTTAAAGGGTGCAGACTCATGTATTGGTCAAATTTTCCCCAATCCTTTTCGTGAAGTTCAGTCTTCAGTAACAGTTAAAAGTCCAAGTCTAATTCTTAAATTTGAAACAGGAATGGTTAAAAATCCAACAAAAGGGAATTTTTCCGATTGTAGCAAAGCAGGGTTCAGGAAAGCCGCCAAACCATAGTCCACACCATGGAAAGGGGAAACAGGTTTTTAAATTTTTAATTTTTGAAAAATTTTAAATTTATTTACGTGTTAATAAAGTCATAGTAAAACTGTTAATGTAATCCATTTTGTGTACACTGCTTTGTCTAGCAAATATGGCCCCTTCGCCCCTTTTAATTTTTGGACTTTTAGGAAACCCCCCGTCGAATTTTTGAAAACGTAGATTTCAGGATATCGAATCCCAGATCACAGCAAGGTGGGCCGATGCGAGTAAAATTTAGTGTCAGGTGTGGGAATGTTTTAGAGCGGTGGAACAGTGGTTTGAGTAAAATGTAGGGATAAGTAAAAGTAGTTTTTGTTTTTGGGGGAGAATTTATATTTAAGGAGAGAGGTTGTTGTTAAAATCCCTTTAGAAAAACAGAGTAGGTGAAAGCCCCGAAGGCGACCCGAAACCAATTTTCTGACCGTCCATTTTTAACGAACTGCAGCCAAGAAGGAGTTGTTGAACAAATTGCAGTTAGTTCCCAAAATTGGTTCAATTCTCAAGAGTGGAAGGACTCAAGTAAAAGTCCCATTATACTAAAAGGGAGGTTCCCCTTAAAATTTTTGCATTGGTTAAAATGACATTTTCGGGCTGATCATCAGTGAATCCTTTCCTAAATTTTTTGAGAAATTTCTTTCCTTTATTTAAACCCTCTCATCGTACACTTTTCTTTTAGCTTATCCCTTTTAATGTTAACGCAATTTGAAGGGTAACTACCTTGATACAATAACGATAACCAGTGAACAAAGATCCACCTTTTTTAACCAAACAAGGGAATAGATTAATTTCAATATGATACTTGAATTGGAAAATTTTTTTTACATAATATGAAGGAGGCTTGCCCCAATAGAATGAATATGTTAGAAGAGGATCACTGACAAATTTTTTTAATTGTCCTGGATAAAGAAACTAAAAAATTTTAGCATCTTCCCTCCAAGGATTGATTCAACCCCAAAGATCGGTTTTTTTAAAACTCAAATTTGGAACAAAATTCCAAAAAGATAAGGGGTGTAAACCTTTTTGACAACATGGAAAAAATTTTTTTAAGAAGGGGAAAACAAAATTTCGTTTCTTTCCCTAAAGGTCCTCACTACCCAAATTATTAACATTCAAGAATTTTTTTAATCCTTAGTTTCCTAGAAAAAAAATAAACCGTACTTACTTCCTAACTTAGATATATGAATTTAACCCTTTTATACGTCAATCATTTAACTATATCACACACAAAGTCCTTTAAATTTAATTATAAGCCACTTCATTTTAAAAAAGTTAATTTATAAACAACAATCCAGGGAACACCAAAACTTCCCCTAACCTTTACTGATGTTAATTTACAAACTTAACATATTAGGAATATAATATTAGATATTCGTGTTATGAAATTAAATTGTAGTTATTTTCAGTTGAAAAAAACGCCTACCAGTGTGTGGTAAGAATCAGTTTTTTTCCCCGAGGTTCAACTGAGACAGATCCCCACACTTTAAGCCTGCCAATTAAAAAGTATTTGCAAATTTGATCTTTCTTATTGATTTACATAAAACATTGTAGCTTTAATTTTGTTAAAAATTAGTATGATATTTAAAAATTTTTCCAATTTCTTCCCAAAAAATTTTTGTTGAAACAAAAATTGTTTTTGTATCAAAATATTCTTTTTTGATTTTTTAAGAAAACCTATTGTATTAGATTTGCAGGTTTGAAAAAAACTAGCAATAGGTCTGAACAGTTTGAAACAAAACCATTTAGGACTTTATTTACAAAATAGAAACTTCTAATAATTACAAAGCAGCACTTTTTGAAACCCTTCTTTAATGTGTATAATTTTTCCTGATTTCTTTCTGAAGCACGTTCAAGATTTTATGTATTCAAACTATTTGGTAAAAGACCCTTGTTATTATATATCTTTATTTTAAAACACATAACAAATTGTCCATTTCAAACTTATTAAATTTTTTGGGGCTTATGGATTAATAATTTAAAAAGTTAAAAAGAAATTTTATTGTAATTTTATTTTGATACGTATATTTAAAAAATGTCATACTTAATTGTCAATTTTATTTACAGTAAATTGAGTCTATATCCCCAAAAAGTGGAAATTGCTGTTAAAGCTGAACCAAAAGTTTTTTTCTATTTTATTCAGGAATATCCTTAGCAATTAAATTTCTAAAAAAATTTTCAAAACAAATTGTTTTTTCCCTTTTATGTAATGTTTTTTTAAAAATTCAAATACTGTAAGCTCATAAGATAGGGTTTTACGAAAGTACCTTTTGTAGACAAAAATTTGTATAAATTTCACAATTAATCCCAAAAATTTAATAGTACATTTTTTAATAAGGCCATCACACAATATTCTTACTATGTTTTTAGCTTCCATTGTACAATTTTTTATGTAACCCCTAATACAAAATCTAGTTTTGTTCAGTAATCTTTTAAAAAAACCCAAAAAGCCGTTTAAAAGGGAAAAATAACGTTGCTAGATAACTAACTCAAACCCGTTAAACCCAAATACATATTTGTTTTTATATATTTTATAAAAAATTCCAAAATTTTAATCTTAAGACTAGTATGTGTTAAATTAACAGTCCCCATTAATGTATCTTGCGTAACATTTTTCCGACAAATTGAAGTTAATTGAATTAAAATTTTTGGTTGACGTCAAAAAATTTTTCTATTAAAAGTGTTTTGTTACCATAAAAATTTTTAAAAATTTTTTTGTTTAAAAATTTATGACTCTTACCACTAGACATGTTTATTCTTCCTTACTTTTAAGAAATTTTTTGAAAGTAAGATTAAAAATAGAAAATAGATATTTATGTGCAAAATTGGCACTTCAAATTAAAATTTGAGGTGCCAGAACATGGGTAGTCATTGAAAAAATATTTACTTGTATGTTGTAAATTTTCCCGAATTTTATTTAAAAAAAAATTTCTTATTTACCCAAGAGTCCTGCGTTGTAAGAGCCATCAAATTTATAACATTTGAAATCCTCATATTTTGAAACTAAATAAAAAATTAGGTACAACACACTTTAAAAGTAAAAGCCGGTTATCTTGATTATACTATCAGGCCAAAAAAAAACAATTTTTAAATTTTTTGTCAATAAATTAGTTTAATTGATTGTTACTTACATTAGTAAAGTTTGTTTAATTAATCCAAAGAATCTATTGTGCTTTAATTAAACACAAAAATTTTTTAGTTTCGGAAAAATCATTAATTATAGTTTTTTTCAATTGAAATTTTCAGAGTACAACACATAACCTTTTGTAATTGTTATAATGGACACCAAGGTCACCCAGGGTTTTGGTGTTAACCCCCCCTCCCCAACATGAAAAAATGTAGATTAGTAAGAAAAAAGTTTTACATTACTAAACCTTTTTAATGTTTTTTTAAATACCGTGGGCACTTTTAAAAATATAAAAAAGTAATTTAAAGAGTTTAAGAAAATTTTTTAATGATCTGCAAGTTTTTAATGACAATGAAAAAATTAACACTACAGTGTATAGACAAAATATTCACACTAGAAAGATTGGCTAACTGGAAAACACAAGTTTATTTTAACATAATGTTCTACCATCAAATTTTTAGACCAAAAAGAAAATTTCCCCCTTAAAGATATTACTTACATTTAAATTTTCGTTGTTCCATTTACATAAAGAAACAAATCAGACCTTACAGACGTTGATAGTTGAAATTCAACTGATATTTTTTTCTTTGATGTAAAAACTTAGTTCTTTTCTTGTTCATCGCATTTTTAATTTGTCCTATTCTATGGGGGTTTTGTTAAACTTGTTTAAGACATAAGAGCCCTAAGTGGAATAGAGGCACTTCAAGTCTGTTTACAAAAAATTTTTATTTTAAACAATTTTCTTCTTCTTATCACATTCTACGATTTTTTCTCACTTTCGTGAGCCACCCTTAAAACATTGATTTTCCCTTAGTTTTTTTGCAAATTTTTTTTTTGGTAGACTATTGATTTGCATTAATCCGGTGAGAGATTTTAAGTTCGTTAGATTGTCGATGCTAAAAATATGATGAAAAAGGAAAGTTCTTTATTATGAAACCTTCCTTTCCCTCAATACAAATAATGACAAAATTTAATCCTTTGTTGTAGGGGTAGGAACTTGATCGATCAATCAATTTTAGTTAAATTTTTCTCAAAAAACGTTTAGGATATGGCATCTCGGGTTCCTTAGGAAAAATTAAGTTTTTTCTTCTAAATACTTTTTAACCCGATGTTATGTATAAAATCCAATTTCAAAAAGTAATTTTTGGAATTTTAAAAGGGTTAATGGACAAATTAAAGTTTTAAATATTGAATTAATACCCCACTGATTAAATCCATGATTCATTTTAGTTGATTTCTGTAATATATTAAAATTTTAAATCTTATTACAATTTAAAAAAATTCAAACTTATTTGAAATATTTGTTTCACTAAATGAAAATTTTAGAAGGGAAAACTTAATAAAAATCTTTAAAAAAGAAGATCGAACTTCATATGTATTATACATTTTTTGGTAACCAACATTAATTAGTTATTTAAAAATTTCAAAAGAAATTTTCAGTTTATCAATTTATTTTCCAATAATTACAAATTATTCTTTAAAATTTAAATTAAAAAATATTTGATACATAAAAATAATAATATGATCCAATAATTTTAGAAATTTGTTTAGTTAATTAAAATGATTTTTTTTGGAAAATGTTTAAAATTAAGAATATTATCACCATGAAAATTAACATGTCAAAGTTAACTTATTCGAATATGTTGCAGATACATATTTTGAAGTTCTTTTACACGTTCCCAAAGCCTTAAATTTAATTTGGTTTATAAGGTTAAGGAAAAGTTTTAAAAATTAAAAACTAAAAACTACTAAAAATTTATTTAAAGTACAAACAAAATACATAAATTGTAATAACAACATTAAGTACTTTAAATTTTAATGCACTAGAAAATGCAAACCCTTAAATCACAAAATAAACTAAAAAATTTTAAACTTTATATGAAAAATATTTATAAAAATTCATTTCCACTTCTAAAAAAGTGTTAATATAAAAAAAACAAACACTGTAAAACTTGAAATCACCTTTAACAAAACTTAATTACGGTTGCTGAGTATAGTTACTCTAGGATGTGTATGTTCTTTGACATGAGTAGTCTCATCTTAAAAATGATTTTCGAAAGGAAACGCAAAGGGAAAAAGGGTACAAACTAAAAATTTTTGACATATCAAACCAAGTTCTTTACAGACAAAGGGAAAAACAATCTCTTTAAATACACACAACAAACCCTTAAAATTAAAATAAAAATATTTTCAAAAAATTAAACAACTTGACCAAATCTTCACACATTCAGGCAATTCCAAATTTCCAAAATATCCATTCAAATCAAATTTTCAGCTTTTTTAATTACTTAAATTCCTCACATTTAAAAATTAATGACAGTAAACCGACAACAATTTTTTTAAACATTAGCTTTATCTAAAATACCTAACAAGCTTTTTCCCAACTCAAACCAATATCACTCATTTAAGGGTTTTTCCCAAAATACCAAGCTTAAAATTCCCAAAAAAATCTTCACCTCCCCAAAAACTCTACCCCACAGCTCTTACTTTAGAGTTGTACGAAAAATAAAAGTTCCCTTTCCTATTTTTAATCACTTTTATGAACATCAATTACCACTTCACACACATAATAATAAAATCTCCATAATCCCCAAACCATTTGTCTAATATACAAAACAGTAAACCTTTCTCTTACTTACATATACAATCGAAATTCAATACACTACAAAAAAGTCAGAAAACCCCTATTACAACCTAAGGTTCCAAAGATACCTTAATTTTACCGTTTAAAAACAAATAAACAAGATAATCAACTCCACACAAAAAAACGTTAGTTTAGACAAAAAAACTAAACAATGAAAGTACCCAAAAATTTGGGTATAAACTCTGGTTCAATAACATTTACAGCCGCATTTATTCTTATTTAATTTATGAAACTCCCCCGTAACATTTAACTAAATTGTCAATCCCAAAAAATATTTTTTGAGAATTAAAATCAATAAACATTATAAAAAATTATTTTAATTTCTATAACCAAAAAGATTCAATTTTTCAACGGAATAGAATGATAAAGATTTTTCACAATTTACCTGCTTCCGTTAAATTCCTTAAATGAACTTTTGCTTAATGAATTTAATCCATCGCTAAACAAAACAAATGAATAATGTTATTTGATAATACAATATAAAAACAACAAATTGAAAAATTTGGTTTAAATTAAAAAACAATTTCACATGAAAATCGTTTTCCAAAAACTTTTAATTTTATAAATTAAACTAAACAAATTGGATTATTTTCCCGCTTAGAAACCTAATTAGCCTGAGGATTTTCGAAGTAACAGGCCTTTTCACCGGGACTGTAAGTCCCCTAAACATTTAAAAACCATCGGTTGATATTCATCCAAAACTAAACCTTGAATATTTTATCTAATTAGGGAAAAAATAAATTGTAACAAATAACGAAAAAAATAAATAACCATTAAAAAAAAAAATACCCTTGAGGAACAACTTTAAATCTTGCATTAAAACAGCTTGAAACTAAATGGTACAAAAGGGAAACAGCATTAAAAATTCATTATCAATTTAAGTCAGAATGACCATTACGTCTTACCACTCAATTAATAAATTTATTTTTCTTAAATTTCTATTAAAAATTTCCCGTTTTTGAGAGTCAGTTTAAATTTATACTTGTGTAAATAGTTAAACTTTTTCAAGAAAACAAAAACCAAAAAAACCCAAATATTAAATTTTTACTTAACGATTTATAAAAATACAATAAAATGTTTTTTTTAATAGTTTCCCTTTAATTAAAGACTTTGCTCAGAACCCTTTTTTCTTTATCCTTTAACTTCTCTCTTTAAACGTGAACCCTCATTCTCTTGAATAATTATCCCGCCTGTCCAATAAAGAAATTTATTCATTAATGTATTTTATCAACATTTTGTTTGTATACAAATTGAAAAATAACTGGTTTTTTTTTTATTTAAAAAAATAAATAAAAAAACTTCTAAATCATTTTTTATTTTAACATTAAATAAAATTCCTTTAAAGTCAAAAGCTAAAACCCGACATTTGTATTAATTCAACAAACAAAATTAAAAACAATAGTTTTTTCGATTAGATATCTGAAAACCATTTAAGGAAATTAAATTTGCCTTTTTTTGGGTTTCGTAACAAAAATTTGAATAATGGAAAAAGTTTTGTTTGAATGAAAGTACTCTTTACATGTACCAAACTTTGAGCCCTTAACTTCTTCTTTCAATAAATAAACCATATTTTTAAAAATTTTCAAATGAACTTTAAAAAAAACCTTTAATTTTTAGATTTTAAAAAGGATAAAGATTTGATGCTATCAAGTGTGGAAATTATAGCAATAAGAAAATTTTTGTTATTTTGAATATTGCCGAACAAATACAAAGTGCCACAATAGTAACAATAAAGCATCAATGCTTTAATACAAACCTAAAAACAATTTCCCAAAAGTCTACATGTTATCAAAATGCATTTACCAAATTACTTTAGCCCGACTTTTTATCGGTCAATTTAAACCCTTAAAATTCTAGGTCAAAACATATCCCTTAGTCTCGGAAAAATTTTTTTCATAACTAATATTAAAATTTTTTTTTCCGAATGTTAAACCATAGTATGTGAAAAGTTCATGTGGTTATAGAATTTAATTAATAGAAAGATTATTATACTTTTGGGTTTTTTTTTAATTTTTTTAGCTCTTATTTCTTAAATCCTTAAGGAAATGGGGGCCCTTTTTAAAACTAATTATTGGTTTATTCCCTGTTGTTTAAAGTTTGGGCATGTTTGATTCCCGGTCTTCCCTTTCCCCCCTTTTTCCCCCCCCTCTAGAATTCCGTTGAGAAAATTGTTTCAAAAATAATTTTAATTTTAAAAAGATATGTTATATAATTTTGAAAACTTAAACAATATGTTTCAAAGAAACCTTCTTAAATTAATTACTAAAATTCCGCCTTTTAAAAACTTTATCATTTAAAGTCCAAACTATTGATTAAATATAACTGTATGTCAGGTGGAACATTTTCGACTTTAGGTTTATAGATAGCCGAAGTTCCGCGCCTGTCCATCTCATCTTGCACCTCGAGCCGTCGCACGAGAGTCTCATTCAAGTCTTCCTCACTTGGGCGCAGCACCAACACTGGACCTGTCCGACACGTGAGGGAATACTAACAATACATTGTCTAACAGATATGCATATAGGTCACAGACAAAGTAATAACCCAGCTATTATATATATATATATATATATATATATATATATATATATATATATATATATATATATAATTTTAATTTCAATAAACATTGAATCTCAAAAAGTACTTGCTCCACTGGGACTCGAACCCGGATCTCTCACTTGGCGGGTGAATGTGCTACCAAAGAGTCCTTACGTTTTTTACGATTCAATTATACTGTACTTGGCCGTTTCTCCCACATATGCGTTTAAATAACCAAACTAACATACAGCAGCCATTATACATGTTATCTACTAAGGATGGTCAAAGCGGTTAATTATGCTTTATTTATTACTTTATCGGTACTTGATAATAATACAGATGCATATTTTTTTTACTATGGAAAATGATAATATACAATAAATTTGGATTATTGATGGGTCTCCGCATTGTTGTACGATAACGCTCACGTGGTCTGAGCTTGAGTTGAGGTTCTATCTCAAGGGATGTTTTTCTTTTTTTAACCAGAAGTGCGGAGTGGCGCAGAAGCTCGCACTTCTACGATCGGTACTTTCCCGTGGTAATTTAGATTATTTGGTACAGAAAATGCTGATCAAAATGCCCCTGACGAGAAGTGCGGGCTTCAGTAGTGCTTCTGCACCCCCTCAAACTTCTGAAGAAAAAAAACAACATCCCTCGAGATAGTACCTCAGTTCAAGCTCAGATCACTTAAGCATATTCTTCATAATGTCTGGTTAATGTGATTATCAAATCGCTTTAGGTATTATGTATAATGACTGATCAAAGTCATTAATTTATCACTTTGACTAGTATGAATTTGGTCATTACACATAATAACCAGACATTATACATTATGACGGATTAATCACTATGACTGTAATATATACAAATCAACATTCTGCAGAGTCACACTAACCAAAATTAATTATAACGTATCAACTAAAATTATTTAAATTATAATATTAACTACACTATATTATAATTCACAGTCCACAGGTAATGGAAATTTTAAATTGTTACTGCACGTACAGAGAACTGTACAGTCAATTATTTCAGTGGATAGCATCAGTTTTGAACAACAAACTACAATAGTCAGCTGTCAGTAGCACATCAGAGCCACTTTTAATATGGCATTTCAGTTTATTTTTGTCATCATCATCATCATCATCGTCAGACGTTTCCGTTCTCACGGGTCGTCGTCGTACACAGCCTCCTCCACTTTAGTCTATCCTTCCAGGTCTCCTCTTCATCCACCTGTATTTTCTGTAGTCCCCTTCTCTCTATGTCTTTCCACACTTGGTACTCCCATCTTCCTCTCGGTCTTCCTCTTGGTCTTCTTCCTCCTTCCTCCTTCTCCAGTGCTATTCTAGGCATTCTATTATCTCCCATCCTCTTCACATGCCCCATCCACTGTATTCTTCTTCCTTCCATTGTCTCTTGCAGTGAAACTACCTTCAATCTTTCTCTGGTTATTTCGTTCCTTATTCTATCTCTTCTTGTAGTCTTCTCTATCCCTCTTAAAAATCTCATTTCTGCAGCTTGCAATCTGCTTAAATCATTTTTAGTCCACGTCCACGTCTCTGCTCCATATAATAAAATTGGTTGGAAATAAGATTTATACATCAATACTTTTGATTCTTTCCCAATGTTCCAACTCCACACAATCTTCTTCACCATATTGAAAAACTTTCCACTCTTCCATATTCTGTTTCCTATCTCTTCTCTTATTGTGCCCCTATCTGTTATGATACTTCCTAAATAACAGAATTCCTTCACCTTTTCAAGTCTTTTTCCTTCAACTAACACGTCTTTGTTATTTCCATCCCTTCTCTCTACTTTCATTACTTTACATTTTTGTATGTTCATCTCTAAACCATATTTCTTCGCCACTTTTGCCCATTTGTTTAACTCTCGTTCTAACTCTTCTTCCCTATTTTCCCATATCATTATGTCATCCGCATATGCTATTGTCTTAAGTTCTTCTGCTCCTCTGTTTCCTTGTACTTCTAGAATAATTTCATCCATTATAATATTGAAAAGGAAAGGTGACAATATGCTTCCCTGCCTTACTCCTCTCTCTGTTTTAAAAGTATCTGTATATTTTTCTTCAATTCTTACCCTGTTTTTACATATGCCGTACAGGTTCTTTATTCTTTCTACTATTCCCTCACGCAATCCTCTCTTTCTCATACTCTCCCATATCCTTTCTCTCAGTACCTTATCATATGCCTTCTGTAGGTCTATAAACGCTACCATTGTATCTTTTCCGTATTCCCACCTCTTTTCTAACACTTGTCTCATCACAAAAATAGCATCCACCGTTGACCTACCTTTCCTAAAACCACATTGCTCCTCTCTTCCTGTTTCTTCCAGTACTGGTCTAATTTTCTGCAACAGTATTTTTTCATAAATTTTTTGTGTATGGCACAACAAAGTTATTCCCCTGTAATTCTCGCATTTTTGCTTATTGCCTTTCTTAAAAATCGGCACTATTATTCTCATTTTCCAGTCTTCTGGTATCTTCTTTTCCTTCCAAATCACTCTCATCACTCTGTACAACCATTGAATTCCCAATGGGCCCGCCGCCTTTATCATCTCAGCCGTCAGCTCGTCAGACGAGTTTATTTTTGTATTATACATAAATTAGGAACTCGTCTCAAATCCATAAATGACCCGCTTCAGAAACTTAGATTGTAATATCTCCATGCATTGTTTAAAGCACTATTATCTGTAAATAATAATGAAGTATGATTTATATTAATAATCTGTTAATAATGATGATTTATTATTTATATTTAAAAAATATATAAATATTTTTAAATCCATACTAGGGAGCTGTAATCTCGGTTACATGAAAATTACACTTCTTAGAAATTGTACATAGAAAAAGCTACTTAGTTTTGCAAAATTAAAATTATTTATGTTCATCACTACAAAGGTTTGATACGGAAGTATTCAATACCCCATTGTCAGCTGATTGCCACAGAACTGAACATCTCAGATTGGTTATGGGAAGAGGTATAACTAGGACGGCTTTGGGGGGGGGAAGAGTTGATATGGATTAAATCTTAACAAAAATAGGCCTAATTTAAAGTAAAACATTATCTTCTATATTTTAAACCAGTTAGATTGCTGTTAAACGGATAATTTTTAAAAGCTTTAGGGCTTTTGGGAACCCCCATCATGATAGTCACGTCACTGGTTATGCCATCATACATTCCTGCCACAGCGCTCTGTTCCGTTAGTACACGTACTTGCACCACATTTAACTATTACTGAATTACTTAAACAAAAGGTTCGTCCCTCCATCCCCATTCCCGTCTAAAATGAAATGAAAAATGTCTTTATTAGAGATGAAGTTAGGACTATAAAGTCCTCTATACCAACTAACCTAAAAAAAAAAACTAACACATATACATTGATAACTAAACATAAATAATTTTAAATTATATACAAAATGAACCTCAGCTTTAACACTATACATGTTTACAATATTACAAGACAAACTCGCTTTCATTCTACTTGTATTCCAACGCCCCAAGGCTGCCAACTGTTAATACTCCCTGAGCCTGAGCTATACCGACCTGACGCACTGGCGCTGTCCCAAAAGATAAGATACGACCCACTTGACTTGACACTACCACCAGAGAAAAGTTTGATGAGAAGGGAGTAATGAACACAGTCAAAAGCCTTTGAAAAGTCGAAAAGGGTCTACATGGTTACCTAACTCTTATCAATTCCAAGGCAGATATAAATTATTTTAAGAAACCAGATTAAAAATTTGATAAAATTTTATCATTTTCAAGAAATTTTGAAAATTGCTGATGAACAATCCGCTCCAGACACGTTGATAAAACAGGGAGTACACTTATTGGTCTGAGCTGTGAAGGATGTTTTGGAGCACTTCTGAAGTGGACGGCTGGCCTAAATCAGACATCCATGCCATTGGGAGCACTGAAGTAGCCTGGGAATGAAAGAGCTAGCCAACCGGGACTCAGCGTCAATTATGACAGGCCCTCAACCGTTCTGCGGTATTCCAAGGTGTGAATCCTTTGGGGCTGTCTCATGTTCATACTGAACATGAGAGAAGATGGAGGTTGCATCCAGGCATGAGAATGAGCATAATGGTACTACTGTCGCCTTCCTCCAGAGTGGCATCTGACCTTCTCTCACTAAGTAGATCGATGTCTTCTCGGGTTATAGGTCTGATCATGGTACATGGTCACCTGAGGAAGTATCTTCACAGAGTCGGCATCCTTCAGGAGGATCCGCTCGGTAGAATGTGTGATGAGCAGGATGAAACTGCTGAACACCTGCTCTTTGATTGTCCTACAATAGCAAGGGAGCGGTATGCCATCTTTGGTATTTGGACAAGGGTAGAGAATTTCCCCAGGAAAACCTGATAGGTTGTTTTCGGCAGTTTGTGGAACTGCTGAAATCATAGACTGGTAGGGCTCATGATGTGCTTCCAGGGTGCACAAAAGGCCCTTGAGGCCTAAGTGCATGGCAGTAGGCCGCCCCATAGAAGAAGAAAAAGAAGAAGCCAGAGGTTTATTGAAAATAGTGGTGATAGTTGGAAGAGTGACAGGAAGAGTATCTTTTATGAATTTTATAGAAATGCCATCGGCTCCGATAACGTTGCTGAGATGGTCGGTTATGTAACAATCTGCCAATAAACAGCCAGATACTTTTGTAACAAACTTCATACATAGTGCACGATACTTACCAGAAGTAGGACTTTTCAATACACAGCTTGCAGGTTTGATGGGTGCTAATACTTCTGGTGGTTTTGAACTTTGTACAGGTTTTGGTTGCTGAAAATTAAAACAATAACTTTCACAAAATTGACAACGTATTTTTTAAAAATTACCAAACAACCATTATAATGATAATATAAAGAATCAACAATAAGTCAGACACACTGTTTAGTAATAATTGTGTTGTAATTTTTATCAACATTTTAATACTTATTTTATTTGACAAATCTCCTTTCTTAAAAAAGACACTCAATCAATTCTCAATATAAATTGTACTAAGTCTGATAAAGATTACTGTTTAAAATTGTACATTTGTACAGTTTTTGGACTGTGTGTGTCTGGTAAAAATCAGCCATATCAATATGCAATAGAACATTTTTATTATGAATATAATACAAGAAATTAACACATATTTATTTCAGAGAATCATAAGGTTCTCTTTTAAATAGATAACTGAAATTTGTTTAAGTCAATACATGTAGAAAATAAACCTTTGGAAAATATTCTAGTTAGTTGAAATAGGTAACTTGAAGCATTCAAAAGCAACAAAAAGTGTACTACATAATTATGTAATTATTTTAAATTGACCAATTTAAACATTTGTTTTAAATGAACGTATCATTTTATTACTATTAATTTATAATACTACATTATACAAGGTACTTTAAAATGTATTGTCTACTGATATCTACTGACAGTACTTTCATAATAAACAGAGAGAAAGTTTGAAAGTTACAACAAATATACCAATATGTATAGGAAACCAGATTTTTCCAGACATTTGCCATTGTTCAGTGATACAAAATATGATTTTTTGCATCACAAAATGATAGCAAATGTTCAACGATAGCAAAATCCTGTTTCCTTCACAATCCTTTCATTGTCAAAAAAACTTTTAATACAGAATTAAATATGTATGTTCGTTATTTTCCCAATACTACCTTTAAAACAATCACAGGAGTTATTCAAAAGTTTCATAATATAAGTATTTGTCTGATTAATAAAGTGGTCTTTAACAACCTACCTGTGGTACAGGGGTTTGGGAAGACATGACTTCCTGCGGTGCAGTAGTTTTGGCAGACCCGGTCTCCTGCGGTGCAGTGGTTGTGGTAGGCTTGGCTTCCTGCGGTACAGTGGTTTTGGCAGGCTTGGCTTCCTGCGGTGCAGTGGTTTTGGCAGGCTTGGCTTCCTGCGGTACAGTGGTTTTGGCAGGCTTGGACATAAGCATTGCCAACTGTGCCAACAAACGCTGTTTCTCTTTTTCAATGTCCATTTCCTCATCATCAATGTTTTGCTGAGGTGTTCCTTGCTTTCCAGGTGCAATTCCAACATCTGTAACAAAACCCTTATTAAAGCAGCTAAAATACAAACAATATTGTGATATTTAACATTAAATTTATGTGTGTAATGATAATTCTATGATTTGTTCCTGAAAACTGAACACCAATGTATTCGAATCAAACAATTTGTACCGTGACAACGGTTTTTAAACAAATTTGTTGGTAAATCAAGGTTAAAACCATGCCAAACTTTGGGTCAGTGTGAGTCTTTATGTTCGTCCCACAATGAACAATATTCCGACTCAAACACTGAAGTAGAGGTAATAGAGGTAGAGTTTCACCACAAATTTTAACGATCTAGGTCAACTTGTTAGACAGTTATCTTGTGTACAGTCTGACAGAAAGTGGATTCTAGCTAAAAGATCAGCCAATTAGATAATATTCAAGATTTTTAACAATATTCACCAAATTTTGTAAGTTTAAATAATGATCTACAAATAAAAAATAACATTCAAAATATTGTTAAATTTTTATTTTGTTTTTAAATTTAAAAACAAAATTATGTGAAGGCAAATTAACTTCAAAAGGGTATTATTAATTTTATTTAGTATATATAATTTAAAATTAAAGCAAATGTAATTTGTTTTGTTGAAAAATAATTATTTTCATGGATTTTACAATTCAACAACAAAATTACTGACTGTAAAATTACTAACTAAAGAAAAAAAATGAGTGTAGGGTTTTCTTTACAATCGCGACTTTTATATATTAAAGAAAAATGAACTAGTTATTTGTAAAAAAAATATTGGAAGTAGTGCGAACTTAAGACTTACAGGCAATGAAAGAAAAACTTATTGAAATTATTTACTGGGTTATATAAGTAATTAACATAGTATCCTTTGGATATCAAAATATACAAGTTTGAAATATTAGATAAGGGCAGGTGATACAAATCTACAAGATCAAACTAGTTGGAACACATACATTTCTTACATAATTTGAGTCTAAAATTGTGAATTGAATGATGAATATGAAGCAGAAAATGAAACCTCAACAAATGTTTTATTTACTCTAACACTTTTACTAAAAATTTGTACAGAAACAAACTTAAAATGGAAATCTGATTCAGAAATTAAAAAATCCAAATCATTATAATTTTATAAAATGTAATGCATTGGAAATTTTTATTTACAGTTAGTAAACAATCTGAAAGAATATTAACACGTTAACTGCCACCATAAAGAATTCTAGAGTTCCCTGTATTGCCAAAATTTCTGTAGTCGTTGTCTATGTGATATTGTTTTTGTGGTGAATATAACAGTAAATGAAAACGATTTATGCAAATTATATGATATGGGGTGTTGGGCTTAACTTTGGACCGATCAGGTCGGCAGATTTATTTTTCATCCGAAATTGCCTGAAAAAATTTCTTGCCAACCCGATTGGACCGACATGGAAATCTTAGTACACTTTGAGATATTTAGTTTAAATAGCTGTGAAGACCCGATCGGCTTTTTAGAATAGCCCGATTGGGTTGGCAGTGCATAGTAGCAGCAAAATATTCGCCGACCCAATCGGGTCGGCATGGCAGTTAACATGTTAAACATAGACTTCTTCTTTTGACAATCATCCACACAATTTTACTCACTGATTGGACTGATCAGTCAATCTATCAATCTTTTTTTTGTGTTTTATACAAACAGTACATAGAGAATGATCATTTTTGTTGTTTTATATATATATATATATATATATATATATTAATTAATTGAATACAGAGAATTCAGTATTGGCATTCATCATCTTGATCCGTCATATTGAATATTTTAGATATTATGTGTGCCATCTGACAATTTTATCTTCTATGCTTGAATATTATTTTACTACCATATTATTACCTTCTTTGCTTCATCTAAAACGAAAACAACTGTCATCACTGACCTTCATTAGGTACTACGACCTTGGAGCCAGTAGGACTGGCATTCTTCGATGCATTTTCAGCAGCAGGCTGTCCTCGATCCAGCTTCTGTAACACATACTGTCCTCTCAATTCTGCAGTGAAATACGGCATATTTCCTTTCTCTGATTCTCCTTCTCCACTATGCTCTAGATTGGCAGTTAAAATAAAAGTAACAATAAAAGTTACATAAGTAAAAGGGAAGCGACAGAGTTTTACACACATAATGTACCTATGGTAGGAAGGGTTTATTCAATTGAATTTCGAGTTTAGCTTAAATTCACCTTCCTTTTATTGCTGCGTCTGGTATCTGACACTGTCTCAGACTTGACTCCTGGAATCTGGAGTCATTTTTGTCTGAAGAGATCGTCATGTTCGTCATCTCCATGTGTTTAAAGATCGTGTCTAACACATTGTATTGCGCTCTGATGAGACTACCACTTCAGTCTCTGATGTTAAAACGATGTAAATGATTCGTTTTGAGCTTTTTCGTCGTCGACTTTCTTTGGATCTCTCCAGATGAACATGACTCCAGATTCCAAGTCTGAGACAGCGTCAGATACCAGACGCTGCAAGAAAAGGAAGGTGAACTTGAGCTAAACTCAAAATTCAATAGAAGGGAAGGTTGTTGTAATGGATTACCTGACCACATAGAACAATGTTCAACAAAATAAATTTCACAATATGTGTGGTGGACAGGACACTCGATCTGAAGGGAGGAAGGAAGAATGGTATACGAAGAGGAAATCAGACAGAAAAGACTCTCTAGAAAGGATGAAGGACCAATTAGACAGGGACCTATGGAAACTGGCAGGAGTGGAAAAGGATGGTATATACCGGGAGAGATAAGGATGGCTTACTGATGTGAACCTGGTTATCCATAGGAGTGAGTAATATACACTCTTCATGCACACAAGCACTTGAGTCAGCTGTGCTGCAACGACCTTGAGGTGACCCACATGATCAAGAAAAACAGCAAATTTCAGTTCATTTTCCAGTATAAATAATTGTTCCGTCAGACACAAAAGTACTCTTATTTATCCATTCAATAAAACACGAGCCTTTGAGAAATTACCTGAGCTGCAGGAATTCGTGTCTATAATAATAAATTTGCCTAATTATGTTAAATCATAAAACTGTTTAGAAGTTTTTAAGAAAAAAGTGAAGGGCTATTTGCTGGATAAGTGATTTTACAATGTAAATTAATTCTGAACTGAAAGCAATAAGTTTTAAATTATTATGATATGCTTTCCTAGGGATTTTACTGTTCATGATCAATAATTTATAACTGATGCTTTATATTGAATGTTTTATGTTTAAATTTTAATACT
Source organism: Homalodisca vitripennis (assembly GCF_021130785.1). Classification (NCBI taxonomy): domain Eukaryota; kingdom Metazoa; phylum Arthropoda; class Insecta; order Hemiptera; family Cicadellidae; genus Homalodisca; species Homalodisca vitripennis. The sequence continues at coordinate 12,559,713 of NC_060214.1, read as the reverse complement.
GTATGTTTAATATGCACTAGTTAAATTAAATTTATATTTTACTAAATATAGGTGTTTTTAACAAACTGACATGCCAACTACTAAAAAGAACTAAAGCAATTTTTTACTTTTTAAGTTGAAGAAATACTTATTCTTTTATTATGCTTATTAGAACTACTTATTGTAATTATCTGCAAAAAACACGTAAATAAATAAGGTTGGGGAGTTATACTCCTTCAATTGATGTTAGGATTTTCTCATTATATAGTTTTTCATAATTGAACGTTAATTGTAAAATCTTCACTTTTTCTTAAATTTTTTTCTATTTTTAGGCACAATTAGGAGAAAAAACAGGAGAAAAATGAATTAAATCTTTAAATACACCATAATGAAAAATTGATAAATAACCAAACATGAACATGCAAAATGGTCTAGTCCACAAAACACAGACAAGGAAATTTATATTCTTTGGACAATTATATTCTGCATTTTAAGATGGATGACTTTAGGGGTGATTAGTTACACTTCTGTAGATTCTTCCAATTAACCCTGGAACTGGCAAATGCCTGATATCGGGCATTTTAGTCGCATCCTAGATGGCAGCGCCCGATATCGGGCGTTTTAGTCGCATCCTAGATGGCAGCACCCGATATCGGGCGTTTTAGTCGCCTCCTAGATGGCAGCACCCGATATCGGGCGTTTTAGTCGCCTCCTAGATGGCAGCACCCGATATCGGGCGTTTTAGTCGCCTCCTAGATGGCAGCACCCGATATCGGACATTTTAATATGTCTTTTATTTCTCAATATTAAGTACTTAAAACACGATCAAAGAGTATCGATATTGATACCAATCGAAAGAGGAAGGTTCAATTTATGTAAATAATACACTAATAAATAATTTTATCGTTTCGTTACACGTCCATACGTTTTATAATCTTGGAACTGTTTGTTTACATTCTCCCACGTACCTACCGCGCTAGTTGCGCATGCAGCGATGAGTCAACTGGTTCATTCGGCTATTGTTATTTCGTCAGCTGGATGGCGTTTTGTCTGGTTTATTGTTTGTTTGAGTTCGTTGTAATGATGGTTGTGTATATGACACAATAATAGTAAGTTTTTTGTGCGTGTTTACGTAATGGATGTACATGAAATAAGCAACGTTGAGGATTCCGATTTAGACATTCAATCAGAACATAATTAAAAAAATATATAATAAAAAATAGAAAATTAATATGAACTAATAGTTAAAAGATTGTACAAATCCAAGTGAGCTTTGAAGTTCTTACTTTTGTTGGTAAGTAGCAATTTCGAATATCAGTGTATGATTTTTGTATAGTTTACCACATGTAAAAATAAATACCTTATAAACTATGTGTTGTTTTATTTTTACTCAGAATTACATGCTCTTTCTTTTTTATATTTTGGATTTTTCATATCACTAACAACAACAATTTTACAAATCAAAAACTTTGAACTAACTTTTCTTTTTTCTAAAAAAAGTTTTTTCATGAAGAGGTAGAGTAAGGATATTTTTTTGTTTTAATTATATTATGTGATAAATGTTCCTTGAACAATGCTGAATTAAAAAATATATAATATGACATACGTACTTTATAATAAACATGTAATAATAAAATAAACGTAAGGCAATGTATGAAGTACTAAAATCACTCCACCACTGTGAGAAATATGACCGCCAGTTCCAGGGTTAAAACCCCACTTGGTCACAAAGAAGAGTGCTACCCAATTAAACACACAGAATTGGGCAGACTTCTCTCTTTCCCAAGGGACACTTTTTAATAATGAAAATATGATTTCCCAAGTTTCCCGTTTCCATCTACAGTTATCTTAACAGTAACAACCCTTTGGGGGATAGCCCCTTATGGTTGTCTGTCCTAATTCCATTGTACCATGTGACATAATGCTGGACACTATGTAATCATATATTCTATTCTACCTCTGCTTCCTTTGCTTTGTCTTCTCCACCCCTGTTGCTCCCACCTCTCTGCAGCTCCTTGAATCTCCTCGCTTCCTCCAGGAGCTGTTCCTGTTGTTTGATCAGCATCTCGTCTACGTCTCCTTCCAGCGAGAATCCATCATCTAAGACCATCATTAGCGTTAAACAACTCTCAGAGTTTTCTGGACACTTCGTTAAGCACTGATAACGCAGTTAATGAGTATGAAACAAGTATTTGTTGCAGCATTCTGGCCAATGCACACGCTTTAATATTTACATTGTGTCCAACATTTTCAAGCATTTCAAATGTTACTACCATTTTAAGGTGTCGCATGCACTACTTTGATTGCTCTATCATTGCTGTGATGCAATCTCCTACTTGTAGTATTGCGCGCAATAGTGGAGTCAAATTTATTTGTGAGTGTGTGTATGTTTAGTTTTGTGTGTTTTAATTTGTGACGAAGCCATCCACACCACAGCTACAAAGGTCTGAAGATGAAGGAAAAAAAGCATCTGATACGTGTCACCATAGAAACACATGACCATTCGGGGTCGAAAGATGATAGGATATGAACCTAATTTTTAGTGATTATATAAAGGATTCTGGGAACTACACAATGATTATGACTGAAAATAAAAGTTTTCTATAATATCCTTTTATATGTCTTTTAGAGGATATCACAAGCTGCCCTTTATTCAGTTTTTGTATTGTTGGCTATATGCTGAAAGCCTCTATGTGGGCCATGTCTTGTCACAGTAAATTTGCTCTAAATTAGTTATTATTATTATTCAATTTAAATAATGTTCAGTGTCATTAGATTTGTAATAATATCCTCTAAAAACTGTTATTCATGTAATTCTGAGAAAAAACTGCTGGTTTTTAAGATATACAAAGATTAAAAGTTTTAATTGCCGCCATTTTGAAAATACTACAAATAATTTAATGATAATTTTTTTGAATTGGCCTTGTTATCATAAACACTTTTAAACCAAATTTGGTATAAACTTATTAGTTTTTAAGCTATCATTATATTTTTTTCTAAAAAACACATACAAACATACAGATAGGAAACTAAGCATCAGAGACCCATGTTTATACGAGGTGTGTTGAAAAAGTATCGTGAATTTTGAATTTTCCCGGGTTACATATATTCAAATTTCGATTTTTTTGTGGCGTTATGTTGGCACATATGTCTCTCACTTATGTTGACAATTTCAGCCATTTTGAATGTTCAGTTAATTGTTGACAGCTGCTTTGCTTGCACGTTTTTTGGTTCGTCTTCAATTTTTACCTATTCAAAAAAATGGAACAAAGAACCTATATCAAATTTTGTGTGAAAAACTAAATTAAGTGCACGGATGCATTCCGAATGTTGACTGTGGCATACGGAGAAGCTACTTTGGACAAAAGCAACGTTTACCGGTGGTACAAAATGTTTTAAAAAGGCAGAGAAGACGTGAACGACAAAGAGCGTACCGGACGCCCGAGCACTTCAACAACAGACGAAAAAAATTGATGAAGTGAAGAAAATGGTATTGGCCAATCGTCGAATCACCGTTAGAGAAATTGCAGAGGATCTAGGCATATCGATTGGCTCGTGCCATTAGATTATAATCGATAATTTGGGCATAAGATGGGTCGCCGCAAAATTTGTACCAAAATTGCTCAATTTCGATCAAAAACAGCATCGCATGAACATTGCTAATGAGATGTTGGAATCTGTCCGCGACAACCCGAATTTGCTCCAGAGGGTCATAACTGGTGACGAATCGTGGGTTTATGGTTATGACGTGGAAACCAAAGCTCAATCATCTCAATGGAAGCTGCCGCACGAACCAAGACCGAAAAAAGCACGCCAAGTTCGGTCGAATGTGAAAGTTTTGCTTACAGTTTTCTTCCGATTGCAGGCGCGTGGTGCATCATGAGTTCTTGCCACAAGGTAGAACGGTGAATAAGGAATATTACCTGCAAGTTAGGCGCAATTTGCACGAAGCAATCCGCCAAAAACACCCGAATTTGTGGAAAAACAAAAATTGGCTTTTGCACCACGATACGCGACTTCTTGTCCAAAAACAACACACTAATGATACCGCAGCTACCGTGTTCCCCAGATCTGGCCCCCTGTGACTTTTTCTTGTTCCCGAAACTGAAGAGGCCCATGAAAGGACAACGCTACGCCACGATTGACGAGATAGAGACGGCATCGAAGGAGGAGCTGAACAAGATACAAAAAAATTATTTTTTGAAGTGCTCCAAGATTGGAAAAAACGTTGGCAAGGGTATATCCCAGGGGGATTACTTTGAAGGGGACAAAATAGATATTCACGAATAAATAAATAATTTTTGAAAATACACAAACTTCGCAATACTTTTTGAACACACCTCTATGGTGAAATATGTTTGTGGTATACCTTTGTGCAGAGAGTTACAGAACACCTATATATTGTTTTTTCCATATAACAGAAAATGGGTTCATATGTCAAAACTTTGGTATTAGTATTTAGTGTAAAAAGATAGTCTTATTACAATAACTGTAACTATTTTTAAGAAAAAACATGATGGATGCCTATACTGAAAAGTTGTTTGGCAATAAATGATTTGATTATTTATGAGCTTACTTCATTTTATACCCATACACCCATTGCCTATGTCATGTTAGTAAAATAATTGTCACTTAATAAAGTTTCAGATTTAATTAACTCGAAGCAATTAGTAGTAAAAACTAGTAGATTCTCACCAAATCCTGATGCTTCATCCAAGTATCCTGCATCGAAATTGAAATTATTGTTGTTGGAGAACCCAACGTTATCTCTCTCTTTTGTGTTCACATTTTCCTGTAATAAAAATACAAAGTTATAAATCTAAAAAGCAGTAAGAAAATAGATGATACTGTCCAACTTTCTTACTTTGCTAACATTTCCTTGGCTTTAAAATACAGAATTCATTTACTCGTAAAACTACAAATAACCTCACCAAAAGAGGTTGGTTATGTTATTCGTGTTTGTCTCTTTTCAAACGAATTCTTTAATATTTAGAAGCTGTAAGCTTGTTAATAAATCTTTAAGAAGATGACATCATCACAATACAAAATTTAAATTTCTTGAGATTAATTATAACAAAAGAAATAAATATGCCCTAGATTTACTACCTGCTAGACTTACAAAAACAAATAACAGCATATTTTGCATGAAAAATAGACTATTCAACAAACTGCCATAATCCACTCACACTGTCATTGTTAATAAATTTAAAAATTGCTTGAAAAAAATGGTTATAGGAACAAGTTTTCTACAAGGTTGACGACTATCTAGCTAATGATTATGGTAAATAAAAAAAAATCTTTTACTAATTTTGAATTGGCGGCTAAAGTCAGATTAGAGAGTTCAATGTATGTATTTTTATAAATGTTGATGTAATGTTTGTAGCCTATTCATTGGTCATTGTTTTAAATTTTGTTAGTTTTTGATGTTGCCTAATTCTTTATTTGTAAATGTATGTCTTTTAATCTGTTAATACATTTACATTTCAAGGTTAAAACTATTAAAATATAGTTTATATAATGTTATTCTATATTTATTTTAATTTTTACTTAAATGTAGTAGTTATAAACAGAATGCAACAAACGATAAAAAAGTAAAATTGTGTTATATTGCTATTGATGAAATCTATTGCATCACTGTATGTTTAATGATAAATAAAATCTTGAATCTAATGAGAAATTTCTGTAAAGAATTTGCATCCAATCTCCTAATTGATTATTCATAAATATAAAATGGAATAATTACTAACAAAACGTACAAAAACACAGCCAGAATAAGCCCTTTATAAAGTAATTTCAATTCTTTTTATTCTCTCAACAATATTTTAACACCTAAAATTAAGGATGTGTTCATTCCATGTCAGTCAGAACTCAAAGAGCAATGTGAGTGTTGAGTTTAGCTCCAATTCACCTTCTTCTTAGTGCAACGTTTGGAACCTGATACTGTCCCAGACTTACGTTATGTGTAGAAGACTTGGTTGATGCATCGTGCTTAGACATCATGTTTAATAGATCAAAGTGCACCTGCTAAAACGAGAATAACACTTCACCTAGATTACACTATATTTTTGCGTGTCTCTGATGTCGAAACGATGTAAAAAGTTCATTTTGAACTTCTTCTTCACCTACGTCTTTTGGATCTCTTCAGATGAACACGACTCCAGATTCCAGGAGTCAAGTCTGAGACAGCGTCAGATTCCAGATGCTGCACTAAGAGAATTGTGCATTCAACATTCACATTGAATCAACATTTCCGACCAAAGCTACGTCAAGACACAAACTTGGCAGCAACCTTTTTCATTCCAAAATCTTCCTTTAAAATTCAACTGAACCGAGGTCAAAGATATTCCACTAATCTCTGACAGTTGATCAATTATCTTTTAAAGGTCTGTGAGCACAAGCTCTCGAATTTTTCAACACGTTCATCAATCCGGGCATTAAAACAGTTTCAGTATTATTTTTACAGAGCAGAAAACAAAATTTCACAGCTGCAAGTTGCTCACAAAAGAAGTGCTATCAAGAACAATCTATGCAAATGAACAGAACATGCCAGGAGGCATTGAATCGCATAGAGGCAGGAATCGTACTACACAATTCCCACCCATGACAATGTTATTCTGGTTACACTTTGCCTCGAACATAGAATACAATGAATGATTCTGCTAATTTTAAAATGTGAATCTAGCCTAGAATTAACATGAGTGAAATAAATACAGCAAATTCTTATCCGTCATCCTTTTAATGAAACAATATCTACCTCAGCTTTTTTAACTTCCTTTTTCTTATTCTTGGAACTGTTCTGGGCTTGTTCATTGAAGATCAAGCTCTCCAGCATCAGTTGTTCCTCCATCGATTCTCCATCCAGCAAGCAGTCCGCATCTGTTACACAACAGTAGTGACTGGTTAAAATTGGCATGAAAACCATTTGTTACACTGCTATTCTCTATAAATGTGGTGGAATTAGTTACCAGACAACAGGTAGGCAATTTAAGAAAGTTGAATCGGGTCTTAGACACAACGGATAGCCTCAGTTAGTAATAAATAAGTGCAATCGAACCAGAAGAATCATTCCTGAGTTAGAAAAACAGAATAGTGATAAATCTGCGTTTATGTCAATCCCTTATGTGCCGGGTTTATCGGAGAAAATTAGTAGAGTAGGTAGAAAGTACAACATTAGAACTGCGTTTAAAACACACAATACTTTTAGACAAAGTCTCGTAAAAAAACCAAAAAATGGCACACAGGATTCCAAAAACTGTGATTACAGTATAAAATGTAGTTGCAATAGGAAATACATAGGCGAGACAAAAATACCATTAAACTTAAGGATAAAAGAACACAAAGAAATCACACAAAAGGGTATCACATTTGTCAAAAATTGCACACCATTTTTGGTCCGAAAACCATCATATGAATTGGGATGAAGCCAACATAAAACATCGGGAACCTCATTTATTTAAAAGGAAATAAATAGAGGCAACATACATTAAATTGGCAGACCAATCGATCCGTCAACCATCAGTCGAGAATATGCCGCACTGGTTGCCAATTCTGAAAAATGAGGTAAAAACAAAACCAAAAGTATCAAACAGATTAGATATTTGTAATAAACCAATGCGGAGTCACAGTATGGTTTTAAGATGTTCATCTAGCATAAAAAAGGCCCAATCCTGTTCCCTTCCTTTTTTGCCGCCATCTTGTTTCTGCCGTGGCGATCGCCATTTGCTATTGGCCTCTGGGCAGTCGTAGGTGGTTGGTAGACGAATACAGAACTACTGTGACCTGTATTCTGTAGTTCTTTTTTGATAATTAGTGTTGTGTTTAGTTTTGTATTACGTGCAAGTTTTAGTCAGTAAAGTTGATACACAACATGGTGATTGTGATTCCTGACTTGTCACAATGCTCTGTTATTCAGATTGTCCTATGCGATTTTAAGTCGACAGTTCTTTTGGTCTTCTGTCAACAGCCGAGGAGCAAATTTTGCCGAAACACCGTTCATTTTTATATAATGGTCAGATAAAACAATAAAAAATATCAAATTCATTTGAAAGCCAAATAACTGACAATAATAGTCAGATTAGTATAAGGTTTGTATAAATATTTAAAATAAGATGTGACAAGAATAATGTAATATAGTATATAGCGTGTATAATATGTTTCCAGTAGGAGATGACAATATAAGGATGTTACAATATTGTTTATCAGTAAGAATATGTTTAGGATTTTTTACAAGGTATTTGTGTATTATCATAACTTGTGTGTGTAAAATCTAGTATAATCTAATAGTGTTAACTTGTATTGAACATTATATTATGTCAAATGGACACGTTAAACATTATATTCTAAACGTGTAAAGGTTACATGTATTCAGTTTAAAAATATTAAAAACTTTAGTACTGTTCTTATATATATATTCATTGATATTTGTATAGTTAATTATATTCATTGAAATTTGTGTAATTGATTTATATGAACACTGTAATTTATGGAGTTGATTTATATATTCATTGATATTTGTATAGTTAATTATATATTCATTGAAATTTGTGTAATTGATTTATATGTACACTGTAATTTATGTAACTGTTTAATATTAATTGTAATTTGTGTAGTTGATTTATATATTCATTGATATTTGTAGTTGATTTATATATACACTGTAATTTGTGTAGTTAATTTGTGTTATATAATTGTAAGCATTTGCTTTGCTTTGATATTTTACTTTCTTTTAAGTGAATACTCTTACAGGTGTTAACAAAATTATCAAGAAATTTAAATAATAGTTTAATTGAACAAAAATTTAAAAGATTTAATTACTTGGAGGAGAAATATAAATTGACAACAAATATGTGATCAATTTATATTTGGGGGTTGTGTAACAGATCAAATTACGACATTTGAATATTTGCGGGGAATTGGCAGACTGTGACGTCAGTGAATCGGCAGACTGTGACGTCAGTGAATCACATGTTGTCGGAATTGAGATTTATTTAATTTATTAACGGAGAAATATATTAAACTTTATACGGGAACAAATTTAATTAACTAAAATGAGTTAAACATAACCAAAATTCGTGTTTTACAAAAGTACTAAATAAAATTACGCAGAAAAGCCAATTGTGGGATAAAATGACTTGCATATTCATGACGTCAGAAAGCACATGTTGCTAAAAATTTAAATAAAAAGCTTTGGAAAAATAATAAAAGAAAATAGAAAGACTTAAATTGATCAATTATAGTGAACGTGATAAATTTCGACAATTATAAGAAAAGAATCAAATTATGGAATAATTATAAACTTGGAATAATATGAGTTAGCCAACACGAAGCAATTTGCATAACCAATGAGGGACAGCACACTTGAATACCGATTGTGAGAAAATTGGGACAACAAAAGGGGGCCTGGAACGTAGCAAAATCGTACAGCCAACTGCAGACTGGAATGTAGCAGAAGGGCGACCAAAGTGGATCGTAGCAGAATAAGGCAAACCAACGAGGGGACCGCAGCAATCTTGTTTCATAGTGGATTGACGTGTATTTAGTTTTAGTAGTAGAATTCTTTTTAAAAAAAAAAAAACAGATTTGTAAATAGTTTTCTTTTATCAATAAATATGTTAATTTTAAGTCAAATGCCCTGTTTTTTTACATTTTTTGCTTTTACCTTTTATAATTTAGTCATACTCAAAATTAAGTAGAAAAATTCATTTTACTTGTCTTGGCATTATAGGAATTTTAATGGATCTATTAGTGGTGTCCGAAGGGTCACAAAAATATCAAACTTATTACTTATCATATGATACCAATTAAATCCAACATCAGTTTTCAGGATTTTTACGCTAAATCTGCGACCTCTTAAGACTTTTCTAAGGAGTACCTTCTCTTCCCCAAAAGGAAAAAACTTATTTCCTACAGTGAAAAGAAAACACATGAAAACTAATATGTACATATTTAAAGAGTTTATTTTCCAAAAGGTGATTGGAAGGAACCTCTAGACGAAATCAAGACTACAAATATTCAACCAAAGATAAAATAAGTAACATTTATAAAAATGATTTTTTGTAATTTATTGAATTACCTTGAGTATTTCCATGACCCAGTCTGTGTCCTGCATCTATATGTTCATGTTTCTTCAACCATTTCTGCCTTTGCTCTTCTTTTTTCTTATTCTCCTGTTCTTGACGCTTCAACAAATTCATCAAACATTACTCTTTAGAGTATTATTTAACATCTGTCATCATCCTATTCCACTATTATACATTGATAAATTGTTCAGGACAACTGATGTTGTCCATTGCATAATCAATTTTTAAAGAATGTTAAACTCAATTTTGGAGTTGGGAGCTGTTTCTCCATTTACAAGGGTGTATTAGTGATTACATAAAAGTTATGTAAGATAACATACACAGTTGCATGTAATTAAGGAAGGGTGATAAAAAAGGAATGAAAAGAAGCAATAGTCCCATCCATCAACAGCCTTCACACGCCGTCAACCAAGCCCATAGCTGTGGTCACACACAGACAGCAGCCAAGCCCGTTTCTGTATTTATTCATTCACTGAAAACAACCAAGCCCATAGCTGTGGTCACACACAGACAGCAGCCAAGCCCGTTTCTGTATTTATTCATTCACTGAAAACAACCAAGCCCATAGCTGTGGTCACACACAGACAGCAGCCAAGCCCGTTTCTGTATTTATTCATTCACTGAAAACAACCAAGCCCATAGCTGTGGTCAGACACAGATAGCAGCCAAGCCCAGTTCTGTATTTATTTATTCACTGATGGCAAACAAGCCTATTGCAGTAGTCACACACAGATGGCAGCCAAGTCCGTTTCTGTATTTATTTATGCACTGATGGCAACCAAGCCTATTTTAATGATCACACACTGACAGCAACCAAGCCTATTGCTGTAATCTTATGTTGATAACAACTAAGACCTTTGCTATCTTCACATGCTGATACATCCAAGCCCATTTCTGTATTCACAAACTAATTGGTTTATATTTATCAAGAATTTAAAAACTATCAATGATCCATTACCAAACCTTATTATTTGATTATAAATCTTTATTATAAAACTGTTATGAACACATTAATTTTCTTTATAAAACTATTCTTTAATATTCAAATAAAACATTTAAAAATTTAACTCTTTTTAAACAAAAACAGAAAACCAACCCTTGAAATAGTTAATGAAAATGTTTAAAGTGAGTGAGGATATTACTAACTTATGAAATAATACATGTTGTTCTGCATAATAACTTGGATGTTCTGCAATTATATATCATTGAGCATCTTTTCTCTGAAAACTGTTTTGCAATGATACTTCACTAACAAAAATTATAAAAACACATAAAAAATGTGTAGCTTTTTATATGCTTGAACATTTTTTCTCTGAAAGACAATTCTATTAGCTGAAGAATAAGATAAATTTCATGCAAATATCATGATATATGAGAAAGTAAAACACTTCGAAAGAGTCAATTTTAGCTGAACAGTTTGGCGTACCATACGTAATAAAAACCTGAACATTTTTCAGAAAACTTTTGTTGTTGTGTGTGAATAATCAAAGGATTGGCCTCTCCCAACGCCTGACCACAACGGTGGCCATGGCTGTTTTCTGCTACAGATCGGTCAAGTCATTAATTTATGACCAAGTCCTGTCCCTTAGCTCGGCAGGCCACGTCTAGTGGCCTTTGCTGTTTTGTCGTTCAGCTCGTCAGGCCACTAGACGTGGCCCACTATATTGCGCATTTATAGAATTCAATCCTTATCCAATTGTGATTGGAAAAGGTTTAATTAAAGTAACTAAATTAATATTTCTCCCGTTGTTTAGAATTATTATTTATCCAAGTATAAGAGTCACTGTAGCTGCTATAGTGTATCCTACCAGTGTACTAATATAATAAAGCATTTGGTGGAGACGAAGCTCTAAATATGGAAATGAGTTTAAATTTTGATAATATAGACCTACTTGACACCGATTGTATTTTTATCCTGCAATTAAAAATACTTTTAAAACAGATCAACCTATTAATTAAATTTCAAATTGCTTGGTTTGTTTAAAAGCAAATATTAAACAACCAATTGATAAAGTTTCAACATTGAAGCTAATAAACTCAGTCAATTATTTGAAAATTTAATGTAAATCTCAGTCATTTAAATAGCCGAAGGTCAAATACTACAATTTGAATCGGAGTAAAAGTTATGTACACTGTGACACAAGCGCGGCAACTATGCGTGGCCTGGCGAGTTGAGAGGACAAACACCTGAGACTCCGTCCGAACTGAGCGAGAGATTTGCCACATTAGAGGCCTTCCGATCACAAAGGGTTAAGCAGTACAGATTTACTTTTTAGAATTTCACTTACAATAATGGATAACTAGCGTAAAATCAAACTTGGAAAGAGTATTCAGACTGCAAAAAAAAGCTGTTCGAATCATCGCAAAATTGAACAACAGAGAGTCATGTCGAAGTGCCTTCAGGGAGCTCAACTTGCTAACTCTACCCAGCTTGTATATTTTAGAGACTTCATTTTACTGTCGATTTCAGTGTATATTGACATAGGGCAGTGATATACATAGATACGAGACAAGAGCTTGGGAGCGCTTTCGAGCCCAACAGCATAGAACAGCAACATTTGAACGCCTCCCTTCTCAAGCTGGATCAAATTCATTACACCTGAACCTACACTGGGCGAAAGATATGGAACCATCTACCACAACCATTAAGAGAGCTTCAGGGTAACGCTTTTAAAAAAGCACTCCATGACTTGCTTGTTGGACAGCCTTTCTACACCATTGACGAATTCTTGAACCAAGACTGGAGGTCTCAACTGGAACTCAACAATCGCTCTCAAATGTGATGCATCATCGGACTCAAAAATTATTTTTCCAAAACAAGTTTATCTAATTTCTTACTCTTTTACTGTTCTTGATGAATATGCTAATAAAGAAGTTTATCTATTGTCTATTAACAATCTCCCTGAAACACTAAATTTAGAAACAAATCCACAATATGTAAAACCCAATTAAAACACTACCTGGTGTATTGTGCTTTTTACTCAGTTGGCGAGTTCATGGAGCACACTTGGGATTGATATTCGCGGTGGTGTTGCAATCCTGGGGTTGATCCCACGAATTATGAATTTTGTTTCTTTGTATGTGTGTGAATGTGTGCCTGCGTGCAACTGTATGGAAAGTCGAGTGAATGGATTTAGTTTTTAAGATAAATACTGTAAAAAATTGGTATTATTGACTATTGCAATACAATGTAATATATATTGTCAACGCAATAAAATATATTCTGTTCTATTCTAAAATTTACATCATACCAATCGCAATTCCTAACTGAACAAAAAGATGACTTTCTTTGTTAAAAATTACAATTACATTTTTCTAGTTACATTAATTGTTTTCCTTATATTGGTAAACATAAAAGAATACAGAGATAACTTAGTGCGCTGCCCTCAAAATGTTCAACAAAATCTAATGTTTACATGAAAGCTTAACTTTTGTATTTGGGTATAATGGGTAAAATCTCTGATTGCGACACTAGATAAATACAGATAGATTTTGTCTTCAATCACTCTACATAGAATGTTCTATGTTTATTTCTAATTAAAAAATATTTTAACTAGAGCAGCTCGCAGGAAAATAGTCTGATGGTGGCTGGTGCAGATCCTGAATCTCTCCTCGACACCCCGCGTCCAACACTGTTACCAGTTTTACGTGTATGGAAAATTACTGATCCGTCTCTACGCCTGCTGCGATAAACAAACAGGCGAAGTTCGGTGGAGGAAGAGAGGGCTAAACAGCCCTAACTCCGCCTAAAAAAAACATTTCATTTCATAAATATCACCAGTTCTTACCGTACGCAAATATATGTACATTTGAGTTAATTCATCGGCCTGTTTCGCATAAATAGCTGGTCAGCAGCAATATGGCAACACTGCCTCAAAATCATCCGACTATTTTGGTGCGGACTGCTCTAATTTCCAATCCTCTAGTAGCGGTACACCAGCTACAGTTCTTACAGACATATCGGAAAACAACAATTTGTCAAATCAAATCAAATCTCTTTATTGTCGTAAGGCAGTTACATGCATTGACAACGTCAAAATTATCTACCAACAGGTTTTGTCAATCACAAACTGGTAGCAGTCAAACTTGGCATAAGTCCTAGTTTGGGTTACAAACTAATTGAAAATTCAAACATTTTAGCTATAATTATAAAATAGCCTAACAAAAAATTTAACATTTTTTTAGGTTTACGTTAAAAACAATATATGTAACAGACAACATATTAAAATTAAATAACAATAAAAAATAACAAGTTTCATTAAAAAATTTAGAGAAATTAACAAGTTTTATATATAGATAACAAGATAACAAATAAAATTTTTAAATAAACAAATAGGCCTAGTTAAAAATATTTGACATTAAAATTTATTGTATAGGTTAATAAAAATACCGTACAAAATTAAAAATATATACTTTGACATGTAAAGAATTCGCTCAAAGAATAAAATGGGTTCTTCAACAACCACACTACTAACTTATTTTTAAAGATTTGAGTATTGTACATTTTAATGAGGTGACTTAACTTATTATAAACTTTCTTTGACAAAACAGTATGACTTTTCAAGGTTTTACTTAGCCTGCAGTGTACAAAGGATAAATTATTTTTATTTCTCGTGTTATGAGCATGAACATCCTCGTTAAACAACCAGTCAAAAGATTTGTTAATAGCATATACAACAAGATCGAAAATATAAAGATTTACAATAGTAGTAATTTTAAGTTCTTTAAAAATAGGTTTACAGTGGTCAAGCCGTTCAGCATTAGCAATGATTCTTATAGCTTTCTTTTGAAGAATTAAAATTTCACTTAACCGACCTGAATTTCCCCAGAATAACAGACCATACTTAATAACAGACTGGAAATAAGCAAAGTAAACCACTCTAAGATAGTCTAAGGTAACAAGTGACTTTAAACGCCTTAAAAGATAGATCACTCGAGATAACTTGGGTACAATGTGGTCTATATGACTACCCCAGGTAAGCTGATTATCTATGACAACACCCAAAAATTTTACATCATTTACAGTTATTAGATTACTGTCAGTTGGATCAAAAGGCCTTAAGGTAAACACAATATTTTGAGTTTTATTTTGGTTAAGATAAAAGCCATTTGTTTCAAACCATACAGATGCATCAGCCATCACAGAATGGACAGTATTTTTAAGGTCGTTAATACTATTACTTATGCTAATAAAAGACGTGTCATCAGCGTACAAAAATGTTTTGGTCTTGACATTACAAGGTAGATCATTAATACTAATTAAGAAAAGAAGAGGGCCAAGAACTGAACCTTGGGGTACTCCAAACTCGAGTTCAATATCCTGTGACCACTCCCCATTGATACACACTCTCTGTCTGCGGCTATCAAGATATAAATATAAATTTGTGTTTCATACCTCATCGTCTCGATGCAGATTGAGTAAAGCATCCAGACGTAACTGCTCTTGTTGTCTTTGCCGGATCTCTTCAACGGACGGGGCTGACAGCAACATAAATTTTAAACACAAACACTGTCATGTATTTCACATACATAAATAATACAATATTTAATACAATTTGTTGTGTGGTGAGTGTTGTTTTTAGTTTTTTTTGTTGTGAGGGTATGCATGGTAGGAGTATCTATAGTGGGATGGTATAGTGTAGAATGAACCTTTATTGGTTTGTGGTGTGGTAGGGAGGGGGGAGTGGCAGATCCCAGGGGAGGGGTGATGGCCCCCTACATGATATTGAAAAGACGTTTCAATGAAAAAATTTTACATCATTCTTGTCATTAAAATGATAAAAAGTCGTATCAAAATGCAAAATCATGTGTTACACAAATCACGTATTAACTGAAACCAAGGTGTCCCCACTCCCCAAAAATCCCCTCGGGGATGTTTGTTCCCCGTAACCTTACGTTACATGAAGGATCCAGAAGACATTTAACAAGAGTCATATAATAATACAGTACCATGGAATATGATACCAGTTCGTTGAACAAAAAACTTCCATGGGTCACAGTTGCCATCTGTGTAAACCCAGTTTATTTTAACCATCAACATTTTTGTAATTTTTAAAAACTCTGCTAAATGCATAATTATATCTCATTGCTAATTTAAAATGCTACCAATTGATTTTGACATTACTAGAGACAGCCATGTAATTATTTTTGCAAAAGATAAGATAAATTGAATTTTACGCAATGAAAACCAAGGCTACAGAACAATCTTTAGGCATACTTGATTACTGCAGTTAATATTTAACCAGAACACCAGCTTTTTTCATTAATAAATATATGGTATTATACGTACATACAAATATGTTCATAATTCATACCATATTTATATTAAAGAAATCAATATTAAGTAACTTTAAAATGGATTAACAGTTTACAATTCTCGTTGACATAAAAGCTCAACACACCAATCTAAACAAACCAAGCATTTAATAAAGTGCTTGGTTAGTGGTTTAGTCACTCTATTTAAAAACATAAAGAGACTTAACAACATAAAGAAAGAAATGTTTTGATCTAAATGAGCGGTAGCTCATAAAGTCGCTTGGCGTTTTAAGAGTTAGTATTAACATGTTATAATACAGACAGATTATACTATTATAACCCAGAGGCAAACATGGTACGCTGCAGTTAACCTTTAAAGGGACCATTTGATGAAAAAACAATGTTTTACAAGTTTTCTGATGCATAATCATCTTAGTTTTAATTCAATACGTTGTTCATATACATGTTTACACTGTGTTCCAAATAATTTTTTATATCATGTATAACAAAATGGAGTAAAAGTAATTTTTCTTTTTATACCTATGGATAGAAAAAAATTACTGTACTTTCACTTAATTATGAAATATAGACAAATAAATTTTGTTTCTAAATGATTTAAGAAGAATGCTTAATGACAATGATCCAGTTCGAGAGCTTCGACCACTAACATTGCTAAGAAACATAAAATCTCTAGATATCTAAGTAGGAGAGTCCTGTTCTATGTTACATGTCAAAATTGAAAGGAACACTTTTACATTTCATAAACGCCATTTTGTTAATTTTCTAAACAGTTGACGTTGACGAAGGTACTCACCATGGCCTGCAGGGTCGTGTTGGTACTGCTCACCGAGGCGATGACCTAGGTCCAGGTGCTTGTATCTGGCAAGGTACTCCTCTTTCTTCTTTGCTAATTTCTGACAACACAAGCAATCCATACTTGAGTAGACAGAGCGAATATTCTTGTAATCTTTCTCCCTTTATAAACTAGATTCAAAGAGTCAAACACTGGATTTGGATGGGAACATTGGATTGGAATGGAAACATTGTATTTCACACTCACCACACCTGAAAAGTTCCTTAGGTTGGTAGGACGTCCTTTGACTACCCTAGTAGGATTTCTGCTGCATGTTTGTACAAAATCAATGTTTTTTACAAGAGTCTTAACCCTTCCCACGCAGCATTTGTCTTTCAATTTTGAGTCATAACGCGTAATTAACTTTAAAATTTTCTTTTAACATTTTACCAACTCTGATTTATATTTTAGTTAGTGGTGGTTATTAGGAATAAAAATAATACAGTATCACAAAATAATCAGACCCCTATATTTTTTTAACAAATTTTCAAATTTTACTAAAAATCGTCAGGATTTGCCATTGCATAGAACAATATAGACCTATATCGACACAACAAATAAAGTAATAACAAAATAAAAAGATAATATCATGCTAAATACAACAGGATCACGAACAGTAAATAAGGTAATATGGCAAAACAGCGTTAAAAACTAAAATATGCCGTGCCAGGATGTATCAGTTTATCGCGTATAGGTTCGCCGCGGACTGAGGCTAAATCACGCCACGAGGGACAAAGCCACGCCCTCCCACCACTGTGACGCGCCAATGAGGTTCAAACTGTAACATCTGCTTTTCGGAACAAGTATTTAACACTCCCTTGAACTCTAGTGGATTCCACGGCAACTACAATTTATTAAATAACACAAAATAGATTTTGAAGGATATATCCGTTTGCCGCGTTTCAGTCAAAATTAGGCCTAACGGATATATCTGTTTGCCACGTGGGAAGGGTTAATCCATTTGCTAGGTTTAAGTGGAGAAAATTAAACAAAAATCAGTAGTTCCTTACAAAAAAATAATGATTCTTCACCTTGGTGAAGCATCATTCAAAAAATTTTAAAAGTAAAAATAACTCTTAATGTGATTAACCCTACCAATGCAGTCATGCTAAATCTCTTAGATGAACTCCGTTTTATGTGCTTGTTGCAAGCCTTTTTTAACAATCTGTAAAAAATACTAAACCTGTTTAATATATACATTCTAATACATAAGTTTTTTCTCTTTAGAAACAGTTACTATAATTTATAAATGGTATTTTTTTTACTACATGTTGTCTTAAAAAGAATCAGAACTAGGAAAAATGTTTTGATCACTTTTTAGCGGTAAAAAAGCTTGTAAGAAAACTAAACACTCACAATGTGTGGAACATTATCCTTAAAAAGAATATGTGCTTATTTTCTCTGTAATAATTAGAATTTCTGTATTAAGTTAAAAAAAATTGTAAACAGTAAGCTAAGTATTTTTTTATGCCTTGGAGTAAGTGCAAAATTCCAAAGAAAATATTGTTATACTGTGAAAAGAATGCCATACTCTAAAATAACAATATCTATATAAAGATATTAATTTTTTTAAAGCAAGAAACAAAATAAAAAAAATACTCTGAAAACACAAATTTTTAGTGAAAACCTCGAAAAGAAGCCATAAATTAAGGCCTATACTGAATCTTCGTATTTTTATTGAAAATATATTCTACACAGGAAACTAATAATGTAATAGAAAATAACTACAACATTATAATACTACAAGTAATAAATTAAATATACAATAATATAGGGTGTTCGTTGGCATATTTTTGTAAGATATTTTGGATACATTCATTTGATTTATGTTACAGTTTAATCTAATACATCTATCAAAATATTCCAATCCTTAACTACTTACAAAAAAAATGTTACGACAGTTTATATGCAGTAATGTGTTTTAAAAGTGTTACAGCCTTCTTAAGGCATTTTTCAAAATTAAATTTTTGTGTTTCTGATAAAATGAGTGTTTATAAATTAACAATCAATGTAGCAATAAACATCTATATTCGAAAAGGTAACTGGATTTATTAACTCATTGGCCTACTAGTATTTCCAGCCTCTCAACTCCACAGTAAATCCAATTAATTTGGCCCAAAATGGGGAATTTTACTTAAAATTCCATTAACTCTAGTTGTACTGTTTAGATTTTAATAAAACTTGGGATATTTAATAAAAGCATCCTAAACTATATTTTTGACAAAAAAAAAAAATTAAAAAGTTAATGTTAATTTTTTTAATTTTGTTAATTTGTGTTAATTTTATGTTAATTTCAAAATAAACACTTTTTATTTTTTACTGACAATTATTTATTATTAAAATGTTTTTAAGTATACAAATGCTGTCGACTTAAAAATAGTAAGTTAATGTTAATTTTGGTTAATTTTTATTTTATTTATTTTATTTGGTCAAGATTTCGAATATTTACTCCTACCTGATTGCCTAAAAACACAATATTTTTAGGTTCGTTTGGCTCGTCATTCCATATTGGAAAATTCCATAATCCAGTTACACCAGAAGCCACACTGCTAAAAACGTCTTCAACATTCTGTAAATGTAAATCATTCATAGGATCATCGGCATTATTTAGGCCTACGTCCATCTCTTCAAAATCAATATCTGAGAGGGCATTGTCAGACTCACCGTCGCTGAATTCTTCATTACCATCAATCCTCCACTCTTCTTACACATGATTAGAACCGATTTCACCATCAGATTCACTTAAAATAAATCCGTCATTGTCAATATAACGATCAATTTCACTACTACGTAAAGCTCCATGTCGCGCCATTGTACACACGCTTAGTTTGTTTACTCGAGTCAGCTGTTTACTTGTTCCGATCGTCTGTTTATGTTCCCCTTCCCCAACTGCAGTGTTGCCAAGCTGTAAAGTTAAATTATTCAATTCCCATTATTGCATAGAACACAGAAATGAAGTTAGGACTGAATGGTGCTGACATCTTGTGAGAAATAGGCGAACTACTTGGTGGCGAGATGGTTTCGTCAAAGTATTTTACCATGCATAGCGCTAGCGGTGAGATGGTCTCGTCGAAGTAGGCTAATGGGTTAAGTGAACTATTTTAGGGCAAACTTCCAGTTCACTAATATTAGATAAAAAATTGCTGTAGTGTTTGATATGTCAGACTACATAAAATAATAGTTTATTTTTTCTTGAAATTTTTCTTTCAACGCATTGACGACGGTGGACACAGGTTTATTCTGGCTTACCTAAAGTTCGTACATGTGTTGCAGTGAAGGTGTTAACAGCACAATCTGTCGCTAAAGATGTATCACAGTGTAATACATTGACTGCGGTGGACACAGGTTTATTCTGGCTTACCTAAAGTTCGTACATGTGTTGCAGTGAAGGTGTTAACAGCACAATCTGTCGCTAAAGATGTATCACAGTGTAATACATTGACTGCGGTGGACACAGGTTTATTCTGGCTTACCTAAAGTTCGTACATGTGTTGCAGTGAAGGTGTTAACAGCACAATCTGTCGCTAAAGATGTATCACAGTGTAATACATTGACTGCGGTGGACACAGGTTTATTCTGGCTTACCTAAAGTTCGTACATGTGTTGCAGTGAAGGTGTTAACAGCACAATCTGTCGCTAAAGATGTATCACAGTGTAATACATTGACTGCGGTGGATACAGGTTACTACTGTAATATAGGATAAAGTTATAGCTTGGTCGATGATGATGGCTGTCAGTGGCGTAGCTAAAGGGGGGATGAAGGATAGAACCCCCCCCCCCCAAAATGAAAAAAATATTCATAAAACTGCCATCAACTTAAGAATTAAAATTATATAATTTATTCAAATTTACATTTACACCATACCCCCAAAATGTGTGCTCTTTAATAAGTTTCATCCTCCCACCCCCAAAGCCAAGTTACACTACTGATGATGACCGGAGAGAGTGAGGCTTCTTTGGTAATAGAGTTTTTAGCAAGCTTAAACACTAAGAGAATCCTGCTCTGTGTCTACTTTGTTATATCTCCAAGGTAGATAACTTTTATCTACTACAATATCAGAAAATAATGGATAAAACATGTTATGTTTCACTGGAAGTCAGAAAAAATTCTATAGGTTACAGTGCAATCACAATGCCCTAAATAAAAAAATTAGTCACAAAAACATTTTTACCTGATTTTTTTTTATATTAGTCTTACCTGAGAGGTCTTTCCTTAATATTTATTACATTTGTGATGTGTCTGATGAAGATAGCCTTGCTACCAAAAGGCTCACAAAAATAAACCGTTTTTAGTATTCGTTGGTCTATTGGCAAAGTGATTAAATTTATTACATTGCCTAAATAAAAAATGTAATTTCAATAGTTGTCCTATGTTCGTTTCTAGATGAATTTAAACAAAGCGGTGAGCAACCCTTGTTTAGATGACTATTGGAGTTTGGTGGGGTTTATTCCGTAACTATCAGAGGTTCTTGCTAGCCTCAACAAGGGTGTGTAACCCCCTTCTGCTTTGACTGGAGAGGCTGGTTCAGTGCTCACCTCCCCTTCTTCCAGGGGGACATAACTTTGAGATTAGTGCCCTAATTCTTCTTCAGGAATCTCGATAGGAGGCGACCTCTATCCCTAACCTTACCCATCCAGAATATCCTGTCACTCCAGAAGCAGCACTAACGTTCTTATAGGACTAAGGACACTTTATAAGCTTAAAAAATATTTACGATTACATCAAATCTTACTAGAACTATCTAATCAAGTTTGTGATGATTATTGAATATTGTACTACTTACCTCCCTCTCTTTGGCTTCACACTCAGCTCGTTTTATGTCATACTCAAACTGATTTCTTTGCAGAGCTTCTGCCCTGGACAGTGTTCTCTGGTTGGGATCAGCGACTGTCCGGTTGATGTTGAAGTGTTGAGAACCTGCAACCGCCCCTTCGGTCAGACCTTGGTTGTTACCTGTTGTAGTGGGTCTTAGATAGCCATAAGTATTATTAAAATCTTCCAACTCTTTTTCTATCTCGTCCAACAGTTTATCTAAAGTATTATTTACTGGATTTGTCGAAAGAAAAACGTTAGATTCCGGTGGTTCTACTGAACCTTTTTCTAAACTAAATTTGTCCAACTCAGATAAAAAAACAGATCCAATTGTGTTGCCATTTTCTGGCAGAGATGAATTTCCATGAGTTGTTTTATTGTGATGTGAATTCTCATTTGTTGGCACTTTAAAACCATTAGCAATTAAAATGTTATTTATTCTAGACCGGCGTTCTGCAGGGGATTCTTCTCCTAATTCGCTTTCGTAGGCGGTTAAAAGTAAAGATGACCTGCTTTCTTCTACGTTCCCTGAGCACTGTTTTACACTCTGTTGTTGTCCTGACAACCTATTTTTATTTTCTAGTAAAGAATTAGATCTATTATCTTTATCATCACCTGGTCGGAATCTTCTGTAATCGTTGGCTGCGTCAGGAGATCTTGTATTAGAAAATGACCTTTGATCATCGTTCTCTGGAGAGCGTGATAGTTGCCTTCTACCTGATTCTCGATTAGATCTGTCTCCACGTGACTGTCTGGTAGCAGAATATGTGTTTCTGCCAGATCCATTTACATCACTTATGTCCCCGTGATCCATAGACCTTCTATTATTCCTATCCCTGAAGCCGTAGCCAATGTTGTTGCTGATCGAGGCAAATGTTTGACTGTCGTCACTCAAATTATTACGGACAGGAGGTGGCTCAGGCTGCCGGACATTTGGAGCTTCAGGTGAAAGTATATTTTGCATCAAAGAAGTCGCAGCAGAAGTGATCAATTTAGACACTGGCATCAACGAGTCAAACCGTTCCTTCAAGTCAGTGAATATAGGGTTATTGACGTGTATTGGTTGTAGAAATAAATCAGCTGCACCCTGCCTGGGCTGGTTGTTCCCATTTCCATGCACAGATGATGTACTGCTTGATGAATGCGACCTTTTAGTATGTCCTCTATGGAAATTATTATTTCTTGAGTCAATGGGGTTTCCACGGCCTCTGTTAGCATTCCTATCAAATGCACCCCGACCCCTGTTGGGATGTCTATCCGACATACCACGACCCCTGTTGGGATGTCTATCCGACATACCACGACCCCTGTTGGGCTGTCTGTTTCCTGGGTCATTTACAAAAACCCAGTCATCACCACGCCTAGAATTATTTTGCTGAGAGACATTAGGCTGGGGTCTTCTGATCAAATTCGCATTTCCTTGTCCTCCACCTAAAAAATACAGACAAATACTTTGAAATTAACAAACTTATCTTTAGAACCGGATCAAATGAAAAGCAATAATAATAACAGGGGGTACCCAAAACTTCCCGGAATAGCTCTGCTGTGGGCAGGGCTTTGCCGTAGAAACTTTTGCCGCTAGATGTCAGTAGTACAACTCATCGCCATTTCTGTGACGCCTGGATCGTCGAACTGGCTTGTTCAGTTCTGTGCAGTAACAGTTTTTACTGTTTTCCTTTTTTTACGATGGCAAGTTTAAGTGAACAGTGTGCAGCTGTGAAATTTTGTTTCCTCCTCAGTAAAAATGCTGTTGAAACTGTTTTAATGTTCAATACTATTGATGACAAGGCTTGTTCCGGACATCCACTGCCCAAACACATGAAAACGTTCAAGAAATTGTGCTTTCAGACCGTCAACAGACCCCTGATCAAATTTGATTAGCGGGTTATCTTGGAGCTCGGTCCAGTAAATTTTATTTAAAGAGATTTGGAAATGAAAAGAGTCTCTGCCAAGTCTGTGCCTCACATTCTGACTGACGATCAAAAAGAACGCAGAGTTGAAACATGCCATTACTTGAAAGAACAACTTGAAACCGATCTTAATTTCCAAGTTTGAAGGTGATGAGTCGTCGTGCTATGGTTACGACCCAGAAACGCAGCAACAATCAAGCCCATGAAAGACGACATTGTCACTCCTTCCAAAAAAATCATCAAGTTAAATCAAACATCAAGACAATGCTCGTTTACTTTTTTGACGTGAGAGGGGTAACCCGTTCAGAGTTTGTTCATCCAGATCAGACCATTAATCAGGCATTTGGAAGTTTTAAGAAGAAAGCTGCAGTGTTTGTCAAAAAAGACCCGATTTGTGGCAGACTGGAGACTGGAGTCATGAGATAACGCACCTGCACACACACCTCCACATCTGTTAACCATTTTTTGACAAAAATGGCCTGGTTCCGCAGACCTCACACACCTTACTCACCTGACCTAGCGAATGATGACCATGTGATTTTTTGTTATTTCTACGCATGAAAATAAACATGAAAGGACTAGATTCGACAACATAGATGACATCGACAAAAAAGGGTATGGTGCCACCACAACCTCACACACCTTACTCACCTGACCTAGCGGATGATGACCATGTGATTTTTTGTTATTTCTACGCATGAAAATAAACATGAAAGGACTAGATTCGACAACATAGATGACATCGACAAACAAAGGGTATGGTGACGCCGCAAACCTTAGTTGAGAGTAATTTCAAGGGAATAGGGTTTGTAAATAAGAAAAAACTAAATACATAGCTTTTAAAAAGTAATTCCAGTTTTTTGGGTACCCCTTTGTATATTAACACTGCAAAGTGCACAAAGAGACTAGCTTAAATGACCAACTCCTTTGATGAATCTTGATTAGTGTTGTGATGATACTAATTAATAAGGTTACTAATAAAAGAGTTGTTAGTGTTGTTACTTTTGACTCCAAATTGGTAACGTAATTTGAAGAGATTAAATGTTAAAATTCACCAGGCAAACAATAAAGGCCTTATTTACATGTGTGATCAAACTCAATAATATACAGGGTAGGGTTATCATAAAAGAATGGTGCGGTTTTGAAAATGGTTTAAAGAAAAACCGAATTAATTACAGTTAAAGTTGTTTATTCATCTAATTTTTCATCTCAAACAATTTTTTTACATAATTAATAAATTTCAATATGTGCGCCCTTAGTCGCTTGATAAATGTCCAAATGATACTCAATTTCTCTCCAAACATTCGTTACAATTGTTCGGTTACGCTTGTCATTGCTATATTAATCCTGTGTTTTAAATTGTTCAGGTCGCAAATTTTTGTGAATAAACAACGCTTTTGATGTCCCCCACAAGTAAAAATCACAAGGTGTCAGGTCTGAACTCCTTGGAGGCCACTGCATAGTCCTTGCCGGCCTATCCATCGATCTCGAAAATCTTTCGTTCAAAGTGTCCGTGACCAATGCACTTCAGGTGTGGGGGAGCACCATCTTGTTGGGAGAAAAGTTGATGAATATTTTCGAGTTTATCTAGATCAGGAAAGCAATAATTGATTAACATGTCAAGATACACAAATCCTTTAATTGTTTTTCCAACAAAAAAGGAAAGGCCCTATTACGTGATTTTTCATTACACCACACCAAACATTAACTTCAGGCAAATCAAGTTGATTCCCATCGTGTGGGTTTTCAGAGTCCCCTATTCGTGAATTGTGTCTGTTAACACGTCCATTCACATGGAAATTAGCTTTGTCTTTAAATACTATATCGTCTAAAAATTATTCGTTTCCACTTATTCTGTCCAACACTTCAACAGTGAAATTGTAACGGTTGACACAATCATTGGGTTTCAATTCCTGCAGTATCTGGATTTTATGAGCGTATAATTTGAGTTTTCTTATGTAAAACTTTGTTTTTACACTGTTGTTTTTGGAATACCTAATTCAACGCTTCAACGAGGGATGGACTTCTAATTACCAAATGTTTAATTAGTTCAACCGTTTCGTCTGGTACACCTGGTCTGCCGGTTGATTTCTGTTTCTTAACTGATCCAGCCTCTTCGGATTCTTTAAACCAACAATTGTTATGTTATTTTTGTGTAGTGGATTTGTTCCAAATTCACGTTGGAAAGCGTGTTGAACCAAAACTACGGATTTTAATTCAGCCAACAATAAAACACATTATGTTTTATCTTTATCTGAGAATAAGGTAACTCACTAATCTCACCGCAACAACAATATAAGATCTGATTTTGAGATTAAAACAGCTTATAAACAAACTTTTGGATTGCAGGCTTTCAGAGATACCATTATAACATCTAGAAATTTCCCTACTATCTTCCTACGAATTACTCAAACCACACCATTCTTTTATGATAACCCTGTATTTTGTGAAACACTATTTTAATTATTTCTATTCCATAATGCCATCAATAGATTCACCAGTAATAAATTTAAATCCTATAGAGCTTAGCTTATAAAATCCTTGATCGTACATAGAGCCAACGTGAAATGACTTTAAATAAAACTTTTTAGGATTCACCTTAAAGTTAAATACTTAGATTTATTAACTTGACTGGTTCTGTATTTCGAGGTAGGAGTACCCACCATACTCGCTGAGGTTGCATGCAAAATTTTATGTCTATAGCTTATTTCATGTGTCTTTATGTCACATATTAAAATGTCATGTGATTGTACCCAGTTTGTTTACAAATTTGTTATTCTGTAATTTTCTCGCAACATCGATGTAAAATGTTCACTAACGCACAACAAAAACCCACGGAGTGACAAAATTTCAAGTCTAAATGTCAGTTTTTTTTCTGGATATTATGCGGATAAACAAATAAAAATTGTATTTTTTCCACCAACCAGTGATAGACTTTGGTAATGCACTGCCAAAAAAGTTACAACTTTTCTTACTTATGAACACTACTACGCTGTTGGAACATCTCTTAAATATATTTATTGTTTCATAAAAAGTTTTCAGGCTAACTATTTTTAAGTCATGGCAGCCTAGCACTGTTATAGAAAGGATTTAAAAAACAATCAATCTTCAAGAACTTTTCTTTATTTACAAAATTGTTTTAAAATACTTATATTTAAAGAGGGAGACAATAATTTAAATTTAATACTCTAATATCCATCCTTAGATGATTTATGAAAAACTCATGAAAAAGAAAATTGTTAATTTTTTAAATAAGACAGATTTTTTTAGTAAAAATCAATTTGGCTTCAGAGAAAATATGAATACCGAAAGCGCTCTATTTAATTTTACAAAAATGTATACAATGGCCTAAATTCAAGTAAATGTATAAGTGGTTTATTCTTAGATATAAAAAAGCATTTGACACTGTAGATCATACAATTTTATTAAAAAAACTTTATAGGTGTGGTATTCGAGGAATAGCTTATTCTTGGTTTGAAAGTTATTTACGGGATAGGTATCAGTGTGTCAGAATGCACTCCACATATAGTGAAATGGGTAAAATCTTATATGGCGTGCCCCAAGGGTCAGTATTGGGAGCAATCCTTTTCATTATATATATAAATGATCTATGCGATGCCAGATTTCAAGGAACACTAACATCATTTGCTGATGATACAGCCCTTAGCTATGTCAAAGATAGCTGGACTGATATCCACATTGCTATGAGCAAAGATCTAGAAATAATTCAGTGGTGGTTCACAATGAACCATATGCTTTTAAGTACGGAAAAAACAAAATATGTCAATTTCAGTCTCAGAAAAAATGACATTATATTTGAACCTGTTTTCTATAGATGTGCTGACTGTATTTTGAAATCAAGCCAAATCAATAATTGCTTAACAATGGATTGTTCAACGATACAAAAATCGGATATTATAAAATATTTGGGAATTCATATGGATAGTGAATTTAATTGGAAAATTCACATATCGAAAATTACAAAAAAAACTCAATAATATTATAAGAATTTTTTATTTTTTAAGAAACATTTGCAATTTAAAAATACTTAGAATGTTATATTTTGCGCTTGTACAAAGTCGAATTGAATACGGCATATTTCTTTGGGGAAGTGCGTATGATTCAAATTTAAACTCATTACTTATGCAGCAAAAGCACTTTGTCAGATTAATAACCCACAGTCATATATTTGAACACTCACGACCATTATTTAATCAGCTTAAGATTTTCCCTATCAAGATGTTATTTATATATAAGGTATTAAAACAATACTATGATTTGATAAATACTACCAACTCAGAAGCAAATGAATACAGCTCAAAACTAAGAAATTCAGGAAATATAAGAGTTCCAAAACCAAACAATACTTTTTTTAATAAATCATTCATTTTTATGTCACCGTGGATTTTTAATAAATTACCTAACAATATAAAAAACTCAAATAACAAATTAGTATTTTTAAAAAAATTGGGAAGGTGGTTGTTTGAACTAGAGGATATAAATTCAGTTTTATATATTCAGACATAGTAACTGGTTTTTTACCTCACGGCCCATATATATATATATATATATATATATATATATATATATATTTTCAAATAATTTGAAAAATCTAATCTAACTCAAATAAGCAGGTTGATTACAACTATTATGATATTATGTTTTGATTAAATAATATATTAATTTATATCCTCAAGAGAGATCTAAATTGTTAAATTAAGTTGTTTGCTGATGTTTTTTATGTGTTAAAATATAATAAGGAACCTCCAAACAGGCTTAGCCTTGGAGGCCCATATTTTCTCATTTATTGTAAAGTATAGGCCTAAGCGCATTTAGATGTAGGTTATATTTTAACTATAAATTTAGTTTATAGGTATTTTGAAGAAGTAATTTTTTATTTCCAGTCTCTTGTAATGGTGCAGTCAGACCTGGCAAGATTTAGGAAATTATAACTCCATTATATTAATTTACCGTTATGTATTGATGTATGTATTTTACATCTTTGTATAAAGCATAGAAATGATAAAGAATCCTTCCGGTTCATTCTATTCATTTCTTATGTGGCAACTGAAATATTGCAGGGTTGCTACAGGAGTCCAATAATGAAATTCCCTGACTTTTCCCTGATTTCCGACCAAATTTTTCGTTTTTCCCTGACTTTTTTCGACGCAATCCCCAGGGTTTTTGGCAATTAATGGGTGGAAAAAAAGCGGTGTTGAGGCTAACAGGGTGGCAAATATAAAAAAGCAAAAAATAAAGTGAACACAGTTTAAAACGTACAAAAAGATTGCCTTAAATGATCTGATTAAATGATCGCGGCGGCAGTAAGTTTATTTGTGTAAAGGGATTTTATATTTTTCCCTGACAAATGTCGAAATTCCCTGACTTGAGACCGGATTCCCTGACTTTTCCCTGATTTCCAGTCCTGTTTTTTTTCCCTGACTTTTCCCTGACTTCCCTGATTTCCCTGACCTGTAGCATCCCTGTATTGTCAATTTATTCTCATGGGATTATAATGTACTAAATAAGTCAAAAAGCGTTTAAGATGTAACTGAAGTTTTCCCACAATATTTATTAATATAGTGTTCTCTAGTTTATTGTAAATAAAATTATACCGAACATAATTAGGTTACAGTTTATAACAATTTATAAACATTGTTACAAATTTACTCGCTTTTGATCACGAAAATCATACTTCTTGTACTAATTTCAGTTTTTGTGTTAAACTAATTCATTTTTTAGACTCGTAAAAAACTATACATTTTCTGAAACTAGACTAAATTTGTGACCTTTAGGCTATTATAGAATTATAAATTTATATACTGAACTATATATTCCAGGTACACCCCTTCCCCTTTTTTACATGCAAATAAAAAAACATTTCCCACTCACCGTAAAACATTCAAATGAAAGTATTTACTCTAGTGACTTATTATAATTGTATTATACTGCTTATTGTTAACAAAATTATACCAAATTCAGTTAAGTTTGCAGTAAATAAACAATTTTCTCAGATTTTAGCAAAATTGCTTGCAAAACAGAGCTAGCGAGAAAAAACGGCTTGGCGTTTAAGCAAAACACTAAAGGTAGTCAAAGGGCCGCCCAGTGCCCTTAAAGTAATGGCCGCCCAAAATCCCGGCATTACTTTTTGGAGACCCTGTATAGTATGGGCAAGTATATGAATAGTTTAGCTAATTGCCTTACATTCCACTTCACATGAACCAATAGGAGTTTCATTTCAAATACTTTAGAATACAATACATAACTTGAATACAATTGAACAATTAGAATACACTTTCAACCACAGACTATGATGTACACATTTAAACGTAATTAATGTACAAGGTTTTAATGTTTTCTGATGAGTAAAACGTAATTTGCCAAAATGAAATGTGCCTGTATTTGCTTTTTTTTCAAAAAAACGTCCCTGTTACACAGTTGTGTTCTCTGTACTAAAGCAAAAAAAAATACATCAAGTGTTGTTAGATAAAGTTAGTGAGTAATACCGTTCCTTAGTGTAGAAAACAGTGAGTTAAATCATCAAGTCACTAGTCATCAAATTGTCTTCAACATAACAAAAGTCTTTCTGCCGCTATCTCGTAGTGTTTTGATAGAATTTACTTTTGTCAAATAGATTCAACTATCATACACTTGAGCTGAAGCCATGGGAGATAAGAATGATAACATCACACATTACTACTTCCTTGTCACTAGGTAATCAATGGTAACAATTGGTTGTCTGTTGAGTACACGTACATCCATTCTTTTATAATTGATTTTCTGTTTCAAAACCTATTATAATTGATTTTCTGTTTCAAAACCTATTATAATTGATTTTCTGTTTCAAAACCTATTATAATTGATTTTCTGTTTCAAAACCTATTATAATTGATTTTCTGTTTCAAAACCTATTATAATTGATTTTCTGTTTCAAAACCTATTATAATTGATTTTCTGTTTCAAAACCTATTATATATATTTTATGATAAAAATATATACATATATATAAATATATATATATAAACACAATACAACAATAAACACGTAATAAGGATATGCTCGGTAACGCGTACCCCGTCGGGCACACATTGCGCTTTATGCATGCCCGGTGTGTACCCAGTTGTGAACGATTGCATGTACCCGATGGGAACACAGCGTGGAAAATAAGTTCACTCGTTGTATACAGAGTGGTCAAAAAATATCAAAGTCGTATGGTTACACAGCATTGTTATGCTACCTCTTTAAATATTGTAGCAAAACCAAATCTAAAACTCAGTGAATTGAACCAGAAAGTTGTCGTTCCTCACTGAACTGCTGATAGCATGACAGATTGATTTCCGCACATTTTCTTTTATTTTAAAAATACTATTGAATTTGTGCTGAATTAATTTGGATTTCTTAGTAAAAATTTAAATAAATCAACTTCAAAGACGTCCTCTTTAGGGAGTTTCTACCGCTTTTAATAATTAAAAATGATATCTAGAAATTATATAATCTATTAATATTATACAAGAAATCAAACAACACAAATGTTCACATTTAATATTTAGAAATGTTATTATTCTTTTAATAATTAACTAATGGAATGTCCATGGTGAAATATGAACAGTAAATTATGCTATTATTTATTTCCTAGTATCTCAACAAATATCAAAACAGACATCAACTAGGCTTAGACTGAACCTGAGAGAAGGTGGAGGATAAGTAACAATGTTGCTACGCAACAACACAGTTGTCCCCGAAAAGTATTGCGAGAAACTACCTGTTACTTTGGCAATGTCATGACAACACACAATGAATTCATATGTTTTGTAGCCGGCAACAGTAAACTTGACCTAGAAACGGTCTAGAGCGGCAGACTCGAAACTCTTCAGCTGTTATTTAAGCAACGGGGGGGTTATAGCGAACACAGAGTTCTAACGTGACCATTAATATTTAACCCTTTGAGTGCCGCAGCGTCTACATAGTAGATGTTGTGAAATGTGCATAAATTGCCGGTATCTACCCAGTAGACGATTTGTATTTAATTAATATCACATATAATTCATTTTTGTTTTGACAAATAACTTATTTCACGGCAATCTACAAGTTTCGAACAATCAATTGTGATTGATTTTTATTGTTCACCGCCTCCTTGTAGTTATTTGCCATCAGAAAAAAAACGGATGACGCATAGTTGGTCAGCTGCTACTTGTTGCCATTAACTACACAGTTTGGTTCGTTGGGTGTTTACATTGTGCTAGTTTCGTGTGTTTATACTGAAAACTGTTGTTATTACTATTCTGCAATTGTGTTCAGTAAAACTTACAATGCATTTATAAACTTCTTTTTTCATCTTTATATGTTTAGTGATGTACTTTTGACAAAATTGAACAAAAATTGCTTTTTGTTGTATTTTGTATATATTGCAGTATCTGGTTAAATATTACTGTAACACACCATATTATGCATGATTTTTGTTCAGTTTCTCATGCTCTTTCATATGGTATACCTAAAAAAAATAATTGTATATATAAAATTTTAGTTGAAACTTGAAATTTATTTTTTTTTCATTTTTTAGTTTTTTGTTATAACCTATATTCTTTTTGTGTAAATAAAAATAAAATTATAATATTATATGGAAAAAATACCTTGTTTTATAACACACAAACTAAAAAAAAAAATTATTCAAATCGGTTGAATAGTGTTTTTAATATAGTTTTTTCCCCACACGCTTGTAAAACAGAAGGAAATGCTCCGGCAATTTATGCATATGACTTGGGAAAATATGCTGTGGCACTCAAAGGGTTAAATGTATTAAATGTAAAAGACCATAAATTATACTTTTAACTATCTGAAATAAATTATAGTAACGAGGCTAAGCAGATTTAATGATAAAGTTTGAATACATTATGATAGTAACAAATCCCGTGTTTTAGTAACTTATTGTATTTCAATAATGTTCTACAATAAACAGCCACTGGAAAACGTTATTCAAAGAATGTTGTGCAATGGATAGACGGCAACGATTGTTTAAATAGAACGTTGCCGCAACCTGTTGTCGGTTGGCAGAGTATAGGCCACAATGCGGTGCTGCTAACAACTTTCATCTTTAATAGGCTGCCCCTAAGAAATAGAAGATAGGGACTACCACGAGGGATGGGTTTTGTTTGTTTTGTTTGTTGCCATCAGCACGAGGTACCTGCCGCAGCTCACTCTAATGGCTCGATATAAACTTTTATTCTTAGGTCTAAAAGAAAAAAATATTATTTTTTTGGGTTAAATCCACCTGATTTTATTATTGTTTTATTATCTATCCAAAGATGACGTAGCAGCTGACGTCAGAAGGAACCAATGCGAGTTTGACTCACGGTCGCAACAACATCCCGTGATGATTTGCACTCATTGTCACTGCTGATTTTGTTTCAATTATGGAAGTGCAGGCATATTTTCAAGATCGATATTGAAAAGATCTAGTGAACGCAAAAAGCTTTTTACTTCTGTCGGAGCTCCCATACAAGCTTTCTTTGTCTTAAAGTTTAAGGTTCAGATCATTGGTGTGTTTAAAAATATCTGATAAGAAGCAATGTAAGTTGCATTTTCTTTATCGCTAAGAAAACTTAAAAGTATTGGTTGATGTTTGATCAACGTTGAAAAGAAATGTCTTTAAGTTTTCTAAAATGGTGAAGAATTGTTGTTAAACTCAGGCTTTGCTTAGCCATGTCACATTATTATGCAACAACCGATATTGATCGTCCAACGAAATAATCCATCACCGCTTCGATCATATCTTCTCCCCAGGTTTTTCCTACTAACAGCAAAATAACTAATAGCTCCTCGGCAAAAAGGTTCTTTAATTTTATCCAAAAAAAGGTGCAAATATGACCAATTATGTTTTATCAGTAATGTCATATGATTCATCCATAACCTATAATAGTCGGAACTATTTAATTGCCCTTTCACATCACAATGATTTTCTTCTGCCAAACATGTTTTTCTTGAGTGAGTACTCGCAGACAACGGAATCCGTCAGTAGTTTCAACATCATATTTTCTGTTATACAAAACATTGCCTGCCTCGAGCATGCATTCCTCAACTATGTCAGCATGGGTGAATAGTTTCATATGCTTAGCAAGAGTCCAAGAAATACGTAAAGAAGCCTCACCACATTTCCTGCTCATTGAACGACATCATTTGAGTCGAAGATACGTAGCTTGACAATAAACTCACAATGTTCGATTTACGCAGGTTACTGCCAAATCGAAAATTATCGGCAAATTGTGATTGGTCTCATAATGTCATTTTATATTAGAGATTTTACTAACGCAACTGTTTGGTGACAAGTCAAGCATATTGGTATAACTCCAACCAGTGAAACAATACAAATCATCCCATTTTGGCTAAAACTGTCTATTATCAACTTCCAACTCTTTTTAGTTCCTTTGTAAAGAATAACAAGTAGGCCTAACTTAACTCATAGCGTGGCGTAGGTACCAGGCAAACGTATCTGCGCATGCGGTGTTGGTGTCCGTCAGTCAACGTAGAATCAAAACACGGTAATTCTGAGCAATTACTTGGTCAACCCCAAACTTTTTCATATTTTACTACGGTCATAAGAATGTTCTCAGAAAGCAAGAAACATATAATTCAAGAAAGCAAGAAACATATAATTCAAGCCCTGCAAGGCCGTCCTACAGGTTGCCACACGATAACAGTGGCTTGCAGGAGACGCCCGGAAGGCCAGTTGTGACAGTATCATTATGGCTAGTGGTTCCTCCGATAATCCTTTTTTATGTGACAGCGTGAGAACATGTTACTTAGTTTCACGGTTTCAAATGAAGATCAGGAAAACGTTTTTTGTACAAACACAGCGTTTTGCAACGTTCCAAAGTTTGCCCTCTAGAATTTGATATTTTACTGATAGGTACTATCTCGAGAGATTTTTTTCTTTCGTTGACATCAGCGCGGGGTAGCACCGAACGCACTGATGGCCAGAGGCACTCGTTTCAACTCGATAACAACTAATTAATTTGTAGTTCGAAATTTACGAAAAACATTGTTCATTTGGATCAAAATTCTGCTCATTTCAGTATTATTTTTCATTTATGTTAACTTTCCAGGGCCTAAATTATGTTTTTTTAATTTCACATACATTTCTACATTATCGTAGTAAAATATGAAAAAGTTTGGGGCTGACCAAGTAATTGCTCAGAATTACCCAAAACACTGCCTGACTGAAGGCGCGGGTAGGCGGCGTCGGCGTGTACTACTTAATCTCCACGCAGATCCCTTGATGAATCGATGATGATAGGAAAGACAAAGCGCAGAAAAAAATCAAATAACGTACTCAAGTTACGTATGTACAATATTTTGAATTGGTGACACATGGTTCGCACAAAATAAGTTGGCAGTTCAGATCCAGAATCGCGGTCTGCAATTTGGTGACCCCTGTTGTATTACTTTGTTAGCCCACCACTTGTAACCTTATACTGTATTGTTTGCCTCAGACGGAAGATAGCAACAGCTTAATAAAGTGAAACTTGAAATGTGCTACTCCATAGCAACCAATATAAGGTTGAATCACGGTCACAACAAGATCGTGTGATGCCCTGGGCAAATGTACTACAGGTACAGCACACCCTCATGATGACCGGAGACATTACTGTTAGCCTGTTCTACTACTAATGGCTTTGTGATATTAAGTCTTTGAGAAATTTAACTGTTATCTTTTTTAACCCTTTGAGGGCCTTAGGGTTTTGCTAGATGGTATGCATAAAACGTCGAGCGAAAATGCCTGATTCTGCAAGGGTCTAGTTAAAAATTCGTAACAAAATTATTTATTGGTATAAAGTCTTGGGTTTTTGTTTTTTTTTTTTTAATAAATATATTTTCTTTATACATATACCGTAATACATTGATCACTTATTAAACGTTTTTATACCAATAAAAAAATCATTAACAAAAACTTTATGAGCAAAAACATTTTGTTTTTTATTTTGACACAACTTAGTGTTTTTTTTTCCCTTGGGGCGGCCAACTGCCATGCACTTAAGCCTCAAGGGCTTTTTGCGCACCCCGGAAACACACCATGAGGCCCACCAGTCTACAACTTCAGCAGTTCAACAAACTGCCGAAAACAACCTATCAAGTCCTCCTGGGAAAATTCACCACCCCTGTCCAAACTATTTTATTGAAATATTTTATTTTTTCACTTTTAGTTATTCTATCTTATACTCCATTTAATTCTTTACAAAAAGCCATATAAAAAAAAGTACTAGCTGCTTACGATCACCGTAACTCACGGTCAAGTCATTGTTCTACTTACACAGACTAGAACAACATACACAAACAAAATAATTTGAAGATACTAACACTACAAACCCATTTACACTTAAAAACTTTCAATATTTACAATAATTTGTGAAATAAACACCAGCGTAAACAAAACATGTGACGGATCATCCGCGTAGCGGTCGATTCTAAACTCGACTGACACGCTCACTTTACAACCGCCGTAAAAATCAGAATCTATCCAGAACGCAACAAAACCTACATCAAAAGTTAAGTTGAAGCCTTTGGAATGCGTATGTTTAGTCATTGAGCCAATTCAGATAAATACTAGAAAAAATATAAGCGTTACTGCAGAAGTCGCAAATAGCGATTCTGGCATTTCTTGCATATAATGCACGATTACAAATAGCAATACTCCGGCACTCATAGGATTAAGTTTCAAGCATTTTTGTTTTAATAAAAACAACGGTAATTGTCAGATTAACGGCCGGAGCGGCAAAATACGAGTTTCGTGTTATAAACTTATTGGAATTGTCCTACAGAACAAAACAATATAAGGTATGACGGGGTGGAAATGAGAAATAACGAAGTTCTAGAACATCAAAAATGGAACAACTGTTCAAGCGCGGAGCAATATTTCCATCTTCTACATCCACATCTGGCATCACGTGATCTTTTGTGACCATGATTCAAACTCGTGACGATGTCATCGGATGCGGCGCCATCTTTGCAAACGTAAATGAAAAATAATACTGAAATGAGCAGAATTTTGATCCAAATGAACAATGTTTTTCTTAAATTTTGAGCTACAAATTAATTAGTTGTTATCAAGTTGAGACAAGTGCCTCAAGCCATCAGCACGGGGCAGCACCGAAAAACACAGGGCAAAGAAAACATCCCTCGAGATAGTACCCATCAGTAAAATATCAAATTCTAGAGGGGCTGATCAGAAATAAAAATTGAATTGTAATGGAAAGGCAATTATGTACCGTGTAAAAAACTTAATAAATCATGAATACCCCTAATATGAATACATGTATAAATGGAGATTAATAGAGAACACTTACCATTAGTGTGTTCCACAGAATGTACAGTAACTAAATAATCTCGTTTTGGTCGAAACATAACCTCTTAACATGCCCGAAAAAACACTCCGACACACCAATTCACTACGATTGGTCGAAATACTGGATGGTTGATCAATGATCGCCACACACTTACTCGATCCAAATTACAGTACACGATATCTAGTGAAGCACTGACTTCTGCCCCGGAGCGTTTAGATAACAGATACGCTATCAGTCCCAGCCGCAGATAATATTTACGATACACCAGTTCACTACGATTGGTGAACTAGTGGAAGGTTGATCCATGATTGTCATGCACTCACTCGATCCAAGCTACAGTACACGTTATCTCTGACTTCTGTCCCAGAGCGCTCAGATAACAGATACGCTATCGCTATCAGTCCCACCAGTAGATAATATTTACAAATATCCAGACACAGCACACAAACAGAACATAAAACATTAAGCGTACCAGTAAGATTAAACGCCGGGGCGGCAAATCACGAATTTGACGTTACCAACGTATTCTGCTCACCCTCCTGAACAAAAAATATATATAGTACTATGGGGTGCAAATGACAAATAACATGATTTTAGGGGGTATATTGATAAGTGGTTAAGTTCCTAATGTTTTAATGTTCAGTTTGTGTGCTGTGTCTGGATAATCTGTTTACTTGAATATTATCTGCGGCCGGGACTGATAGCAGCCTGATAACGTACCTGTTATCTGAGTTCTCCGGGGCATGGGTCAGTTCTACACAAGATATCGTGTTCAGTAGGTCGGATTGACTGAGTGCGTTTACAATGATGAATCAACCATCCACTAGTTCAACCAACCCTAGTGAATTGTGTGTGTCGGAGTGTTTCGTAGGGCACGTAAAGAGTTTACGTTTTAACCAAAACGAAATTATCTCTTTTTTAATTGAACATGGAATTTTTTAAAATGAGTGTATGTGTTCGTCGTGCGGTCGAGTGGTGTTTTTAAACCGGGAGACTTTGTCGTTTCGTTGTGATAGACGACTTTTTTGTTGCTGCTGCTCAGCTGTATCCGCCAACACACTAATGGTATGTGTTCTCTGATCCATCTATATATTTGAGTTTTTCATGATTTATTTAGTTTTTTAACTTTACATAATTGCCTTTGCATTACATTTCAATTTATATTTTTGATCAGCCCCTCTAGTATTTTATATTTTACTGATAGGTACTATCTCGAGGGATGTTTTTCTTTTATTGACATCAGCGCGGGGCAGCCGAAGCCCGCGCTGATGGCCGGAGGCACTCGTAATTAATTTTTTCTCGAAATTAAGAAAAACATTTATTTTTATAAAAATTCTGCTCATTTCTGTATTATTTTTCATTTACGTTTGCAAAGATGGCGGCGCAACCGGTGACGTCATCACGAGGTTCAATCATTGGCCACAAAAGGTCACGTGACGCTAGACGTGGATGTAGAACATGGAGATATTACTGAAAAGTTATTTAATTTTTCATTTTCTAGAACTTCGTTATTTCTCATTTCCACCCCATCAAACCTTATACTTTTTTTTCTATATGACGATTCCAATAAGTTTTTAACGCAAAACTCGTATTTTTCCGCCCCGGCCGTTAATATGATAATTACCACATTAAGAACTTAACTATTTATGTATATACCCTCTAAAATCATGTTATTTGTCATTTGCACCCTCGTAAACCATATATATTTTTTGTTCAGGAGGATGAGCAGAATACGTTGATAACGTCAAATTCGTGATTTGCCACCTCGACCTTTAATCTTATAATTTCCTATTTGTCATTTGTCAGACACTAAGTTCAAGAATTCAATCTACTATTAGATAGTTAAATTTTTCTTTGAAATGGAGTTCTGGTGTTGTTAGATAAGTATTAGGACTAGACTACTTATCTAACAGAACTCCATTTCAAAGAAAAATTTAACCATAGGCCTAATATTAAGTAGAGTAAATTCTTTAACTCAGTTCTTGAAGAAAATCTTCCACTTTGTAGGGTTAAGCCTACTTCTTACAAAATGTTTCAAGTAGTCATAGTATATAATTTTAGATATTAGTACATATTCTAATCTTAATATCTTTCAAGATATCCCATGTCCGACATGTCAAAATATATCTTCTAAGCTCAATAATAGAAACGAATATTGTAAAACTCACCTCTTCCCTTTTGCTTTGTGGTGGTATGCGACATAACTAATGAATCTATCTGTATCTGTGAGTAACCAAAACCACAGTGTTAGCTGGACAAGCACTTGATTTGAACTAAGGTTCGTTTTTCTGGTTTACGTATATAAAGAGTGCTTATACTGCAGCTGATAATGTATGGTTAAGGAAACGGTTGTGAACGTGGTAGAAAAAAGGTTTGTATTCTCGATTAACCAAACAATGTTTGTTGGTGTATGATGGTTGTGGACATGTGGTATAATGGGTATAATGCCTTTGATTGTTCGTGTACACTCAAGGGTATAGCCAATACTATAAAAATAACCAGTATATTTCACTGCCATTATAGCCATAACTTTGCCTTAACTATGAGAATCAGAGTAAAAATAATTAATCGAAAGCGGAAATATGGTGTTATAAGTCGTTTCAAAGATTTAATTTCAACGACTCTCATTGCAGTACCCAGTATAGCTCAGCGAAAACCTCTGCGAGAGCCTTGGTTTTCGTTTATTAGTCGTCATAAATCACAACATAAAAGGAGTAAATAAGTTAAAATGGCGGAGTTGAATTATAAACACAGTATTACGTTAATTAAAATAACCATGAATAAATATAGCAACATTGATAAACCATAGATGTGACTGAGCAAAACGAACTGTAAAAAACGTAAATCACGAATAACCACTTGAGTTTATTTTGACAGGTGATATTTTGGTATTAATACTGCAGAATAAACCCTTCAATGGTAAGACAGCCAATGATTAACGTCCTTTAGTTGTGGTACCCAACCAGCGCCCTCATAACAGAACGAGATATGAATCATGGCCATTTCACCATAAGTTAACCTGCCCTGTAGATCTTTAGTTGGACCGACCTCTCGTGGCACCTAGGCTGAGTGAATAGTATGAAAAGGCTAGAGACAGACCTTGCATTTATATTATATGGCGGGAAAACACGATGCTTGGTTAATACGTAGATCTTTTTAACGTTTTAGATTGAAGTAGCGTCGCTGCGCATTCTCTTACCTTCAGTTTATTGCCAGGAAACCAAATATGAGCCTTCGTTTGTTCAAAACACGTTTAGATTTCTGTTTGTCAGACTGTCTCTCTGCAAACAAAAATAATATTTCAAAACCGATACAGCTAATTTAAGTCAAACTTAGGTCCACAAATTTTTCATTGGGATTACTTGATGGGCTGAAAATGTTCATTTCTGTCTATCTGTCTGCATGATATCTCGAAAACGATCTGACCTGTAGACTTGAAATATTGCATGAAACTTTATTTAAATATGAGGAACACTGAGTTACATTGGATTTCGTAATATTCCATTGGGTCCTTCAATACTCCTTTGAAGTTTACCTATTGGCTGAGTGTTAGCGAAGTCAGTGTAGAATATTGTATTTTTGCCTGTCGGTCTGTTTGTACAATACCTTGAAAACGAACTTACCTGTGAAATTTTGCGCGAGGCTTCATTTTTGTATAGGCAATACTAAGTTCGATGATGGTGCATGTCACCCATGGGGTTTGGCTGAGCATTAGGAAATACCTTTACATTGGTCTTATGGGTAACCAGTATGGCAATAAGGGGTTAGCTGAATAAATAAATTTGTAAACAAGCTGAGTACAATCATATCAGATTTTAATATTTCACATATTAACACGTTTAGCTTAGTAAAAAGCAAATTAATAAAGTGCAAATTGATGTTAAGATTTTGTAACAAAATTTGATTTCAGGCCACTCTTGTGCTAGTACACTCCCTACGTCACCTGAACTGTTATTGTTTAAAAGCTATTATGAAACCTAACTCGATGAACAACAATGTGAATATATTATGTAACAAGATATCTCAAGATGTCATATGTAGATTTCAAATTTTGCATGAAACTTGATTTCTATTATGGACAAGAAAGTGTTTTGTGATGGTGTATGTCCATAGATGGGATTAGGCTAAGAGTAACTAAAGACTATGTCTGTGACTATTTCTGCGTCACTAAGACTATAAATCAGGTGGGTGTAAACTTTTTTCTGTCAGATTGTCCGTCTGTTTTCCACAGGATATCTCACAAGTGAAATTAGATTGCATACTTGCATGCAACCTCAACGAAGCCTGTAGCGAACACGGAGTGGTGTTACCTCTACCTTGTAATAATCCAGCATGAGCTCACTGTTGTAATAACCAAAATGAATCCATATTACAACAATATTACAAGTTATTTTTTAATGCAGTTTCCATTGGTAGTTAGCTTTTAAGAAGGTTGTGTACCTCAAAAATCAGCAAACATAGATGTTTGTTTTCTTAATAATCTAAGTTTCTTTCAGGGTAAAGTTATATACAATATTTCAGTAAAAGGATAGAATATACTTTATTCCAGAAAATATAATTCACAAAAATTGACATCAGTACTAGTAGGAATTACTAGTCACAGTATCCAGTAAGCGTGGTTAGCTCAAACTGAAAAGTTGTACTTAATTGTATAATGGACCAGTCGAATCTTAACAAGTAGGCTACATCGTGCGGTTAATCTGCAGTGTGCACACCCACAGTTAACATTTATTTTTAACACTTTGTACCCTGGGCCCTTAATACATGTTTCGGCGTGGCTCGCTAGGGTTTTTTATGATGCTTTTAAAAAATTCTGTGTTATTACAGTAATTATGTTATAAACTCATACTATATATCATTTTAAGCATAGAGATACATACTTTTTTTTTAAATGTATACAAATATAAAGTTTGTTTTTCAAAATAAAAATTATTACATAATATTGAATATTAACAAAAAAGTTTTTGCTACATAGCTTGTTAGTTCAGGTAATTGGCCTTAAGAGTGGTAATGTTTAAAAGCACAATGGTCTGAATCAAATACAGGATCTCGCAAATTTTCGTTTAGATCGTTCATAAAATCAATATTTGGTCCCTGGTGTGTATCAAAATCATCGTCACTTTCCGACTCGCAGTCAAACAAAAGATCGCGAATTGCATCACTTTTGATTTCATCACCCATATTATTTAAACTCGAAAAATAATAATATAAAATAAAATCAACGGAAAAGTCGAGAAGAAAGAACAAAG
Source organism: Homalodisca vitripennis (assembly GCF_021130785.1). Lineage (NCBI taxonomy): Eukaryota > Metazoa > Arthropoda > Insecta > Hemiptera > Cicadellidae > Homalodisca > Homalodisca vitripennis. The sequence goes on along the minus strand of NC_060214.1, from coordinate 12,517,238 downwards.
TGAGTATAAATACAAAACAAAACACACGGATAACCTCACATTGCTTGCATTTGCCTTTACTTCATTCAGTAAGAAACTAAATTTCTGATTATTTACAAACAGTTAAATTCACATTTATAATACATTATAATAACATTTGCTTCAGTATTGTCGGCAAGATTTGTAGAAAAAACTTAGTAAGACATCACTAAGACTCACAACAACACACAACGTGAAACACTACAAAGCAAACTGACAGTACCGACGATCAGCCGCGGCGCCTACGATCAGCTGTCTAGACTCACTTGTAGTACGACGAAAAAATATACCTACGTATTTAATTACTAAAACGTGACCCAGGGATCTCAAAACCAACAAATACAAACTTAGACAACCAATGAACATAATCAAAATGTTTGAATCCAAAAATAAGATGACTGAGGTAAATAATACAATTAAATAACACGACCCGAGCTATACTCGGGCCGCCGGTAGCAGGCGCTGCCGACGCAGCCCGACCTATACTCGGGCTCAGGGTACAAAGTGTTTAAAACATAACATTTTTTAGTTATAAATTTACAAATTAAAAATCTTTTAATATAAAACTACAAATTCCTAAACTAAAATTTGAAAAAAGCTATAAATATTAATAAAATTTAAAAGCCAACTTTTCAAATTTAATCTTAAATTTGTTTCTATTTTTACAATTTTTTTATTTGTAAAGGCATAAAGATTAAAAAATTTTGGACCCAAAAAAGAAAAACTTTTTGGAAAATTGGACCTTCTGTCTCATGAAACAGCCCCAGCATGTCACCTCTTGTTCTTTGGTAAACTCTGTCGTTCCTGTTTCCACTTTTCTCATAGACAATTTTTAATACTTTGAATAAAAATAAATATTTTAGTGGTAATATTCTTAGATATTTATAAATCCCTAAGAATAACCATGTCATAAATTATTTTTGAAATACACTGCAGTGGTGAAGTTTGTTGATTTCTGTAGCTCTGCTTTCGTTTTTACAGTGTATATAGTTACACCTTTACATAGTTATTGGAATCTTTAGTTTCTTGTAGTTGGCAGCACTGAACATCTACATTTACAATAGCCTTGTCAATGGAAAATGTAGCTATAACAGCGTATTCTTTAAAAACATCCTTGACAATGGGTTTGCCTGTAATATGCATCTTTGTCAGTTAAATTTGTAATTTGTTACACATATGAAATAATTATTGACAACTTTTTTACTTTCGCTTTTTTTAAGTGTATTAAATTTCAAGATGGTCATTCCACATTTGGAAAAGGAATGGTTATATAAGTTATCATGCATTATAGTGCAAAATAAAAATTGCTGTTTAAAAATAATGTTTGTTTCAATGTGTTTTTTATATTAAGTATTTTTTCATATAGCGGGCGTACAAAATTGTATACATTGCAGGAATAATTGAATAATAGAATCAGACGAAACTTGGTACACAGATAGCACTTGTATATGGCTTGAAGGAGTTGTTAGCCGGTCTTAAAAATGAAATGTTTCAAGATGGCAACAATGGGTTTTCAAGCTAACCTTTAAACTGAATTATTCCGCAACTTAGACTCAAATTGATTAATTTTTAGATATAACATGTAATTATAAACAGCATTTATTATTTTAATTGTGTGTGTGTGTGTGTGTGTGTGTGTGTGTGTGTGTGTGTGGTGTGTGTGTGTGTGTGTGTGTGTGTGTGTGTGTGGTGTGTGTGTGTGTGTGTGTTGTGTTGTGTGTGTGTGTGTGTGTGTGTGTGTGTGTGTGTGTGTGTGTGTGTGTGTGTGTGTGTGTGTGTGTGTGTGTGTGTGTTAAGGTGTTTATGATGGCGGATATTCGTAGTTAGGAAATGAATGTTTGTATATAACTTATATATAATATATATACAAGTCTATACTCATTAAAGCACAAAACAAAAAGTGTTTCAGAATTCTCACGCCATTTGCAATAATGTATGTTCTAAAGTTTATTATATCACGTATCAACTACCATTTCCGTGTTGGTGGCCCGGAATTTAGTTAAGGAAATCATAACACGATTTAGTACTCACTGTGTACTAATTTGTACAACAGTACCAGAATTTGTAACAAACACAGTAAAAAGTTATCAGAAAAATACACTTAGTGGCCGGGACAGCGACATGCCAACTCGGCATTGTGTCTAATTTGTACAACAGTATCAAAGTCAAAGTTAAAAAATCTTTATTTGTTTTAGTTACAATGATGTAACATTTGAATAGTGTCAGTTTAAACTAGCTAAAAACTAATATAAAATAAGCCTATAATAAAACTAAAATAAAACGACCTGATTTGCAAATCAAAATATTCATCTAATGAATATAAAGCCTTGTCCACCAAGTATGCTTTAAGCTTTCTTTTAAATATTTTATGTTCTGTTTCTTGTTTAATAGCAAGTGGATTGGATTTAAGAAATTTTGATTCAATGTATGTCGGTTTTTTTGTGAAAAAATTTAGCCTATGGTGAGGTATTAAAATATCATTTTTATTACGTGTATTATACAAATTAATTACGTTGGTCATACCAGTAGGCCTATTTTAGTTTTAATTTTAGAACACATAATTGTATCCATTATATATTGACCGTAGACAGTTAAAATTTTTCAATTCCTTAAAATATTCTTTCACAGAATCATTTATTTTTAGTCCAGATATTTTTTTCTGTATCCGGAGAATTTCATCAAGATTTGATTTTTAGTAGCACCATACAAACAGAGGCCATATGCAATATAAGAGTTTATATAAGAGAAATATATTGTTCTCAATGTATCAGTGCTACAGATAAAAGAAATCTTCGTCAAAGAATAGATTCCCGAGTTTAATTTTGTAATCAACAATTGTACGTGTTAATCCCAATTGAGATTTTCATCAATGGTCAGACCTAAGAATTTGGTACTCTGATTTTTTGTTACTATTTGGTTATTTACTATGATCATTGGCTCAATGATTTCCTTTTTTTTTGTTGCGCTTTAAACGATATATAATTTGTGTTATTTATATTAGTTTTAAATTGTTTTCATTTAAAAAAGAATTAATTCAATTACAATAATTATTCAATTCCAAATATGAAAGCCTCTCTATCTCATCTACTGAATTAGATGATAGTTTGAGGTTTGCATCATCTGCATATAAACAAAGGATTTCCTGGGGAATGTGTTTTAAAACTAAGCTGCATATCTTTCAAGTAATACAAGAATAGCAATGGTCCTAAAATTGATCCTTGGGGAACTCCAAAAACTATTTCTTTTTTAAGTTTGGAGAATACTCTCGAGATTTTATTTTGTAAGGATATTGAAGGAATGTCTACATATTGAAATCTTTTAGTAAGGTAAGATTGAAACCATTTTAAATTGGTTGGATTTATTCCTCACAATTTAATTTCTTAATTAAAATTGAGTGGTCTACGCTATCGAAAGCCTTTGAAAGGTCCATAAAAATACCTAGCGCATTTTCCTCTTTATCAACAGAATCTATTATCGACTCTAAATATTGCACTGCAGCACTTATTGTCTATATACCAGTACGGAATCCATGCTGGTTATTGTCTAATAGATTATGTTCCCCTAAAAACACGCCGTTAGCTGAGAGTGAACGATTCTTTCATAAATTTTTAATGTTGAGGGAAGTAGAGATACAGGATGGTAATTTGACATTTCTTTTTTGTCATCCTTTTTATGTATCGGAAAAATTTTGGCTACTTTAAATTTATCAGGGAAGATGCCAGATATAAATGACGAACTTACTAAATGTGCCAGTATTTCACACAGATGTTCTCTAGCAGATTTCAAAAGTATAACTGGAATTTTATCAGTTCCACTTGAATAATTATTTTTCAGTAAGCTTAATACATTATTGACATCCCTAGCAGTCAAGGGTTTAAATCTAAAAGTTGGTTTTCTTAAATTCTAATTTGAAAATTTGTTAAATGCCTCATCAATGCAAGACATGCTGGAGACTACGTTGGCTAAATAAATCAACCATATTTACAAAATAATCATTAAAATTGTTTCTAATGTCTGTAGGGTCTGTTAATGTTTTATTACCTACTTTAATTTTAAAGTTATCATAATGTTTTTGACAGTTTTTGTTTCCTACTTCAGAGTTAATTATGCCCCATACTGTTTTTGCAATATTTTCCGTCTTGAGAATCTTATCATTATAATATGATTTTCTAGTTTCACTAATGTTTTTACTATAATCCATCAGTTTTCTTTTCAATTGTGTGTTTGTGTCTTTATATTTAGATTGTCTAAATTGTTTACTTAATTTTAACCAGGTTGGATTTTTCTTCTTTTAACGTATATGTTATCCATTTATTATTTCAATTTCTCTGTTTAATTGTTTTCATGGGGAATGCTTGATTGAAAAAGAATTTGAGTAAGTAATCAAATTTTTCAAAATTTTTCCTCAACTAAACAAAAATATACATTATACCACGATTCTTTTGATAACAAATAAGAAAATGTCCGTAGATTTTCTTGTGAGTAACAACGTGCCTGAACTATTTGTAAAAGTGATATTACTAACGGTATTTTCTGGGCATCCGAATTCTAGAATTTGTCCATCATGATCTGAGAGACATGTTACACATCCTTCTACAGAAATTAGATTTGGTAAACGCTTTTTGGCAAAGAAATTATCTATAGCGGTTTCTGAAATGTTTGTTACTCTAGTTGGAAACTTGACTAAATATTCCATATTATGACTAGCCAACATGTTTTTCAGCATTGTCTGCTCATTAGAATTAACTAAAATATTTATATTTGTATCTCCAGCACACAAAAAAACAGAGCAATCTTTATATAATTTGATTAAATAATGTAGAAGTTGACTTAATTAATCCAAAAATTTGTTTACACAACATGCTGGAGATCTATGTAAACCTACCATAATAAAGTTACAATTCCTTACTTGTATTTACAAATACAAAATTCAAATTGCTTTTCTTCTATTAAATGTGTTTAATTTATTTGGTAAAACCACCCGCTTCCACCTTAAATCCCGTCTACTTAAAATCATTATTCCACCCTTACTACACATTTGTCTACAGAAATAGGAATTTATAATAAAGTTGTTTATATTCAATCGGCCTAAATCATTTTCTTTCGTATCGTGTTCAGATAAAACGATAATATGGGGTTCTATTTCTTCTATAATAATTTCTAAAGGTTCGATTTTAGACTTCAAATGTTGAATATTTTGATGCAAAACTTTTACTTTAGAATTTTGACTTAAACGTGTCAGGGTTTTTCTGGAAGTTGTTTTGTCAATGACAGGAAGCGGATAATTTGTATACACTATTATTTAAATTCAGATTAAACTGATCCGAACTGTTCAGGTTTCCTGGGCCATCAACTACACAACAATCTGAATTAAAATGATCAGACTTAAAACTACTAATTACAATTTTATTGACATTTTTAAGCAAACTATTCTCACTGGTGGCATATACAGAACTTGTGTTGCACTCTCAGCACTGGCCGTATTGCTCTGCTTGAGCATCTCATTGAATGTGTGGACACCTGGAACCACTTTCACTTGTTCGCACTGTGTTGCAGCATGTGATATTTCGGTTGCTGCTGCTTGTCATCATCTCCTCTGCTTGACCTGTGGTGGGGTTGACGGCTTCCAAGGAACTGTTGTTAAACTTTATGATGATTTTAAAAAACTACATTTTATATTGACTGTTTTCTATTTGTTTTAGGAATTCACCATTTCTAAGAACACGGTGTGATTTTTGAAGATGCGATACTATTGTAATTTTTGCTTTGGTTTTCTGTTGGAACTTGAGAAGGTTGTCAATGAAATGGGTCAGCACTATTTTGTCCCGCACACAGCCTATTGGTGAACATATTAAACATTTAGTCGCCTTTTCTTAAAGTTATAAGCTAGGTGACCAAAAGCAATATCATAATCGTGTTTTGCCGGTTTACCAAAATATCTACTTTTAGTAATCAAACTGAAGACAGAGGCACAATTTTTGTTATTCTGTTTACTAAGTACCAGAATGTTTACCTAACACAGTAAAAAGTTATCAACAAAAACTTAGCGGCGGGGACAACGACATGCCAACCCGGCATTGTGTACTAATTTGTAAACAGTATCAAAATTGGTAGGCTACTCAACACAGTAAAAGGTTATTAACTGAAACGTAGTGACCGTCTAGAACGTGTAAAAAGCGTTGGCAGGACAGAGTAATTTTAGTTTGTAGAGTGAGTTATTATTTTACAAGTGAATATTTATAAAACTAGTTAAATATTTTTTATAATATAAAAGAGTGTATGTTTGAATTATTTAACATGCAACGTGTTTACTTACAGCCAGATCTATTAGAAAGGGTGATTACATTAGGTAGGCCTACGGTCCAGTGTTATAAACATTCCACTGTCGTTTCTATTCAACCGTTTCTGTTTGTGTTATTCGTTTGAACAAAATTAAAATAATTGTTATGATTTTTTTTATATATATTTAGAATTTAAGTTGTAAAATTATTTAATTATAACCTAAAACAAATGATGGCCTGGAGAAAATACAAATTGAGAAATTTAAAAACATAATAATTATGATGGAATAAATTTCATTTAAATATTTTAACATGTTCAACAAATGTATTTACTGCAACATCCGCTTAGCCTTCCGGCAAAGGTGTGATTGAATGAAAAGAGTACAAGAGACAAGGCCGTAGCCAGCGAGGGGGTTCGAGGGGTCCGAACCCCCCAATTTTTAGTTACTTTATTTGCAAACAATTATTATTATTTAAATAATTCAGTATTACTGACATGTACTGCTGAAAGATCGTTCTCAACAAAGAAACGGGACAAGGACCTTTTAAGAAACAAAATGGGGCCTTACTCTCTGTCCACTGCGGGGAAAATATCAGTTGTCTGGACTTCTCCCTCCAAATTTCTGGCTATGTTCTTAAAAAAAGGAATGGATCCTTTCGCGGACCTTCCAAGAAATGGAATATAACAAAACAGGAGTTCTAGTCGAACAGTTTTGGCTAATATGTTCACTGGGCCGTAATGCATGTTATAAAACATAGCCTACCCGCTCTTCTAGTAAAAGTAATTAGGTGGTAAACCTTTGAATGGCCATCCTAGAAGCCCCTTGTTTCATTATTATCAGTTTCTACATACAAGAACGTAGCCAGGAAAAATTGTGGGGGAGGGGTCCTGACAACTAATGTTTTCCCGTAGTGGACAGAGAGTAAGGCCCCATTTTGTTCCTTAAAATTTTCTTGATCTTTGTCTTTGTTGAGAACGATCTTTCAGCAGTGCATGTCAGTCATACTGAATTATTTAAATAAAAATAATCGTTTATTAAAAAGGTAATTGTAAAAATTGATAATTGGGGGGTTCCGGACCCTTTGGCACTTAATTATTTAAATATTAATAATCGTTTACTAAAAAGGTAATTGTTGACATTGATAATTGGGGGGTTCCGGACCCTTTGGCCTCTTCGCTGGCTACGTCCTTATCTACAGATGTGACAGGCTACTTCTGTCAACTGCAAAATTCCTGGAATTGAGATTAAAACTTCCTACAGGAAATGCATCTACTTTTGCTTGTAGATGAATAAAATTACGCGTGCAGTACTACATAGATATTGCAATACTAATCATTTTACAGGAACAATATTGGTTTAAGAAAAACCTTGAAAACTCAGTACTATTTGTATTGTCGTCTACGTCAATAAAAAATAATATTAATATAGTGCAATAATGGTGTAGTTTTAATACTAATTTAAACTATATAAATACAGCTTATCCACAAAGTATGGACTCACCCGTTACTGGAATTGTCTTAATTGAGAGTTACGTTTGGATTTAAATGTAGGCTACTGAATTAAACCTGTTTGTCAGTATTTCAATGTGTTAAAACGATATAAAGGACAATGCGAGTAACAAATATTATTTTTTTTATTATTAATAAACAAATTAATTAACATTTAAACTGAGTTGCTTTTAAAAAATGCTTAAAACTTGCAAAATGAACTTAATATGATATCTGGCGCTGTCTCAGACTTGACTCCTGGAATCTGGAGTTATGTTCGTCTGAAGAGATCCAAAGAAAGTCGATGATGTAAAATCTAAAAACAAAACATTTACATCGTTTCAACATCAGAGATACCTATAAATAGGTAGAGTGGTAGTCTCATATCTCTGATGTTGAAACGATGTAATGTTTTGTTTTTAGATTTTACATCATCGACTTTCTTTGGATTTCTTCAGACGAACATGACTCCAGATTCCAAGAGTGAAGTCTGAGACAGTGTCAGATACCAGACGCTGCAATTAAAAGGAAGGTGAACTGGAGCTAAACTCAAAATTCAATTGAATCAATCCTTCCCTACCAAGGCTGAGTTATGTGTAGTTCTATTGTATTCAAATATAATTGCATTAAACATACGCCACATCACGTGTCGCTGAGGTTCCATGCAATATTCCAACCCTAAAGCTCATTTCATTCACACGATGTTTCTACGGGCAGACAGACAGACAGACATAAAGCAGAGAAATTTGTACATCCCTCCCCCCGCCGCCGCCCCCGGGGAGGCATGTGTCAAGTTACTGAGTGATAGATAGGCTTCAATTATTGCACTCAGCCAAATTTCATGGTTGGGCATGCATTATCATAGAACTCAATTTTGTGTATGTAGAAATTCAGTTTCATCCAGAATTTAAAGTGAACTGATAAAATCTTTTTGAGATATCATGCCACATGATACATTTAAATATTTGTACATTAAGTTAGTTTTCAAAATTATAAACACAATACATTATTGAAGGAAACAGGATTTTCCGGACATTTGCCATCGTTAAGTGAAACAAAAAATCATTAACACTACGTTTCGAGATCTGCAATCTGATCTCTTCTTTCAGGTCGTAGGTGGTTAGTAGACGAATGCAACGTATTCGTGACCTGTATTCCGTAGTTCAGTTTTCAATTGATTAGTGTTGTGTATAGTTTTTTATTAAGTGCATGTTTTTAAGAGTTAGTGAAGTTGAACAGAACAACATGGTGGATTGTGATTCCTGACTTCCGGCCACAACGCTTGGTAAGATCGTTTATTTTAACCCGTTTGTAATTATGTATTAGGTTAGTCCTTTACCTGAAGAAGAGATCAGATTGCAGATCTCGAAACGTAAGTGTTACTGATTTCTTGTTTCATTGAACGATGGAAAATGTCCAGGAAAAAATCCTGTTTCCTTCACAACCCTTCCAATCGTCAAGAGTAACCTTTAAACAATACATTGTTGTTGATATAATAAGACTTATTTCCGATAAGCTAAAGAGGGTACTAGGGGAAGTGCGCTTAAGTTGCATCTGGCCCTAAAATGCCACCTCTGTGTTTTGGCAAAAATGAACAGACATACAGTGCTCCACGAGGTACCAAGGTGAAGCTCAACATGTAAAAAAGTCATCGCCAACTCACTTGGGTTAATGAGCGAGTTGATTGCCGTTCGTATAAAAAAAACTTTCGTTTTATTCACAGTGCGCGTGATATTTTGGTGATTTTGAGTTTATGGTACCACGATTCCTGTGAAGGGTGTAATAAAATTCTTATTAGATCACATATAGTAGAGCAATCTTAGCTTTTAAATGAAACGGCTAGTCCGATTTAAAATATGCAACCTAACCTCAAACACGAAGTAGTTAGTTCAATATGGCGATTTGCCTAAAATGCACCGCACAGGTTTTTCTAAATTGCACCACTTTTTTTAACTGGTGCAATTTTAGGCGAATAAGATATTGTTCGTTTCAGATGGCGCATAAAGGCAGAAAATACGTTATATGGAAGTAAGAGGGTATGGAAAGGGCGATTGCGTCAATCAAGAACGGTGATATGGGCATTACTGCAGTTTCGGGTGTACGGGGTGCCGAAAAAACATTAAATCGTCGCCTCGCCGGAACAAATATCTATCAACTGATTCTAAACAGTGTTCGGTCGTTCCCAAAGACTTGCCACTGAGTTTGATAATGAAATGGTACACGCATGTATTATAAGATTTAGAGAAAATGTTTCTTGGAGTTACCCGAGATTTGAAAGAAGTTTGCGTTTCAATAGGCTGAGGCTAATTGGTCTACCGCATAGATTCAATATGGAAACCAAAATGGCAGGGATAAATGTATTATTCTTTTATTTCAAGGCATCCACAGTTGACCTTTAACGAAAACCGTATGGTAACATTTATGGCTAGGGCCAGTGGGTTATATAAAGGAGAAAAAGGATATTTTCTACAATACACTGACAAAAATAGTTGATGAAAACAAGCTGCTACCTCCTGACAATTTTCAATGTCGGACAGACTGCCCTTCTCTACCGTCCAGAGGTCCACGTATGATTTTGAGCTCAAAAAGGCAAACATCAAGGTGGTCATTGACTAGTGCAGAAAGCAGGGGTACCCTTACTTCCAACTGGGATATTTTGTATGATGCAGCTGGTGTTTTGTACCACAATGCTTGTTTTCAATTTTGGGTTATTCAAACCCGCATGGAAAATAGGAGCTCCTCTTGGGGTCCCCTGTTGACATGACGAGAGTAGTTGTAGCAAACGCTGAGGTATTTTTGAACTGGTCAAAAACCTTTTGTGTCTTTTATTCAAACCTAGTAATGATAAAAAATGTCTCATTATACTAGATGGGCCATAACTCGACATACAACAAATCTGGAGGTTTATAGAATATAGCCAGAGGTTCATGGGTCATCTTGTATCCCTACCATCACACACAAGTCATAGTATGTAATGATATGGTATGACACGAAAAACGCAAAATGAGATTCCAGTTATTTGAGTTTAAAAGTTGTGTTGGATTCATGATAACATAGTAAAGTTTTCCTTTTCATTCCCATCGATTACAGAATAAATGTTTTTTTATGACATATCGTGGTTTTATTCTCCCAAAACTGATTTTAAAAGAGTGCATTTAGGCATAATGGAGGTGCCTTTTAGGCACATAAACGTGCAATTTTAGGAAAACTTTTTTGTTTAATTTAGCTCGCCAATTTTGTTAAATGGCTACTTATTCCAAAAATGGCCATTTAAATCTTCTTTGTATACGCCCTTATGATAACACTGAAGAAAAGAAAATATTCAAAAAAATTTTTGTTTCCTGAAATATACATGAAAAGTGCTCTAAGGGGTGCGATATAGGCGCACTTACCCTACCAACACGGTAGTGCGCTGAAATAAAATCCCTAACAACTAACTGTAAGTTTACTTTCCCCTTCTATTACGTTTTTTACCTTGATGAATAAAAATTGACACCATTAAAAATGTGATATGGTTGAATACAAAATTTATTGATTCTCTCTTGTCCAACATGTTTACTAATGAACCAAGTGTAAAGGAATATTAGCTAATGCTCAGCCAATCCCATTACTATATAGGTATTTCGTTTTGAAATGTAAGTATTTCAGACAGAACAGACACATGCGAAACTTTTCCCAGCCCCTTAAAGAAAAGGCCCACTTACGCTCAGGACCATTATTGTTAAATGTATACATTTTCAACAAATATAGTTACCTTTTGTATGAATTGTTTCTTTTATTCCTAACGAAACCTAACACACTACCCAAAAACTCCACTCCTACACACAACCAAAAACTAAAACAAAACATAACCCAAAAACACACGACACACAACCAACCACTAACACCAACTACCCCAAGACCACAACCAATCCACTAACACCAAAACTCAACACCCAAACTTTTTTTCCTAAATCCAAACGCAACCAAACACACCCAAGACACATAAACCGATAACTAAACAAAACCCAACAACAACAACAACAACCTTAAAACCAACAACCAAACAAAACATGTACAACACTAGCAGACAACTACACCACAACACAAAACAAACCAAACCACCCAAAACAAACTAAAACAACCACAAAACTACAACCCCCAACAACACCTCCCATAATCAAAAACACATAACACACACAAACAACAATCAAACCCAAAACTAACCCAAACAACACAACACACCCACTCACACAACCAACAATAACACACCACGAAAACCACTTTCCTAACACACAAAAACCCCCTAAAACATACACCAACAACAACACACTACCTAAACACCACCAAAACACCCTCCCTGAACCACAAAACAAACTCTACACCAACCCACCGAACCTTCCTAACCAACAACACAAACACTAACAACCACCAAATCCCTAAAAACGTATAAAATCAAAACCAACACTATACCACAACATAACAAACAACGACAACACTCGCAAAAACCATAACACCTCCAGAACCAACAACAACACACATACAACCACCACACTTGTAATTTCTTATTTTTTATTTTTTTTTGATTTTTAAATAATTTTTAGTTTGTTTTTTTTTTTTTTTTTTTTATTTTTTCTTTTTTTTTTTTTTTATTTCGAGAAACTGTGTTTTTATTCAATACTTCAATGCGTAAAAAAATTGCCAAGAAAGAATGCAAGTGACAAATTTTTATTTTTTAAATTTAAGAACTTGAGTTATTAAACCAAGAAACTCTCTACAGTATAAAAATTGCATAGCACACTTGAATTATATTTAAATGAAGTATTGCATTAATTATGTATTAAATATAATTGATTTTCGACAAAATATTGTTTTTTACACCGATCCCGGCAATAACAAGAATACGAAACCTAATGCCAAACCGAAACCATAACCAGCACCCCAACGCTAACCCACATGCGACTGGCACAATAATATGATTGAATATATGTAGATTCACTTCGCTATAATCGAATTAATTCTCCTTTGTCCCAAAGTGAGACAGGTCTATACTTGGCGTCTGCGAACTACTCGTGCGTAAACTTCCATTACTTTTTGTGTGTAACAACAATACAAGTGTTACGTTTTCAGTTCATCCTGGTAGATACTAATTTAAACTTTTTTGTTCCAGGATAATCATTTTAAAAATTGGTTCTAACAACAAGAAATTATTAGTAACCAACAAATAATTAGTTCAGTTTAACGTTGATGTGATCTAACAATGGTATTAATACAATTTATAATACAAAAGTGACTTTTAAAAGTTTTCATTTTTTCTTAAGATAAAAAATGTAATTTGTGAATATCGAAAAGTGATAGAAGTAGTAAAATATTTATAATTCATCGCCACTTTTGTTTATATTATCATAACTCTATTGTGTTACGCCATAAACCACTTATGAACTCACATATTTCATTCATGTGTATTTACGTATAAATTGAACATACAGTTTCATGATTTTATAGCAATGAGCGCATTTTCATTGTTATCCATAACATGAACACAAAACATTTCATAAAAGTATACATTTTACCCCATTTAAAAGTCTAATGCTGATTGTAGCAAATTGTAATAATGTTAACCGAGTAACAAAATAAATGCTACGAATAATATGTCAATAGCGCGATTTCACTATATAGTCCTAAAAATATTTCATACCAATTGATACCGATTCTAGTGGAGGCAATTTTTTCAATCGTATCAATAAATTGCGGATTCATAATATATATATATGTATAAATGTTTTAGCTATCCCACATTAGCCTATATAACTAAAGACTGGATAATGAAATTTGTTTCCCTAAGAAGATATGGACAAAAGTCCAAGTAATATACAGATTCATATTAACAAGACTAATAAAAAAACCTAGATAAAAATTAAGTAAAACATCCAATCCTTCTTCTCTTTAAGAACGAAACAGTGTTTCAAGTAGTCTATAATTATTGTAATATATGATAGTACGATAAAACAATTGCCATGAAATGCCTCGTTTTACGCCCACATCCGTAGTATAAATGTGGGCGATGTCCGTTACAAAAATTGACCTGCCTCACGCGAAATCAAATTCCTGACTGTTTACATGAGTACTAATTTTGCAGATAGTAAATATCTAATAAGCCGAGGAACTTTTTGTAAACACTAATAATAACATATTGTGCAGTAAATGAAAAAAGTAATTATACAAAAACATTACAGTTGCTTTTTGTATATGGCGATTGAAACTAGTTGTGCAAATAGGAACCTCATCTCGAAGAATAAGTTTTTATTTAGTTAATTAATGGTGATTGAAGCTAATTAATTGGGGTTGTTTTAGGGTCGGGTCAACAATCATACTAATCAGCCTTACTTCGTGGATGCAGATATGTTGCTACGCCTATCTAAAGGACGTATGAGGAATGTATTCAGGAACTTTGCTATCATCATAAAGAAAGGTGTTCAGGGCCTAGATTGTTTTCTAAACGCTATGCGAGTACGTTGTGTCAATCAGAGATGATTTTGCCTAAGCAAAACGTCAAACCTAACAGTGCGTTACAATCGAATTATTATCAGTTCTGAAGGCTAAATATTTATTTACTAGAGATTATATTAGAGTTATCATGTCAATATCAGACAATTTTTACCTCATTAGACAACCCAACACCTACCTAACCAAACATTATGGAACCGTGCTTACTATTTAAGTTATGACCAAATGTGGCACAATCAGTAACATTAGATCAAGAAGAGTTGTTCAAATTGACTGATTTATTACTGAATGCCAATCATTCATTTGTTACTAAATTTATCAGTAATTCCATTTTCTTACAGCATCATTTGTATTTTGTAAGAGTTAGTCACGTACTGTTCGGTACCTAGTAAAAATCATCATCACCTTTTATTTAGACACAAAACTTGTAAAAAAATCTTATCTACCTTATTTCTATAAGAACAATAATCTAATTAATCAAACACAGTATAACAATGTGTGTGTGTGGCATATAGTCCATAGAGAATCAAATAATCATGCTTATAATATTTACCGGTTAAGAAAATATTACTTAATATATTATAAAAACTGGTGTAACCCTACTGTTTTTACATCGTTTGTCATCAAAATACAGGAAGAATGAATGCTTAACTAGTTTCTGATGCTGATAACTGGTGTAGATCAGTGTGGTGATGGGATGTTTGGGTACATTTTGTTTATTCTAATACTTTAAAAGGCGTTCAAAAAGTATTCATAATAAATAAATAATTTATTATTATCACTGTTAAACATTTATACAGGGTGTCAATTAAGTCTGGAACCTTTTTTTAAATTTTTGAACCATAATAGAAAGAAATACCAAAGTTCACACGTGCTTACTGGTGATAGTAACGCACACATCTGCCCAATTGCCGACCGGATAATCCCTTTGGGGGACGGTCCACAAGGAGTCAGACAAAATTCTTAAATAGAAGCATAGGTCAAGTTTAGTATCAAATTAAAGGTCTTACTTAGCAGAGTACAATGCCACAAACCGGACTTAAAAAGGTGGATTCATTCAGTAGTTATAGCTATTTGAATTTTAAAACGATTGAACAATGTAAATATTAAGTATTACAAGTAAACACCAATTTTTAAATACCTGTGATCAAAGTAAGTGTTCAAAATGTTCCCCTCCCATCATCTGACAATGTAGTAATCGAAGCCAGGAATCAATAATTATTACCAATAACACAACTACTGATAGAATGTGAAAGTGGCAGTTTGAGTCATACACAGCATCCACAGAAACTTAACGTTTGGGCAGGTATTATAGGAAATCAAATTATGGGCCCATTTATATATCAATGGTAATTTAAATGGCGACTCGTATCTAGCAATGCTCCAAAATGAGATAATTCCTGCACTACAAGCTGCTCTTGGTCGACAATTTCAGAGAATTTATTTCCAACAAGATGGTGCGCCACCACACTTTGCTCTCCTTGTTAGAGAATACTTGGATACAATATTCCTTCACAGATGGATTGGAAGACGTGGTGCAGTAGAGTGGCCTGCTCGTTCCCCTGATTTATCTCCGCTGGATTTTTTCTTTGGGGATACCTCAAAGATAAAGTTTATTGTACTAAGCCTCAAGATTTGGCGCACCTAAGAAATCTCATAGTCCAAGAAGCTCAAGATATTCCTCGTGACTACCTTCAAAATGCAGTGGATGGCTTTTACAACCGCCTAGGACATTGCCAGACGATGGTAGGGGAACATTTTGAACACTTACTTTGATCACAGGTACTTAAAAATTGGTGTTTACTTGTAATACTTAATATTTACATTGTTCAATTGTTGTAAAATTCAAATAGCTATAACTACTGAATGAATCCACCTTTTTAAGTCCGGTTTGTGGCATTGTACTCTGCTAAGTAAGACCTTTAATTTGATACCAAACTTGACCTATGCTGCTATTTAAGAATTTTGTCTGACTCCTTGTGGACCGTCCCCCAAAGGGATTTTCTGGTCGGTAATTGGGCAGATATGTGCGTTACTATCACCAGTAAGCACGTGTGAACTTTGGTATTTTTTTTATATTGTGGTTTAAAAATTAAAAAAGAGGTTCCAGACTTAATTGACACCCTGTATATGTTGCTTTTAAATTTCATTGTCATTGTTTGACACTTTCTTAAGTTTACTTTCAACATTTTTCTAGGAAATCATACTTATTGTTACATTTTTATCAAGAGCAAAATAGGATATCCGAAGTTTAAAAATCTTCAGATGGGCCATTAACACGGTATAATTTAAAATAAAAATATTATGAATAAATTCAAGATAACTTTGTTACTAAAACATTCCTTGATAAGATATACTTTCAAAGATATAAATAAGTTATTTTCCAGTCACATCCAAAGATGTAATTTTGAACCGTTTCTGAGAGAAACTACATAATGCTAAAACAAGAAAAATATGTAGTAGGCCTATAATAGGCCCCTAGTACCATAAGGCTTGCTCCCATGTTCAAGCTAAACTAAAGTGGTATTTTCATGGAATGAATAAGACACAGTTAGGCATAGACATTCAAATGCAGTTATCTATGAAATGTTGTGTCTCAGAATTCATAGAATGAATATCTAGAGTTTAGTCTAGGTTGGCATAACTGACAGCGACGCCACTCTGTCGGTAGGAAGTGCGTGCTTGTGCATTCCACAAAGATAAAAAACGATCTGACTGTGGACAGTTAAAAATGCAAGAAAGTATTTCTAGGAAATACCGCTGTTCCGAGTCTCATTCACCGACAGAAGGAACGTGACCTTGACGATCGTGACGTAACGCGGTGACGACTTCAGCAAACTAGTCCTGTTTTTACTTTCATCCATTGAGTAAATACAGACAATGCATTCCTTCAAGGCGTTCCTTACTTAACCTTAAGTTATGATACTTATGCTAATATAAAGTACTAAAATAAATAATAGATTCGTGACGGTGGGTAGGCCAAAACATTTCTTCTTGTTTTCTGTCGTTTGATTTAATGTGTTTAATTTTAATTGTTTTTTACGTGTCAAGTTTCAATATAACCTCAATAATACATTTGTTAAAATGTAAAACCTAACTGTGTGTAGGCAATTAATTAGTAAGTATAAATAAATACACAATTTCCCAGGATCTGGTTAAATTGTTGTAAATGACCAAGTATAGGTAACTATTTGTCCTAGTAGTTTGCCAGTCAAACATCCAAGGTTCCGCTTCCAATAATAATAATAATAGTATTTAATTACCATGGACATTAAACAAACTCATAAGTAATTGGCATTTTAGAATAAATATTATACACAACACGCTATGTCATTAACTCATTATAAGACTGATCAGTTTTTAAAACATTAACTGAATTTAAAACTATTGGAATGTAATTGAATTTTTGTAAATTAAGTGTTATTTAAGTGTTGCAGATATCTTAATTTGGTATCATTTAAGAATGAATCAATGGTGTTATGAGGTTACTCAGCTAGTACTTGTTTCGTTTTCTAGCAAATTATTTTAAAGATTCTTCTGATTTTAATAATTTGGAACTGCTATTAGCTTAAGTTTAAAACGATGTTATAAATAGGAACAAACTATTTCAAAATAAAAATAATTTTAATTTCAGACACATATATTTGATTGTTAATGGATCGTTAAGTGTACGATAATTGTTAATAATAACGGTTTATAAAATGGCTATGAAATATATAATTTTAGAGAAAATAACATTTTAAGGGGACCACGTAACCTCTATCCTTCCCATGTTAATTTTGCCAAACTTTATGTACCTTTTTCTCAAAAACTATAAAAAATGTGTGCTTGAAATTTTTACCCTATGTACTATATACACCTTTTTGTACACATTTATAACTTTTTGTAATAATTGGTTCATAGCAGGAGTTTTTTTAATTTTTTTGTATGTGTAAACAAAATTATTTAAAAAAAAAAATGTTTTAATTTTGTAAAAAATGCTTAGATATAATTTAAAACAACCAAAAGTTATAAAAATGTAGAAGGCTATAAGACAAACACAACAAAAAAATTTTATCTTGATATCTTGTATGGTTGCTGAGAAAAAGGTACATACATAATAAAAAAGTAAACTTTCGGAAAACGCAAAAGAAAGAAAACAAAGAGAATTTTTGACATTACCTATTTATTTTATACGATCCAGATGCCTATGATGGTTGGTCTGGCCCCTCTTCCTCAGCATACAACTCCTCCAGTTTCTTTTTAGATAGTTGTTTTGACTGTCTGGCTTTTTTTAATTTCTGCATTTAGTCGATCCGCTCTCCATATGCGCTGGTCATCAAAGGTTTTGAATACTTTTGCAGAGTGTCTTCCAACTTGAAGGCCCAAATTATTCAGAACCAAGCACTTGCTGATGTTTCCTTTGTCAAAGGCAATAACTGTATCATAAGCTCCCAGTTGAAGTGGTTTTAGTTTAACAAATGTATTCTTCGGAATTCGGTTCCATACTACATTGTTGAAGGATTCATTGGGGTTCTGGCTTTTTCCACGCAAGCATTTTTTTTAGTAAATCAGGTGCAGCTAGATCCTTGTATATAGGCTTTACAACCTCCATGATAGCTTCAGGCAGATAAAAATGTGAAGTATGGCCATATTTTTCTTTATTTTGCTGATATTTACACCATGATGATTCTCCTCAATGGAAAATTTCTCAGTGTATAGCATACTTCAAAAAAAATTTTCAAGCATTTATACTTATCATATTTTTATAATTTATACATCATTTTAAACCGGAAAAAGAGTAGAATTATTTTAAATTATAACCTGAAAATTGACAATTTTTCGATTTTTTTTGGTTACACGGTTCCCTTAAAACACAATAAGAAATTCTGAATGGTACGATTAAAAAATGCCGGCTTTTAAGTTTGGGAAAGAACAGATAAGTGTGATTATGCCAAATGTTTATTTTATTTATATGTCTAAGGGTTTTTATAGTTACATAATAATGGAGAACATGCAAAAAATAGAGGGAAGTAGCTATTTTCAACTTACACTCACCTAAGTGTTCATTGCTCACAGTTCATTTTTACAGTTTCTATTCAGTATGTGCAATGATGTAGATGTTGGACTACTGCCCTAGTGATATTATCACTATCCTGATACCACACTGCACACTTGATTACGCTTCTAATGAATTCCTCTCGCCAGCTCATCTTCAAGAAGTTATTTTCCTCACCTGCTCTACAGCACAAAAAAAGCTCCACTGTAAACAAACTAGGAGCATGTTCTGATATGCAGCCATTGGGATTTTCCCCAGAAATTGCCCGAACTGTGAGTAGTAGGCTATAGCGTTCAGGTCTACTCTACCAAAGCATGCTTACAGGGAAAAACTATCAAACGTATTGTCTTTGAAATTTATTAACATATTTATTTAAAGAATTTATTTTTTAAATTTATGACTGGAAATCTTGATAAAATAACGGGTTTTGAACAAACCGAAAATTATCTTTAATAAATGAATATTATATACATAATATTATTTATATAAAGATATATATATATATATATATGCCGTAAGAATATAGCCTACTGTATTTATTAACAAATAAAGTTTGCACGAATTAGATTACAGTTGTTCATCGTGTATTTTAATTCAATATCGATAACTTTTGTCCCTAAAAGGATCGACTTATTATTGTTATATTGAAAATTATAATTTAACTGTGATGCCTGTAACTTGGAATGCTTATGTTAATTCTGGAGTTTGTTTGCGACCTTTGGATAAAGTTAAATAAAATAAATAGGCAATAATTACTACTATATAACTTATAGTACTTGAGTACGTAATAATGGTATGCTACAAAAACATCAATTTTTTCTGAAAATTAAGGCTAACATTAATATTATAAAAACAAATATATGTAGCAAAATAATACGTTAATAATAATACGGTTGCAAACAAAAAGA
Source organism: Homalodisca vitripennis (assembly GCF_021130785.1). Lineage (NCBI taxonomy): Eukaryota > Metazoa > Arthropoda > Insecta > Hemiptera > Cicadellidae > Homalodisca > Homalodisca vitripennis. The sequence continues at coordinate 12,497,018 of NC_060214.1, read as the reverse complement.
TATTGGTCTGATTGTATTGGCGGGGCTGAAACCCAGCTCCCACTCCCGGTCGCTATCCCACTACTGCACACCACGGGGACTTTTGGCTGCTGAGTTTCCCCCCTGGCCCGGTTCGCCCCTCCTTAGCCAACCTGGACACCCCGGGCTCCCCCAGTGCGCCCATGTTGATGGCGAGCTTAGTGCGGACGTCCAGTCAACGTGAGAGGACTGAGCCCAGAACTCCCCGCCTCAAACCATCCACAACACCCGACCTCCAAGTAGCTGGATTACAGGAGCGCGCCACAACTCCCAGTCGAGAGCCGAGTGCAATGTACGCTACTTCACCGCTTCTAAACACAAATCGTAACCTCAAACACCTTTGTAACATTGTATTAATATTATTCCACTACACAAATTACAATATTAGTAACAATAAATTAATAGTACAGAACAAATAATTATGATTTATTATAGCAAAATAGTAATACAAAACCGTTATCTATTGACAAATGATTCTGTAATTGACAACGCTCTTCTGTAGTTCCAGTTTCTCTCACAGCGTCGCACAGTCGCCGTATCTGAATCGATGAGCCAATGGTTGGTTGAATCACCGCTAGAGTGTGTGACCTGCCTAATACCGAGGCCTGATATTATTATTGTTTTACTATTATATATAATATTATTATTGTCTTGTTAATGAACAGATCAAACTTTATATTTGTACTGAGAAACATATTATGAGTATAGTTGTGTAATGATAAAGGCATGTCTTGATGCCTTTGATAATAATAAGCTCAGGATTATTTGTCTTGTAGTTATGGTAATAATCAGGCTGTTTTCTTGTCTGATTACGTAACCGTGCTAAATTTATGATTTTTACAAAGTGCTCACTTACACCATGGTCAAAGCTTGTACTGAACGTTTTATAATAAACAAATATTTAAAAATAATAATGAAACCAGTAAAATTAACTAATAATAAATACAAAGTTAGTAAAATAGCAGAAATGTATAAGATATATTACATAATGTTTTCAGAACTAGGCTCTTATTTTTAAAATCTCACAGAAGCCACATATAATGTGTAAAATGTGGTTAACGTACAAAAGTTATCACACCTTTTTTTCAACGAATTATATCGTCTACTTTTACTTCTTGGGTCTAAAATAGCCTATAAATAAAAACAATATACCACGTATCAATATAACGATGATACTTTTGATTTTATATAGAACCTGGATTTTATAGATTATAAAATGGGCTTCCAGAATATACGTCTTTTACTTGATAAAAATTAGGATGCATTTGTATTACTTATTATCTACTATAAACTAAACCGTATCCCAATACGGTTTAGTTTATAAACCGACGTAACTTAGACATGGAAAACGCAAATCTCAAGTTTAATATTACTTACAAAACCACGATAATTTTATATTATTTTTTTAATTATAGATTTTTATACAAAAGCCCATTTTATTGATTGGTAAATAATAGTTGCAATATTTTGCAGCCTCCACCACCAAGTCGAACGCCCTCTCTCCACATAACATCCAATTTCATCTAACCTTTTTATCAGCGAAAGTACAATAATTTATGCAACTCTTTCCCTTTTTACACGATCGTCGAAGCTATCACCCTAGGCGACCGCCCAGTAATGCCTTATAGATACGCATCGCCATAGTAAAAATGATAAGTAAATAATTTGTAAATCAGCTGTAGTCCACGAATATACGACCTGCAGTAAGTAAACGAACTTACAGTTTACATAGAGGACACGTACTTTCAGAGAAATTTAATTTAAAAGACCACGATAATTCCTTACTGTGTGGTTGTAGTATGCATAGAGATTAAAACAAACAAATAACAAGCAATTACTCTACTCATTGAAATTGAAGGAAAAGAAATACAGTAGTATTTGCCAAAGAAGTTAAACTTTTGGGGTAACAGTTGACAATTATTATGGGCATGCTCACACCAAAACTTATAAATAAGGTTAATTCTGGCTTGTACACAATAAGGAGAATGTCCTGATTATTGCAGTACTGACACCTTTAAAACTTATCTATTTTACTCTCCACATTACATATGGGCTGTGTGTATACGGGGCTACTAAAAAAGGAAAATCTCGATGCAATTCTAAAAGTTCCAAAGTAGCTGTCAGAACAACTTTAAAAATAATTTTTTTGAATCTGTCAACGAACGTTTTAAAGAATTTAAATATATTCTATATATGGACTTATGTTTATGAAGCCACCATGTACAAACATCCACCAGTAGCCAGCAATAATGTGGTGCATCACTTATGACACTAGGTGTAAATTTAATTTTGGAATCACGTGTCATCGTTTGAAAATTATATAAAAAAATGTATTATATGTAGGAAATAATTTCTAAGAAAATCCCTAGTTATATAAAAATTAAGAGTAAATTTACTCATTTTAAAGAAAGTTAAAAGAGTTTTTGGTAGGATTAACCTTATATTCTTTGGAAGAATTTGAGTACTTTTCCTTAAGACCTTAATATTAATTTTTGTGAGTAGTAAGTGCATACTGTTTAATACTCGTTAGGTATCTGTTACAAATTAAATTATAAACTTGACATTATAATTATATATTGTAATTACTGATTATTCTTTACTTACTTTATTGATTTTAATTAAATTATTGATTACTTTTTTCATTCAATTGACACTATTTGGTGTACAAAATGTGCAAATGATCGAATAAAAGATTATTTTGATTTGATTGTTGCGAGCACTTGAAACAAAATTTGTTCCAAGTCAATGTAAACAAATTATTGTGTAAAATTAGGTGTATTGGAAATTTCCTGTGAAATGGTTAAAAGTTAGTAAATTAATTTGCATAATTTACGTAAGTTGACTTAAAGACAAACGTTTTGCTAAACATCTAATTTATTTCTTTTAGGATGCCCGTACACTATTTGGTCATAAACAATACAGAGAAGCGTAACAAAATTTAATTTACTGTTAAAGAAATTACAGGCTTTAAAATAGTACAATCATCAATGCACAATCTTTATCAACAAAAGTCAATACATGACTAGCGTCAACAATGAATACAATTAAAAGATACACATGGATGTTAGATGACCTGAGCGTTCATTGCCATTACATGGATCGTTGTAGCACAGGAAGTGTGAGATGACCGCCCCAACGGATTGCAGATGGATTCGTCATTCCGCGAAAAATTTCAAATTGCAGTCTTGTGGTATTCTCTCTGGTCTCTGTTATAGTTGCAATATCAACACAATTACAAAATAAAACCGAAAATGTGTTAGATAGACACAAGCCTATATTTTCAGTTTAAAACAAGTTTTAATATAGCTTAATTTTTTTATTATTGGAGGGAGGCAAGAACCTGGCCGAAAAAATTTTTTTTGGGGAGGGGGGTCCAGGCAACTGATATTTTCCTGTAGTGGACAGAGAGTAAAGCCCCATTTTGTTACTTAAAAAGTTCTTGACCTGTTTCTTTGTTAAGAACGATCTTTCAGCAGTACTACATGTCAGTAATACTGAACTATAAAATAATAATAATCGTTTACTAAAAAAGTACCTAATTGAAAATTTGGATGGGGTCCGGACCCCTGGGATCCCCCTTGCTGGCTACATCCTTACAATGAGAACTTAAAAATTTTCCCAAGTTTTATGTAAAATTTTGCTGATAAATTAATTTTTCATTTTATCAAAAATATTGATCAATACTTTCAGTATTATTTTTTGTATGTAACCCAACTCCAGTATCAATACATTGAATTGTTATTAGTAATTTATATGCAGTTGTAAGAGACCAAAGTGATCTGAGTAGGGATATGTTATTCTTGGGTAAATTAACAGTGCGTAAACTACAGGAAGGATGAGGGGGATAGACCCTCCCAAAAATGTTATAAAATATACATAAAACAGCAACCTAAACAACTATTGTGAAATCAGCAGTTAAATGTTTTACTTTGAATTGGATCTATTCAAATTTAGATGTATTCATATTTATTCCATATTACTTGATGTATGTATTGCAGATTCATTATCACTCCTTCCCAAAAGCAAAGTCCAACCTCGCCACTCAGAGACCAATAATACGAGCTTGACTCCAATTGTGGTGGTCTCTGATAATAAACAGCTCTGAACACGTTTTACTTATATCAAGATGTGTGTCAACAAAGCTTATCATGCGAAGGACTGAAAAAATCATTCGTCTGTCTGTGTGATGTCTCGAGAACGAATTGAACTTTAGATTGTAAATTTAGCATGAACCTTCACTTCTTTATAAGCCAAAGGACGTAGCCAGCGAGGGGGTCCAAGGGGTCCAGACCCCCACCAAATTTTCAATTACTTTTATTAGTAAACGATTATTATTATTTAAATAATTCAGTATTACTGACATGTACTGCTGAAAGATCGTTCTCAACAAAGAAACGGTTTAAGAACTTTTTAAGGAACAAAAAGGGACCTTAATCTCTGTCCACTACAGGAAAATATTAGTTGTCTGGACCCCCCAAAAATTTTTCCTGGCTACGTTCTTGATATAGGCAACATAAAGTTTGATGTTGGTGTTGTCATTCCCAGGATTTGGCTGAGCGATAGACATTTTTACATTGGTCTTATGGGTAACCATGACGGGAATGAGAAAATTGCAGAATTATTAAATTTGAATTGAGTACAACCCTATGACATTTGACATAAAGCCTAACTATCCAGAACTTATCTGTAGAAACATTTAATCGTTAGACACTGAATTTGTGTAAAACATCATTTCTACATGGACAAGAATGAGTTTTATGATGGTGCATGTCTATCCATGGGATTTAGCTGAGTATCATTGATGATCACTTAGTGCTGGCACAATCTTTGATTTGTCTGCCTGAGAATGTAAAAATTTATTTTACGTATGATTGTCTGTCTGACTAACTGTCCGCAGCATATTTCAAAACTAAAACGAGCTACAGACTTGACATTTTTTCAAGTAATCTCATTGAAGCTTGTATGTGACATCTGGAATAGCGAACTCCTACCCTATTTTTAATAGTTTTGACAATAGTTTGAAATCCTATTATCCTTTGAAACCATCCAACATCAATAACAATCTTCAATACTTTCACTGCGACATGATAATGTCCAGGTTCGGCCACGGTTGATTCACACCTGACGATGGCATCTTTGATGATAAAGGCCTCGTGTATAAAAATAAAATTATTGGATAATTGTGACTTTTCTTTCATCAATTAATAGAAAATAGTGTATTCTAATAAGTAAAGCTCCTCCTTCAATGAAGTTAATTTTTGTGTTTTTTAAATTTTTGTTCTTTTTTATGTGTTCCCCTGAGTCATTTTTAATATCCATTCCCGTTTTATCACCACTTCAACGAAGCCAATCATCTGTGCTCCGGATATTTCCATGGTACAATAATCACTAGAAATAAAACCACAAAATACTCCAGGACAGGTGACATGCACCGACACCCGGTAGCGGTAGCGAATTTACCAAGGTGCAAACACTCTTGACAGAGGACTAAGGAAGTGCTGATGTTTAGTACAAAACACCAGAACTACTGGTGCGACTTGTGTTTTTCATAGAAATGCTTCTTGCACAATATTACGGCAGACAATGGAATAAAACAGGAATGGTATAATGATACGTCATTACTAAATCTGAAAGTGAATTTAATGAAATTCTTTTAGGAAAACTAGAGTGTCGTCTACAAAAAATATTTCCTCTCAAAAATATAGTTTTGTTATACTGTTAATGTAGATAAGAATAAAATTGGGCTGAGTGCATGTCCCTAAATTACACCATACTCTATGTTAGAGACATTATAGATTGTTTGATAAATAACTATTAAACCACATGTGTGTGTTGTTCCTCACTCCAATGTTAATAATCAAGCAATTTATATGTATCTACAGAGTCGAAAGCTTTTTTAAATCTGCAAAAACAATCATAGTTTTTTTATTTTTCAATATATTATTGTTAAGCTCCTTGTTTACATGATAAAAATGAATAAAAAAAAATATTTTTACTTTTTCTAACTCGTGCTGATTGTTTGAGAAAATTCTATTTATTTGCAAAACCTTTACAAGATGTTTCCTTTACAAGATGTTTTTGTGACACCTTGGTGTTAACACCCCAAAATTTCAACAAATAAATTAGTTTAGCCTAATACTGAGCTGAAAATTCTACGAAAATTTCTTATTGTTACATCAGTGATTATTTTAATCACCTTTATATTGGAAGTCAAGACCTCCACAACATGTAACAATGCCGCCATACACATCAAGTGCCATTCGGATTAATATAGGAAAATATAGGCGTTAGGGCCACTTCAGAAGAAAGGGACAGGAGTTCTGCCACAGCCTGTATATGCATTAAATTGAAGCCTGCGCGTGGTGCGACAACACTGGTGTTGTCGCAGCCACGTGTACGGAATGCGCTGAAATCAGCAATAGTTGTGTTGTACGCAGGCCTTGAGCAGTCTAAAAGCACCATGTACGTACTTTGTTAATTACCAAATGAATCGCCTAGGCGGCAGCACCTTCCAGAGTACCATCCTAAGACGAAACACGCTCTGATTGGTCTGGAGCCTTGGCAGCGGGAGGATCGGGCGATGTTGAAGCTATGCTCGGGAGTCGGTTAACTTGTGCGAGACGCGGCAGACGTTAAGTTAGGC